>NW_026606092.1:17197500-17797500 GCF_029834395.1 Sorex fumeus | reverse complement strand
AAAGCTCCTAGAAACAATAGATTTGTGTAGTAAAGTGGGAGGTTACAGAATCTACCCAAAAGTTCATGGATTTTCTATATACAAGTAATGAAAGAGAACAAAGAGATAATTAAAAATCACTCCCTTTCAGGGGGTATGGTGCCCCCAGCAGGTCAGTTTGTACCTGTGAGGCGAGTGCATCAGCAGCCTGATGGCACTGTCTTTCAGATACCCCAAAATTGCTGCTGTGCCTTTGGCCCCAAAAACTTGGCGCAAAGTTTACCAAGAAAATAAACGGCCAAAAGTTAGGTATGTGGGAGACACACCCACAAACCAACTCTGGCTCAGCTATATAATTGGCGGCATGGCCTCTCTGGTTCCTGATTGAACTGCTTAATGGTCATGATCCCAGAGACTCAGAAATGAATCTCAGAACCCAAAGGCTTTTGGCAGAAATGCATCCAGTTCCTGCAGTAGGTCACAATGCCTTTTCAGCAATTCTGATTGTTGGGGGGTAAATTCTAAACAATAATGGTGCATCTTTTGTCGAAATAATGAATGTAATCAATGTAGAGAAGAGTTAAGTGGACATCATCTGCCTCAGGCATTGGGAGGGGTGGGAGGGGCGTATATTGGGGTTCTTGGTAGAGAAAAATGAGTACTGGTGAAGGGAGAGGTGTTTGATCTTTGTATGACCGAGACTTGAGCCTGAAAGCTTAGTAACTTTTCCCACAGTGATTCAATAAATAAATATAAGAAGAAAAAATAATAGATAAATAAAATTATGAAAAAAAGTAAGGTGGAGTTCATGTCCAATTTAAACAGCTAATCAGTGGCTGAATATACAGCAGTACTCCTACATAAAAAAATAAAAATCAATCCCATTCACAATTGTACCTCAGAAAATCAAATATCTAGTAATCAGCCTAACTAAAGAGCTGAAGTGCCTGTACAAAGCACTATAGCACTGTCCTCCCATGTTCATCACTTTGCTCGAGCGGGCACCAGTAACGTCTCACAACAAATTGTGAGACTTATTGTTATTGTTTTTGGCATATTGAATACGTCATGGGTAGTTTTACAGGCTTTGCCATCCGGGCGAGATTTTCTTCGTAGCTTGCCGGGCTCTCCAAGAGGAACGGAGGAATCAAACCCAGGTCAGTCGCATGCAAGGCAAACGCTCTACCTGCTGTGCTATTGCTCCAGCCTGTACAAAAAAAAAACAAAAACTAAAACAAAACAAAACAAAAAACATTACAAAACACAACTTCAAGAATTAAAGAGAACACGAGGAAATGGAGACACAGCCCCTGCTAATGGATTGGGAGAATTAACATGTCAAAAAGGCAATATTTCCCAAAGCATTCTATAATGCGGTATCTGTAAGGATACCAATGATGTTTTTTTCAAAGAAATAGGCAAGACACTCCAGACACTCATAGGGAACAATACATCCCCAAAAATAGAAAAGCAAACCTTGATAAAAAGAAGATGAGAGGCATCCCTTTCCCAAACTTCAAACTGTACTACAAAGCAGGAGTAATTAAAACAACATGGTACTACAATAAAGACAGACCTGCCAATGATTGAACATCATGACACAAGTGTAAGAACACTTAGTTTTTGATAAAGGAGCAAGAAATGTGAACTGGAGCAGGGAAATCCTCTTCAACAAGTGGTGATGGGAAAACTGGACATCTACTAGCAAAAAAAAAAAAAAAAACTCAGACCTCTGTCTAGCACCAGTCACAAAAGTCAGATCAAAATATATTATAAATTTCATAGAAACTTCAACATCAGACTTGAATCCATAATGTACATTAAGGAAAATGTAAGCAGAACCTTCAATAACATTGAAGAAAAAGGCATTTTTCCTTTGTAATATTTATAGTCAGTGTACTTATTTAATGCTTTCTTATTCTTTATTTTTGTGCTTCTATTTATATTTCTTTTTTATTGTAGAATCACTGTGGGGTACAGTTACAAACTTACAAACTTTTGTGTTTGCATTAGTCATACAATGATCATTTACCCATCCCTCCACCAGTGCCTGTTTCTCCCTACCAATGTTCCCAGCATCACTCCCACTGCCCCCACCCCATCCCCTACCACCCCACCCCACCTCAGCTTCATTTTATTCTCTCTCCTTTTGGGTATTGTGGTTTGCAATAAAGGTAATGAGCACCCATCATGTTTGGTCTACAGTCTATCTTTGACACGCATCTTTTAACCCGAATGGAAAAACTCTGACCAAGCAAGTGAAAGCAAAGATAAACAAATGGGACTACTTTAAGCTAAGAAGCTTCTAGATTTCAAAAAAATGATGACCAAGATACAGAGACAGCCCACAGAATGTAAAAAAAAATGTTTAGACAATACCCATAAGATAAGGGGTTAGTACATGTATGTAAAACATACATATATGTAAAACACCGATAGAAATGTTGAAGAATAGAACACTCCAACTCCATTAAAAAATAGGGAGAATAAAATAATAGAAACTTCCTCAAAGAAGAAATTTGAATAGCCTAAAGACACATGAAAAAATGCTCCACATCACTAATCAACAGGAAAATGAAAATTAAAACAACAATGAGACATCATCTTACACCACAGAGACTGGCACACATCAAAAAGAACAAGAACAACCAGTGCTGGTGGGGATGCAGGGGAAACGGGCTCTCCTTCACTGCTCATGGGAATGCTAACTGGTCCAGGTTTTTTGAAAAATAATAAGGACATTCTTTAAAAAACTAGAAATTGAGCTTCCATATGACCCAGAAATACCACTTCTGGGAATATAGTCTGGGGATGCAAAAACCACACACCAGAAATGACAGTTTCCCTTTTATATTTATTGCAGCAATGTTCACAATAGCCAGAATCTGGAAACAACCTAAGTGCCTGAAAACAGTTGCTTAAAGGAACCATAGTACATCTACACACTGGAATACTATGCAGCTGTTAGAAAAAAATGAAGTCATAAATTCGCTTATAAATGGATGGACCTGGAGAGTATCATTCTGAGTGAAATGACTCAGAAGAGGTACAGACAGAAAATGACTGCACTCATTTGTGGGATATAAAAAAATAAAAAGTATGAGACTCACTAGCACCAAGGATAGTAGAAACAATCCTTGATATGAACCCTTATCAGAAGGGTATTGGGTGAATATATTTTCCCATTCTGTAGACTGTCATTGTATTCTGGTCACTGTTTCTTTTGAGGTGCAGAAGCTTCTTAGATTAAGATGGTCCCATTTGTTTATCTGTTTCCACTTCCTTGGTCAGTGGCATTTCATCTTTGAAGATACCTTTAGCTTCAATGTCGTGGAGGGTTTTGCGGACCTTTTCTCCAATGTACCTTGTGGACTCTGGTCTGATGTTGAGTTCTTTAATCCATTTTGATCTGATTTTTGTGTATGGTGTTAAGTAAAGGTCTGAGCCCATTTTTTTGCACGTAGCTGTGCAGTTTTGCCAGCACCATATGTTAAAGAGGCTTTACTTGCTCCACTTTTTATTTATTGCTCCCTTATCAAAGATTAGATAATCATATGTTTGAGAGTGTATATAAGGATATTCAACACTATTCCGTTGGTCTGTAGATCAGTCTTTGTTCCAATACCATGCTGTTTTAATTATTACTGCTTTGTAGTACAATTTGAGGTTGGGGAAAGTGATACCTCCCATCTTTTTTCCCAAAAAAATTCTTTAGATATTCATGGGCGCTTGTTATTCCACATAAAGTTCAGGGGTTTTTGGCCAATTTCTTTGAAGAATGTCATGGGTACCATTATAGGGATCACATTGAATCCATATAATGTTTTGGGGAGTATTACCATTTTTACAATGTTAATTCTCCAAATTCTTAAACAGGGGATGTGTTTCCATTTCCTCGTGGATATACAAGTCACTGGTTGAACTCCGTAAGAAGAAAACATCCAATCCCATCAGAAAATGGAGAAAAGCATTGAACAGAAACTTTCTCAAAGAAGAAATCCAAATGGCCAAAAGGCACATAAAAAATGCTCTTTATCATTAATCATCAGGGAGATGCAGATGAAAACAATGAGATATTATCTCACACCACAGAGTCTAGCACACATCCAAAAGAACAAAAGCAATCAGTGTTGGTGCAGATGTGGGGAAAAGGTCACTCTCCTTCACTGCTGGTGAGAACGCTGATGAGTTTAGCCTTTTTGGAAAACAATATGGACGTTTCTCAAAAAAACTAGAAATTGAGCTCCCATTTGACCCAGCAATACCACTTCTGGGAATACATCCTGTAGATTCAAAAATATAGTAGAAATGACATCTGCACTTGTATGTTTATTGCAGCACTATTTATAATAGCCAGAATCTGGAGAAAAAAAAGTGCCTGAGAACAGATGACTAGTTAAAGAAACTTTGATACATATAAACAATGGAATACTATGCAGATGTTAGAAAAGATGAAATAATGAGATTTTCATGTATGTGGATCAACATGGAGAGTATCACGCTAAATGAGCAAGTCAGAGAGCAAGGGCCAGACATTGAATGACTGCACTTATTTTTGGAATAGACAGTAACAGAATGGGAGACTAACACCCAAGGATAATAGAGATAAGGAGCAGGAGGATTACTCCATGGCTTGGAAGCCGGCCTCACATGCGGAAGGGAAAGGCAGCTTGGATAGAGAAGGGACCACTAAATGAATGATGCTTGGAAGACTTGCTCAGAATGGGAGATGTGTGCTGAAAATAGACTATAGACCAAACATAATGGCCACTTACTACCTGCATTGCAAACCATAACACCCAAAAGGAGAGAGAGAGTGGTTTACAATTCTCTCTCAAAAAGGGTATGTGCCTGCCACAGACAGGATGGGAGATGGCATGAGGGATACTGGGAACATCGCTGGTAGAGAATGGGCACTGGTGGAGGGATGGTTACTCAATCATTGTATGACTGAAACATAATCATGAAGTTTCTAAGTGTGTAACTGTATCTCACGGAGATTTATTAAAAATAAAAATAAACAAAAATGAACCCCAAGGTCTGGATAGTCCCCTGGGCAAAACAGCAGAGGTCTTAGAATATAAATGGGCAGCAAAAATGCACCAGGAAAAAATAAAACAGTTTAGGGTCTTCTATATATAGAGGGAAACATGGGTAAAATAGAACAGGAAATTGTCATGACTTTACTCAACTTCGTAGGTGCCTGCTGATGACTCTTTAAGACCACTGCCTCTGCTCTTTCATGTATCCATTAAATATTTTAGTACTGTTGAATTTTTATGTGCTTACTTAAAAATGAAATAAAATAAAATAACATGCCAAAAGATGAAGGCAGACCAAAGGAACACAGGATCCAATAAGAAAGAACCCAAAAGTTCAACGTTGTGATAATTTGAAGGAAATGAACAGTACCGTGTAAACCAATATATAAAATCAAGGAGGGGGGGAAGAAAAGAAAAGAAACAAGGGCCAGGAGGATTGTTACATGGTTGAAATCCTCCCTCAAGTGCTGGGGGAGAGGACATTTGGGATAAAGAAGGGACTACTGGGACATTGATGGTTGGAAGGGATCACTCTGGCTGTGAAATATGGCCTGAAAGTGGGTAAAGAACCAAACATGATGGCCTCTCTGTGTATGTATTGTAAACCATTTTGCCCAAAAGGAGAGATAGAGAGAGAGACAGAGAGAATAAAACTGCCTGACATAGAGACAGGTGGGGTGGGCAGGGGTGAGGAGGAATACTGAAGATATTAGTAGTGGAAAATGTACACTGGTAAAGGAATGGGTATGTAACATTGTGCAAATGAAACCTGATCATGAAAGTTTTGTAACTGTGTATCTCACTGAGACTTAATAATAATAATTAATAATAATAATAATAATAATAATAATAAAAAGGGCAAAAAGTCTATTTCCAATGTCCTTTGAACTAATTTTAAACAATGTAGAAAAGTATCTCACTTAAATAACCAATTTCCCAGTCTTCCTTGCCTATAACAATGCTTAGTTAACCTAGTTGATAAATTCTTGCTGGAAGTTTCAGGTGAAGACATTTTTTATTCCCTTAAATAAAGCAAGGGAAGATAGAAAGTATGGTATCTATTGCTACAGGGTCATTAAACCAGATGTGGACAGCCTATCTAATTTTTCTTACACATAAGAATTCCTGTTTAAGGCACTGTAGTGGAGACTGCTACTCCATTTTACAAAAACATTCTTTTCTTTTCCTCGAGCACACAGTTGATTACTTTTTCTAGTGTCGGTTATAGTCAAGGTTGTCCAGTGGGTATTGTGAAAGGAACAAGCCTGCTACAGACCTGACACACAAAAAATTTCATGTGCGTATCTACATGCCTTCCTTCCTTTTGTAAGAGGATCTTTTGAAAGGTGAAAAAGAAAAAAAAAACTTGGAAGATACATATTGAAAGTAAGAGACTGCAGTGCCTGTGTCTATATGGATCTTTGAATTAGTGCAGAACCCAACTACACCAAGTAGAACAAAAATACATACCTTGGATTTTAATGTAAAATAAAATAAACTTATGATACATTAAGTTAATCAGATTTAAGGATGAATTTAACATAATGCTAACATTTTTAAATTTTTACAAGATTTTGTTTGGATTTACTGAAAGTTATTCAAAATTCTAAACAAAAAAATAAATCTTATTTGAAGAGGGATATTGCTGGAACAATATCCCCAATATTTCCATTGAGATAACATTCAGATGGTAAATTACTATAAGATTGAAGATTGCTAGAAGATCTATTCTTCCTGACAGAAAGTTGACAAAAGAGAAAAAGGCTGCCTGAAATAATCTAGAAGACAGACCAGGTGTCTACAGAAACTCGCCCCAGGGAAGAGGTTGAAAGAGAGAAACTCATGTTTATTAGTTGCTCTATACTGTTATGGAAAGTCCTTAGGAGGAAGATTGTAACTAAGACATGAATTAACATGTTTTAATTGAAATTTCAGGATTAAAGTAACTTCAGAAATTTGAAGATTGACAGAATTTAAGAGAAAAAAACAACTTCTGAACCCCAGAAAATATGAAATAAAATGGACAAATATTTGGTGTGAAGTGGGCCTACTACTTCAATCAACAAAGCACACAAATTATTTCAAATTACCTCAAAACAGTCTTCATTGAATTTTAAAAAAGGCATTAAGATGAGGATATAATTAAACAAATCAGACTTGAGAATCATATCTGGGAAAAACTTCAGGTGGTTATTATTGATGCCCGAAATGAACTTGGAAGCACAAGACACAATCTAGTAAATACTTAAAGGAACCATATTGCAAAACAAAATCTAAAAACTTAACAGTAAATGAATAAATGAAAACTGATTCATGAGTCACAGTCACTGTCCTCCCGTTGTTCATCAATTTGCTTGAACGGGTCCAGTAACGTCTCCATTGTGAGACTTCTTGTTACTGTGTTTGGCATATTGAATACTCTCGATAGCTTGTCAGGCTCTCCGAGAGGGGCGGAGGAATCAAACCCGGCTCAGCCAGGCTGGCTTCAAGCAAGGCAAACTCCCTACCACTGTGCTATCACTCCAGCCCCAATTCGTGAGTATAAAAAGATATTTGGACACCCAACAGTGAGCAGGTTGTGAAAGCTTTATTATTCCCCAAAGTAAGAGAGGTTTTTTTTTTTTTTCACAAAGGAGGGTAGGCCCATTTCATAAGAACCAAAAATAAAACCTCAAATCAACTCCAGGGTCTATCAGAAGCAGAATACAAGGAGTGGGAAGGAGAGGTCTGTCCTAAGTAAATACAGGGACTCCTCTCCTCTCTGAGCACAGATCCTAACAACAATTACCCAGAAATATTTTATGTTAGAAATGGACCATCGACCACCCATTAGGTCTCATAGTCTTCATTTTCCTAAAGGAAATTTGTGTAGATGCTGTTCTATCATTGATCTCATTTTATATATTTGGTGGACAGAAGAATAACTTTTTTTCTAATTAGAGGTGACTGGGACTCTGTATCTGAATACAGGATATAAATATTGCCTTTCACTCAGAAATTGTAAAATTCTACCTGGGAATAGTAATTAAATGGTACCTATACTTATACCTATGCCTCTACAAAGAATTTTATACTTTGGTGAGGGCCTGACTATAATCTTAGAATAGAAAAACAAATCTACATATTTCTTCTCTATAGATATCGTAGCTTACCTTTAATATGAACAAGAGATATATCAGATGTAAAATTTATGTTTAAGAAGGAACTTTGAGTTAGGGATAGTAAGGTTATGGCTCTTGACTCATGAAATTAACTTGGAAACTCATCGGTATTCATTTTGTCTTACTCTGATTTGACTAATTCTCTGTCTATATAAGTGAGTTCCAATCAACGCAATATGAACAGAAATGACTAATAGCCACCACTCCCAAACTTGATACAGAAAATCTTGCATGCATTTTATCTATGCTGTTAATTACAGAATCAACACTGGAAGAGGGTAGTGTCTATGGTATGGCTTCATTTTGTATATCTTCCTGTAGAGTCTCAACCCTCAAGCTCATAGACCAGAAATGCCTATACAGGACATAAAAATGATCAATGAATAAGCCCCTCTTCATTCAGTGTTTCTTAAATACTAACACTATCAAAGTTCACATACCCTAGCTCCTTAGAGTCACCCATTTTCTCATTGACACAATTTTAATGAAGGCATTTACTCAGAGTGTTTAGATATATAGGTAATGATCGGCATGTAGACCAAAGAGAAGCAGAAACAATAAACCTTCTTACTTTTTCATTTTTCTTCTTGTGTTTTATGTGTCTGGTTGCACATAATGTATTATTATTTTTTTGTGAAGTAAAAGATTTATTTGGAGGTTTTAGGAAGGGGCGGAAGTCGGGAAAGTTAGAGAGAGAGAGAGAGAGACAGAGAGAGAGAGTAATGGGCAAAAGAGAGAACAGGGGATTGTCCAAGGAAAACTATGGAATGCTTCATGAATTTGCGTGTCATCTTTGCGCAGGGGCCATGCTAATCTTGTCTGTATCATTCCAATTTTAGTATATGTGCTGCCAAAGCAGGCAAAATGTATTATTTTTCATATGTTCATTTAACTTGATTTGTTTATATAAATTTTCTTTATGATTTTCTTATCATATTATATAGGTAAAATTCTTTTAAATGCCAGTCAGAGAAGTTTAGAGATTTCACCATGACACCTTCCTCAACCCTGAGGAAGGAGCAAGAGCAGAAGCAGAGAGACTAATCTCCCAAAAATGGCAGCTGCGGGACACAGAGCAGGAAAAGAGACATATGAGTAGCAGGGAGGGCAATTATATGGGATGGGAGAGATCAAATCTATCCAAACCCTGAAAAAATATGTCTGGAATTAGAGAACTCCACTTGTGACAGAATGAGAGAGAAATTTAAGATATTAACTTAAGAAATTATAGGAGTATCTGAAATTATTATCCCGACAGGTTTAGGAAAATATGTGTGTTCTATGTGAACCTGTTATTCAAGTAGAAAGTTCAGGGAGATTAAGACTTGTTTGGTTGTAGAGATGTTTTCTTTTACACTTAATTCACTGATACAAGTGGAACTGGTAGGCATAGAGAGTCAAGTTCACTTAGTAACCATCAGATATCATACACTAACTACATATTGACATGCCACACCAGTATCACAATCCAAATTGACACTTGCCAAAGCTGTAAAAAATATATATGAATTGCATGGCCTTTGAAACAACAGTAAGGAAATGGAATTTTTCTATTCTTCTCTTATAGTTCAGAACTGTGGCACATTTATGGAGAAGTACAAATTATTCATCTCCAAATATTGTAATTTTTCTTCTAAAAATATTTATGGTCACTTAAATTTTAGAGATATTTATTTTTCATTGTTATACTTTCAAACAGAAACATTACAAAGACTGTGTTTTAAAATATTACCACAGAATAAAACCCAATACTAAGACCAAGATAATTATTAATGGTGCATTAATTTTCTACAGTTTTGTATAAATTTTACATATTTTCAGTCACTAACATTTACCTGGAACCTACAGTGCAACACTTACTATACCACATAATGAAAAAGCCAAAGGCAGTTATGATCTGGAAGTCCTAGAAGAACCCTAACTCTAAGACTGGCCATGAACCCATTTATTATAAGTAACTTGACTTTCATTGAAATTTCTCACATTACATAATAACTCAGTAACATTGCTCAGTCAAGGAGTAATAATATTTAATGCAATAATAATAATCCATTCTAACATTAACATTGAGCAGTAATTATAAGCCACAAGATTCTCTATGTTTGTTTTTGTTTAGGGACCGTATCTTATGGTGCTCAGGGATTACTCCTGGTTCTGTACTCAGGATTTACTATTGCTAGTACTTGGGGGACCATATGGGATGCCAAGGATCAACTGGTCAGTCACATGCACACTGAGTATCCTACATGCTGTACTATCATTATAGTCCTGAGCCACATATGTTAATAAGTGTTTTATATGGGTTATTTAATTTGATTTTTAAAAAATCTCTATGAGGGAAATAAAAAATAATTTTAAAATAAATTTGTCATAGTATTTCCAACTATGGCACATGAAGTACTTCAAAGGGTAAGAAATGAACTTAGATCACTAATCTAGAAAGGGGTTAAGTCAAAATATGAGTTTATGACTATTAATTCATAAGATCCATGTCAACCAGCACTTTCCTAGAAACCTATGTTAAGATAATTGAACCTTAGAAATTATACCTAATTCGTGACCTTCAAATCATCTCATAGTCAACATGATGGTGCTCATAGCCAACTCATTAGCACAAGACAAATATTATATTGATGCACAAATATTATATTAGATGTATTATTTTATCTGGTGATTTGAAAGTTCCAGTCAGTTACATAGTTTCTTACAAGATCTACATTATCATAAAACTTTAGCACAGCGGGTAGGGCGTTCGCCTTACAAGCGGCCAACATGGCCGACCCGAGTTCGATTCCTCCGCCCCTCTCGGAGAGCCCGGCAAGCTACCGAGAGTATTCGATATGCCAGACACAGTAACAACAAAGTCTCCAATGGAGACGTTACTGGGCCCGCTCGAGCAAATCGACGATCAACGGGAGGGCCTTACTTACGTAGCAAACAATGAGGTAATCTGAATCTACTGATAATTCCTTTATCCAATTATTCAGACTCAGAATAAACACATACATATTGGATACTAGTAGCTACAAATTATACAAATTCTAACTATACCTGGAGCCAGTCAATACTCAGAAGGAAATTACTAAGTGCCATTCTCTTCCGCTCCTTCAATGTCTCTTATATACCTTTGTTTTTTCCTTAGTCAATCATCACCACCTAGTAAGGGCTAGGCAGTATATAAAGCACTGGTATTTAAAAAATGGCATCATCTTTGAGAGGAGATTGTTCTAACATGAGACACAGTGACAGACTATTCTACACGTATGAAAATTTATCTTGGCATTTTTGTTTATGCCTATTTTAAGTTATTCACATCAACCAGTAGCATGTAAGAGAAGTTTAAAGGTAATTCATTTGTGAAATTAAGTCAAATATACCCATTCCAGGTATAATTTGCAGACGATCCACTACAGAAAGAATTAAAAGATTGATATAAGTACTTAAAAGAGATAATGTAGTAATTATTAAGCTACATGACTTCTCTGAAGTACCGTATTCTCTAATAGATTTAAAATTCATACAAAATTAGCAAATCTAGAGTTCTTTCAGAAATTGTTTCACATTTTTTTAAAATCTCAGTGAATTGAAGTTTAATTATAATATTGTAGGATAACATTAGTTTGTCCTTACTGCTTTGTCACACGGAGCTTAGGTTTATTGGGTTACTCCTATCACAGTGCTCCCATTCCTCTGTTTATTTGTAACTTCTTTCTTTGTTAACTCTGTTAACTTGTAACTATTGTTTTTCTCTTCTCCTTAAATCTTTTGCATAGTTAATTCAGAGCAATGTCCTTTTGTATGGAAACAGGAAGACAGCTAATGCTATGCTTTTGTAACTTGGGAGCTAATTGACTCCAGATAATATTACCTCCTGGGCATCTGTTCTCTCAACTTAAGGCTCCCCTTACTTCCTAGCACCATAAAAACAGGGTCCCAATGAGGGACTAGATAGACCCAGGACAAGCAGTGAGCTACCCTGTCACCACAATGGGCCAGGCCAAAGTGCCATAATGCTTAACTACAAGTTAAGAGTATTGTCATGAACAAATTCTGTCATGATCCAAAAAGCAAATACTGGAGTAGGGTTAGACCCTGTTAGGGTTAGGCAAGATGTACCAGGGAGAGTGACCCTACAAGCTCACTGTATCTCTTACTGTGTTCATACAAAAGAATTAATGTTAAGAACTAGAATTAAGATGATAATTAAGATGTTAATTAAGCTATTGGCCTAAAGGGAGGAGAAACACCCTCGGTGGTATTCCCCACCCTTGAGCCTGATCAGCAATCAGAAAGGTTGGTTTCTATTATTAGTGAAATACCACAAAGTATAGTTGTAGACTTACAAACTCTCGTCCTTGGGTTTTAGTTATACAATGATCAAGTACCCATCCCTCCATCAGTGCCCATTCTCCACCACTAATGAACCCAGTAGCCATCCCACCACCCACTCCCTCCCCCCCACCCGCCCCACCTCTGTGGAAGGGCATTCCCTTTTGCTCTCTCCTTCCTTTAGGGTGTTCTCATTTGCAATAGAGGTATTGAGTGGCCATCGTGTTTGGTCTGTAGTCTACATTCAGCACACATCTCATTCACACACATTCACACACACATTCAGCATGCTGAGCGAGTCCTCCAAACACCCTTTATTTGGTATTCCATTATATATCCTAGGTGCCTTTTCCCCAAGCATGTGCTGCCAACTTCCAAGCCATGGAGCAGACCTCCTGGTACTTAACTCAACTATTTTTGAGTGTTCATCTCCCATTCTGTGACTTTATATTCCCCAAATGAGTGCAATCTTTCTATGTCTTTCCCTCTCTTTCTGACTCATTTCACTTAGAATAATATTTTCCATGTAGTATTACTTGTTTGCAAATTTCAGGACTTCATCATTTCTAACAACTGCATAGTATTCCATTGTGCAGATGTACCAAGTTTCTTTAACCAGTCATCTGCTCTTGAGCACTCAGGTTTTTTCCAGATTTTGGCTATTGTGAACAGTGCAACAATAAACATACAAGTGCAGATGTCATTTAGACAGGAGAGGTATTGCTGGGTCAAATGAGAGCTCATTTTCAAATTTTTTGAGAATTTTTCATACTGTTTTCCAAAAGGGCTGAACCAGTCAAGATTCCCACCAGCAGTGAAGGAGAGTCCCTTTTTTGCCACATCCGTGCCAACACTGGTTGCTTTTGTTCTTTTGGATGTGGGTCAGTCTCTGTGGTGTGAGATGATGTCTCATTGTTGTTGCATCTTCCTGATGATTAGTGATGTAGAGCATTTTCTCATGTGCCTTTTAGCCATTAAGATTTTTCCTTTGGGAAAGTTTCTGTTCATTTCATCACCCCATTTTTTGATGGGATTGGGTGTTTACTTCTTGTGGAGTTCAACCAGTGCTTTGTATATCCTTGATATCAACCCCTTATCTGTTGGGTATTGGGTGAATATCCTTTCCCATTCTGTATATTTTCTTTGTGTCTTGGTCACTGTATTTTTTGTGGTGCAGAAGCTTCTTAGTTTAAGATAGTCCCATTTGTTTATTTCTATTTCCACTTGGTTGGTCAGTGGAGTGTCGTCTTTGAAGATACCATTAGCTCAATATCGTGGAGGGTTTGACTGACCTTGTCTTCAGTGCATCTTATGGATTCTGGTCTGATGTTGAGGTCTTTAATCCATTTTGATCTGGTGTGCATGGTGTTAAGGCGAGGTCTAAGCCCATTTTTTTGCAAGTGGTTGTCCAGTTATTCCAGCACCATTTGTTAAAGAGGCTTTCCTTTCTCCACTTCACATTTCTTCTTCCTTTATCAAAGATTCATAGATGTGGGGTTGTTTGTAGAAACATTCCACCATGTTCCACTGGTCTGTGGCTTTGCCTTTATTCCAGTACCATGCCATTTTAATTGTTAATGCTTTGGAGTAACGTCTCCATTGGAGACTTGGTTGTTACTGTGTTTGGCATATCGAATACTCTCAGTAGCTTGCCGGGCTCTCCGAGAGGGGCGGAGGAATCTAACTCGGGTCGGCCATGTTGGCCGCTTGTAAGGCAAACGCCCTACCGCTGTGCTATCACTCCAGCTTTGGAGTAGAGTTTGAGGTTTGGGAGGGTGATGCCTCCCATTGTCTTTTCCCCAAGAATTGCTTTAGCTATCCGTGAGCGTTTGTTGTTCCAAATGAATTTAAGGAGTGCTTGACCACTTCTAAGGACCATCCCTCTAAGATCAGGGACAAGACTAGGATGCCCACTCTCGCCACTTCTGTTCAAAATAGTACTGGAAGTACCTGCAATAGCAGTTAGACAAGAAAAAGATATTAAGAATCAATCTTTTACTATTTGCAAATGATATGATATATGTTATATATATTCTCTATATCTAGAGAATCCTAAAGCTTCTACCAAAAAACTCCTAGAAACAATAGACTTGTACAGTAAAGTCACAGGCTAAAAAATCAATACCCAAAAATCCATGGCTTTACTATATGCAAATAATGAGACAATGGAAAGAGACATGAAAAAAGCAATCTCGTTCACAATCATGCCCCAGAAAATCAAGTACCTCAGAAACAGCCTAACTAAGGAGGTAAAGGACCTCCACAAAGAAAACTACAAAATGCTACTCCATGAAACAAAAGAGGACATGAGGAAATGGAAACATATCCCCTGCTCATGGATAGGGAGAATTAACATTGTCAAAATGGCAATACTCCCCAAGGCACTATACAGATACAATAAAATCCCTATAAGGATACCCAGGAAGGGCTTTTTACATATTGATGTGTTATGCTAAAAGCCCCCATCCCTCTCTGAAAGCTCAATAAGTTACAGAGAGTGACCCACCCCCTCAGCAGAGTCTGGGAAGCTACCTGTCATGCATGTAGTATGCCAAAAAGAGTAACAATAATGGTCCTCATTCCTCTGACTCTAAAAGAGCCCCCAGTACATCAGTGCTAAGAAGAAGAAGCAAGGAGAGGCTGATAAAATCTCAGGACTGAACTAGGCTGCCAAAACGAAGACTGTATAAGATGATTGTATTTTCAAGAAACATACACTGGCATCAGAAGCATCCATCATGGTGTAAGCACAGAAGGTCAAGTATGACACCATTGGTCTGACTGAGATGAGAAGGTGTCAACCACACCATGCCAATTTTGAAACTGGAAAAGAAGTGTTCCTTGGAACATGCAACAATAGAGGCATTGGTGGTGTCAGTGTCCTCATCAACACAAACTTGGCCATGAGCATTGGTTCATTTGAATGCCTAATATACAAATCAGATGCTTTTGCTTGAATAGATGTGGCTCTCTGCTGGCATTTCCTATCTTCATCATCTACACACCAATATCCAACTATGATGAAGAAATTGAGAAGTTCTACATGGAGCTGGAAAAGTTCTATAAAGACCACACCTTCTACAAGATCATTGTCGGTGATCTTAATGCCAAGATAGGACCGACAAGATTGTCCAAAGAACTCAAAATTGGGACCCATGGCCTAGAACGGAACGAATAGGGTGAGAGACCATCTGAGTTTATCATTTCAAACAAGACCATCCATGGTAACTTACAGTTCCAGAAGGCCAAATCTAAACGTTGGACATGGGAGTCTCCCGGTGGACAGCTACACAACGAAGTTGACCACATCATATTCAATCGACAGTTTTGCCTGACCGATGTTGCTGTCGTCCCAAAAATCCAAACTGCATTGGACCACCATCTCCTTCATGTAAAATTCTACTTCACAGAGTGAGGAGAAAGGGCTGCAAAGTTTAAGAAAAGAACTCCCAGAACGACCACCAACTGGGAGCTCTTTGGCACTATTGCAGCAACATGGGAAGATGCTGTCCTTGACAAAACTGACGAAGAATATGATCAACTGGTTAGCACCTCCATGATTATGTGAGAAACACCGAGATGAGAAAGCCACAAAGAGACGCCTGTTTACAAAAACTCTCAAGCTCATTCGCCAATGTGGCTGAGCACGAGCTTCAGGCAATCACAAACTAAAAACGTCTGAGCTAGCAAAGCAGTGCAGAGAAGCAATAAAGGAAGACCTCAAAGAGAGAAGAGCTGCAGTGCTGGCCGATGCAGCAGAAGCCGGGAACAGCATTCACAAAGTCAACCTATCTTTTGCCAACTACAAGACCAATCTGACTACCTACGGCATCCTGATAGATCTATCACATCTTCCAGAAGGGCAATGGAGAAGAGTATCCATGACTTCTACTCAGATATCTTCGATAGCCACGTCCACCTACCCACATACCAAATTCCACAGGATGGATATGCCGTTCCCAGAGTTCTCCCTTCCAAAATCTGACATGCCATTTCATCCGTAAAAAAGCAAATAGCACCCGGCCCAGACAAGCTCAGACCTAAACACCTGAAGAATCAGCTGTCAGTACTCATCAATGCACTAGCTAGGCTCTTCACAAGCTACCAGTCTGAATGCAAACTTCCATCCCAATGGAAAACTAGCAGGACCGTTCTACTGTACAAGAAGGGAGACATCTATGACATTGGCAATTATCACCCAATCTGCCTGTTGTCTGTTGTCTACAAGCTGTTCACATGAGTCATCCTGAATAGCATTGGCAGAACACTAGATGAAGGACAACCATGAGAGCAAGCCAGGTTCTGAAAAGGATTCAGCATGATTAACCATATCCACATGGTGACCAAGCTCATTGAGGTTTCTCAGGAGTTCAAGATGCTGCTCTGTCTAACATTCTTCAATTTAAAGGCCTTTGATTTTGTTGAGACTGAAGCGGTCATCGAAGCCTTAGCCAAAAAAGGGTGTTCAATCAATACATCAGGATCCTCCACAAGCTGCACTGTGAATTAACCACCAGGATGTCACCATTCTACCAGGAAGTGATCATCAACTTAAAGAGAGGGGTTAGGCAAGGTGATACCATTTCACTGAAACTCTTCAGTGCCACCCTCAAGAATGTCATGCGAGGACTTAAATGGGAAGGAATGGGAATGAAGACAGACGATCGACAACTACACCACCTCTGCTTCGCTGATGACATCGTTCTAATAACACCAAATATCAGTTAAGCGGCATGAATGCTGGCTGACTTCAACCGTGAGTGTGGAAAGGTTGGACTGCAGTTGAATCTCCTGAAGACAATGTTTATGAAAACGGACTCATTCCTTACTTTCCATTTGCTCTCAACCGAACGAACATCTCTGAATGCAGCAGTTATGTGTACCTAGGTCAATAAGTCAACATGATGAACAACCTGGCACCCGAGCTGCACAGGAGGAAGAGAGGACCATGGAACACCTTCAAGAGCACCAAAGAAATAGCTAAGAGGGCAAAGAAACTACAACTCCGGTCACATCTCTTCAACTCTACTGTACTCCCTGCAGTAACATAGGCACCAGAGACCTGGGCCCTATGAAAAAAAGGGCAAGAACGCTATTCTGGTCACCCAAAGAAGAATTGAAAGAGCTCTCTTGGAGTATCATGCTTCACTCAAGTGAGAGAAGGAATCCGGAGTTCCAAACTCCATCAACAATTGAGAATCAGGGATGCAGTCTCGTTTGCCAAGGCATCAAAAATCAGATGGGCTGGAGGACACATAATACGATTTGAAGACAACTGCTGAACCAGAGCCATTACAGACTGAATTCCACAGGACGTCAAAAGAACACTGGCTGCCCACCTACAAGATGGTCAGACTTATCCATCAAGACCCTGAATGAATGGTTTGAGGCTCTTTTTGTTCCTGGAGCGAGCAGATGCCATTGGGCTACACTAGCATGAGACAGGGACAAATGGAGACGTTACTGGCACCCGCTTGAGCAAATAGATGTGTAAAGGAATTTCAAGTGATCAAGTGATCAAGGGATGTATTACCTGACCTGGGTGTGTGGTGGCTACCCCCAATGTGAGGTGTTGAAGAGAGATGGGAAAGAGACCAGGGCAGCAAGATGGAGTGTGGAAAGACTAGCAAGGGGAACAGAGGGAGAAGTATGTAGGGGAAGAATGCAGGAACAGGTGCACAGAGCAACAAGAGATGTGGCTGCGAGAGGGAGCATGGAGAGATGAGAGGCAGAGACAGGAGATTGGAATGAGGGGCAGTGAGAGACTCGAATGGAGCTTAGTGAGACTGGAACAGGTGTGTGGGGAGAATGGGATAAACAGCAACTGATCATCAACTAGCTTGACCCTCGTTCCATCCTTAGTCCACCCCATAGCATTGGCAGTCCTGGGTAGGGAAGCGGACCAAGTCCACCAAACACAGGGGGCAAGAGAGGAATGCAGGCAGTGAGAGAGAGAGGGCTCTCCCTAGCCGCCCAGTGATTACACATAATATGCCGTACATTTTGATTTTCAAAATAAATGGACTATTTCAAAGCTTTGTGACACTCCCTCCTCCACAGGAGTCATAATAAGAGGAGGCTTCCAATTGCAACAGATGTGGTTAAAATTAAGACATTTCCATTTGCCAGGGACAGGAAACTATATTATTGAAAACCACGTCCAAAGAGATGGTTGAATCTCTTTGTTTTGGAAGTTCATCTCCTTAAGAAAGTTTCACTGCTTCTTATGAGATTGCATGTCAGAGAAGAAGCACAGTTACAAGAGAGCTCAGAGATCTTTTCCAGTCTGTGAGTATGATCACCTAACCTCTGTCAATGAGTGTTGAGTTCTGACTCTGAGGTAAACACGGCAGAAAATACAAACAGGAAGACATTTCCTCCATCATGACAGATTTATAGAGGCAGTACTAAGAAGCAATTAAATAAAAGAATACAATTCATCTGTATAAAATAGTTCTAAATTGGGTAATTCTACTTATAGGAAAAAGGGGGAGTGGAAGCATACTACCACATGCCAAGCTCTATTGTTATCTTTTCTAAAATCAGTAGCTACAAAAGCTTCATAAGACAAATATTGATTTTCTGATTTTATAGTTTAGAAAATTATGGCTTAGATGGGATAGAGATAGGAGTTCAGGCAGCTGGCTAGATTTATAAAAAACAAAGAATCAAACTGATATACATCTATTCCAACAGACCATAACAATACTACATTTTCAACCAGTTAAAATTATTCTATCTACATGGAATTAGTAGCTATTCTGAATTAATCTAAATGTTTTTCTCAATATGAATATTTACAAAATGAATAAAAATATTTGAGAACTATTTAAATGAATAAATATAAAGATTCTATTTTTGTCTCTATAACTTTTTTCTAATTAGTGTATAATGTACTTGCATTTGATCAGTTGAGATTTCAGAAAGATTCCCCTGGGATTAGTTGACTTGGGTAGGAAAACAGAAGTAGCTGTAGACACAAAGATACAGGGATTTAGAGGCACTAAATCAGAAAACCAAATGGGCTCACGCAGCTCCACATTTTAGAGTGAGTTCTAAGTATTCAATAGACAAATCAAGAATCAACATTGAAAGCTCAGTGTCAGGCATGACATCTTGCTCCTTTTAAAATCCACATTGTGGGTTTTAAGTTCATAACACTACTTCTAATAATGGCATCTTTCAAGAGCTAAAATTTCGAGACCATGAGAGATCAAATTGCTAACCTCTACATAATATTCATGGCCTACAGATTTATAGAAAAAAATTAGCCGAAGAAGTTCCCAATTATTTTAGTCCTCTGGGACTACTTCACATGACCTGTGAGCATCAACCTTTCCTAAATTTTAATCATTCATGTACCAAACCTCATGAAATTGCTTTAGAAGCCTTGCAACTACACCTTTACTTTTCTTACACTTTTTAAAAAATATTTCCCATTCTTAGTTATTTTATTTAGTGAATTTTCCACTGCAATTACAAATGACAAATCCAGTTCATTTGCTCAAATTTGAAGGTTGCCATAAAAATTAGTGCTTGGATTTTTTATGTGATTACAAATTTTTGTTTTGTTTTGTTATGACTTAATGTCATTTGCCATGCCCCAGTTGCTTGTATATCACACTTTAGTAAGTATTGTTTTTTGTCTCTTTCCTTTTCTGCCCCCCATCTAGCCCCTTCCGCCCCCAGAACTATTCCAGAGAACATGAGGACCCAAATAGACAGGGAAGAGTGTCTTCCCTTATCTCAATTGAGATCAACACGGAAGATCACTTTTCCCAAGAGTGAAAGCCTTGGCATATCTTTCAGATGCTCTCCAAGGTGAAAAAAGAAAACAATACTTTGATAGCCCAGAGGAATTGTTCTCCTTTTCCTTTCCTGCTGATACCTGAGCTATCGTGGGCTGGTATCAGAGATGCTTTCTAAGAGGCCAGGCTCAGCCACAGGGAAAGAAGAAATAAGTCAGAACCACCCTGAGTCCTCACTGCTGCTGCTGATTGAGAAACAGCAGAAAAAATCAGACTCCCCACTCCCCAGAGAGACCTGGACGGACAAAAGCTTTTCCTTTTCTAAAATTCAACACAGTTTAAGCATATCTACTTCCAACTCCATCTCATCCTCAGCTTAGTAACTGGGTTTCCTAAACAAAATTAGTGGCAGTGTCAAGGTGAAATTGAAAGTGAAACTGGCAGCTAAGGACAAATCTAGAGGCCTTTACTGGATTGGAAAGTCAAATGGCAATTTCTAGCTAGGTCCCTTGCCGCAGGCTGGATTAAACCAAGGCAATGACATTTTCCGTCTGTTCTTTCAATAATGTTATCAGTGGATTAGGCCTCACAAAGTTGATGTGCAAAGACAATGAGGTTAGACTAGGTTGTCACCTCTACCTGATGTCTAGCATGCCTGCAGAAAGACCCCCTGGGCAAATAAATACATCTCTCTTCCTGGTGTCCTCATCGTGACACCTGGCACTTGCTTATGGTAACAAACCTTCGAAGGTCACCATTACAGAGTAAATGCTAATCCACAGGGTAGCCCATTAAAGCATGTTCAACTCACAGCAGCCACCACAGTTTAAATATTGGGATTAGACATTTAGTCACTTAGAGCTAGGATTTAAAGCCGTGGGATTCAGACAGATAAATGTGGCAAAGTAAAGCGATGACTAGGAACATATCAAAATCACTTCAAAGGATTTTGAAAATATACATGCCCCACCCTGCCAGACCCAGCTATTCTGACTCTGTAGGTCTGGGCAAACAGCCAAAAGGGGCCCACACATGGGTCAGAGACCCCCTTGTTCAAATACAAGGCGAGAGCCTTAAGGAAAATAAAAGATTTCTGAGAAAAAATTCTTCCTACTTTATACCAACTTGTCTGTATCTTTGAGGCAATAGTCATGGTAACAGCACAATTTCCAACTATTATCTATTTCTGAATGAATAGGGTGTTAGAGAACATTTCTTCCTCTGCAGCAGTAGCTCTTTCATGCAGAGAGCAGGCAGCACTGGGAAACACTGGGCAGCATCTGGACAGTCTGGGAATGGTCCTGCTAGGGGCGTGTTTCCACCCCACTGGGGGTGGCTAATCTGCTTTCTGAGTCCACTGTGCCATCTCCTGCTTTTCCTTTATTCTTCCAGATAAGGGAGCTCCATGAAGACAATCTGGGAAACTCAGGTTTCAGCAAGCTATGCATATTATAAGAAGAGTGAATTCTCCCCCCTCCCTTTCTCTCTTGCAAAAATCTGCCTACTTAAGTTGCAAACCTTGGAGCCAACACGTCTGGCTCTAGCTGTCTCATCATTCATAACCTTGTTATGCAAATGCAACAAAGATAAATTTAAATTCCAAAGCACCCAAACCAAAAGGCCCCCCAAAAGTACTTTTAACAGATCCTAAATGTCAGTACCTCCCTATTTTGTTCTGTTACCTGTTTTAAAGCAACTCAGCTAGAGAGAAGTAGATTCTAAATATTCTGCTTGATATTTCTAATTTTCAGGTGTTGAGGGCTATGCTAAGAAATATTGTTAAAAATCCCCAAATGTTGAGTGTGGGTGAAGCCATGGTCCTTAAATGACACAAGCAAAGTCATTCAAAGCAGAAAAGGTGGAAATTTAAAGGGACGCACAGAGATTTGAACAACTGAGAAAATACCTTTCAGAAATTTTATTTATATGATTGCTGGAGGCCTGAGCAATATCACCTCGGCTATTTCCGAGAATGCACCACCACCTCCTCACATAAAGTCGTGCTGTTCAACCCTCTTAATCTTACCCAAAGCCTTCACAAAATGTAAATATTTATGACTCATAAGCTGCACTTCCCTCACCCTGTTCAATATTATTCTCCCACAGAACACAGGATTTCTTTAAGATGGTTTCTGGGTCTCATCTCTGAAATGAAAAAAAAAAAAACACACAAGACTTTTAAAGAATCTTGCTGTCACTGGCTCTGAACAGAGGATTGCTCTGAATCTCCCATACTCAAAGTCTAAGAAATAAGTCCTCACTTTGACTCCACAGGCACTTTTTTTAAGGATCTGTAATTAAGAAAACAGGTAATAAAATTAGGAGACAAAAAAATTATCAATTGTAAATGAAAAATTTCCCATGACCAAACAACTCTCTACTGGTACTTCAATACACAGATGAAAGTGTACCATCCAAAGTAGTGTCCAGTTCCCTGGCATATCAGAAATTGTATCTGCTAGAATAGTCAGGTTGGGGTGTGGGGTGGATATCTTAAGATCAAGGTTCAAGATCTGGGTACACCGAGTACCTAGCATGTCTCTGTTATTATCCTTAACACAAGATTTTTTTTTTTAGTCACTTGTCAGGATATTTATGAGGGTCCAATGCAGTAAGTATAAAAGCTCTATGAACATACTTGTGGAAATAACAAATATTACCTAAGAACTGGTGCCTACTAAAACCACCTAGTAGAAATGTTTTCAAGTTTGACAATATAGAACTATGATTGTCCCGCTCAAAAACACTGTGGTAGCCCATTTAATACAACTTACTGTGTTTGCAATGCTGAACTCTTCTGATGACTTTTGCCTTTTATTGAAATATAATATATATCCAAAGAGAGCTTAAGAATTGCTAAAGCATAACATTCCTAACATGCATCTCCCTTCCTTATATCACTAAAACAGCTTCTAGAATGTTACTTAATATTTTAGAAACATCAGAAATGTATTAACATTAGAAATGAATAGGCTTAGAATCATATTGTGTATCTGCAGCCCTGTGTGTAGGATTGCCCCCATACCCACCACGCCTATGTCCCAAGTGTTAAAATAGGGGTGTTCCCTATACAGAGAAGGTTCTAGCCAGTAGGTGTCACCTCAGTAAGTGGAATTAAGGCTAACTAAAACCCTATGGACTTTCAGAGAAATGACTGCATAATCTTGATCGGTACCTTAGATTTAGGATCATCTCCAGAAGTAACATTCATGAGTGAAAGCTGTCTTATGATGGTTAGACATATAGGCAAGGTTGAAGTTATTATTTTTCTTTCTTCTTTTTGTTGCTATTCTGTTTTGAGTCATACCCAGTTGTATGCAGTGCTTACTCCTGGCTCTGTGATCAGGGATCACTCTTGGCAGAGTAAAAGTGTATCATATGTTCTACAGGGATTTGAAACCTGGTCAGTGGTGTGCAAGGAAAATGACTTACTTTTTATCCTATATATCTAACTCCAACTTATTATTTCTTCATCATATGAGATACGCTCATTTCTCCCAAACGTCCCAGGGCCCTAATCCAAGTCTTAACATAGCATGTAAAACACGCATTTATCCTCCATTTGTTTTAGAATTCATGGCCATGTAAATTTTCTCTACATATGCAATTATATTTTGTCTTTTATACTACTAATTTGTCTGATGTGCATTTGTTTATTTATCTAGCCTGAGAAGAACCCGAAGGGTGAAGGAATTTTCTGGCTGCATCCTGACAATGAGTATAGAACTCCACAGACGCTATGCAGTTCTGACACAGAGCAGGGTCCCAAACTCCTGGGAAGAAAGAAAATGATTTACTCATTTCATGACGAGAATCCATTCCCAATATTCCTATTACTACAGCATATGTAAGTTCTTGCTCATAGAAAGTCAAGCTTGAAGAGAGGACCTGAGAACAGATGGCCAAATTCAGTCGAAACTTAGAGAAAAGGAAGGAAGAGTGGGAAAGGGCAGGTAAGCTGGGGCAGGGAGTTCCTTTAGTGGGATGCCTGGGAAAGGTAGATGTAAAAGCTTTTTTCATATTCTCTTAACCAAAGAGATGCGTGAGAATTCTGAGTTTGGGCTTAAGACATGGAAGAAGGTAAAACAAAGGGGTAGGGGAAGAGCAGGATATTTGAGAGCATTGTCTGTTGCATACCTACAGTAGTTCTCAGCAATTTTTCTCTTGACACATTCTCTGTCTAATGTCACCCTATGTCTCTTCTGTCTCTGCTATACCAAATGAGTCATTAGGTTTTATATTATTTAATCAAAGTGGTGAAAGTACAAGTTGTATGCCAATCTGTGTCAATTTAAGGAACATGAGAATCATTCTTTCATCATTTTAAATTGCACAGAAGTTTCTTTGAACTTCAGAACATATTAGTAAGGGAAAAACTACATGCTTAAATCATTATAATTAATGCAGAATTGCTTAATGGTTATCAGAATTTAAAAGTGAATATAAAGCAGAGTTAGAATTTGGCTAATAGTAAGCAGTGAGCCAAAATTACCAGAATGGAACTCTTGGATCACCTGTTTAACTTATTTGGCATAAGGCATGGTAAATTACCTACCTTTCCTGTCTTAATTTTATGCCTAGCCTATTTTCTCATATTTGATGAAGATCAGATGAAATGCAGTATCTTGGACTTCTGGTTTTAGTCATGATTTACTAGCTCAGAGCAAAGTATGCTAGTATGAATAATTGCATACTCTGGAAAAAATGTAAAAGTCCAGTTGTTTGAAGGCATCAGTGTGCAAGCAGGACTGGAAGGACCTAGTTCCCAGAGAAAGAAGAAACTGACGACCTAGAATTCTATAACAAAAATAACGGTAAGTAAAATGCAGAATGTAGAACTAAATAACAAATGCCAAAGAAAAACTAAAGGAAAGAAGGAAAGGGAAGTACTGGATGCTGCTCTCTGATATTTTTATTTTAAGAAATGTTCTAGGGCTGGAGCAATAGCACAGCAGGTAGGGCGTTTGCCTTGCATGCAACCGACCGGGCCAACCCCGGTTCGATTCCTCCACCCCTCTCAGAGAGCCCGGCAAGCTACCGAGAGTATCATGTCCGCAGGGCAAAGCCTGGCAAGCTACCCGTGACATATTCCTTATGCCAAACATAGTAACAACAAGTCTCACAATGGAGACGTTACTGGGCCCGCTCAAGCAAATCGATGAACAATGGGAGGACCGTGACATGATATATTATTCAATTGAAAATAGAATTAAAATACAATTCTACATATATACCAGTTACTTCAAAGGAAAACTTTAAAGGATAGAGGATTGATTCTTCTACAGCAGCGTGTCCCAGTAAAATCTTTGCTAATAAATGAGAGTATATACCCATACTGTCACAAACAGCAGACACAGCCATGTATGACTCTTAAGCCCATGAAATGTAGCAAGGGTGACTAAGAAACTGAATTTTAAAAATCGGTTCAAGGTTAAAGGTACCTAAAACGGCTGAGTACAGACTTTTTACATAGGAGCTCAGATTTGCTCTTTGGCACCACATGGTTCCCACAGCTCACCAAGACTGACCTCTGAGCACCAACCTGGGAGTAGCATCTGAGCAACATAGGGAATTTAAAGTACAACTGTCAACACTGTCCTCCTGTTGTTCATCGATTTGCTCGAGTGGGCCCAGCAACATCTCCATTGTGAGACTTGTTGTTACTGTATTTGGCATATTGAAGACGTGGAGAGCTTGCCAGGCTTTGCCATGCGGGCGAGATACTTAAAGTCCAAACACCAAAATTAAAAATAGTTTTTCAAATGTAATTAATTTTAATTTAAATGTTCATGTGTAGCTAGTGAGAGTGCATTTAAAGCATGGGCATCGCTAAGAAACTTATTATTGTTATTAAGAGTACAATTTGAGGCAGTAGCCATAGTACAGAGAATAAGAAACTTGCAGTTGTAATTCTAAAATTTATTCTCATTTGACTTTTTTTGACTGTGGTGGTACAACTGGTGATGCTCACAGATTACTTCTGGCTCTGCATTCAAGAACTAACCCTGATGGTGTTTGGGAAAACATATGGAATGCCAGGGATTCAACCTGGGTTAGCTGTGTGCATGGCAAATGCCCTGTTCACTGTATTATCACTCCAGCCTCACGTTTGACTTTTCTATTATTTGCCTTCTTCCCATTTTTTGTTTCTCTTTTTGCTGTTAAAATTTCAGGAGTTTATCATATATCTTGGATATTATCCCTTTCTTGTACATATTCCTCCTATTTAGTAGAATTTTTTTTTAATTTATAAATTATTTTTTGGTTTTCTCCTTGTTCAGAAGATTGTCATTTATTATAGTCCCATTATTTTTGCTTTGGTTTCTCCCTGCTGTTTGAGTCTTTAATTTTATTTATATTTGTATTATTTCATTGAATCACTGTGAGATACACGGTTACAAAGTTGCTCACAATTGGGTTTTACCCATACAATGTTGCAACACCCTTACCTTCACCAATCTACGTTTTCCAATATCATTGTCCCTAGTTTCCCTCCGGCCATCATTCCGCCCACCCCACACACCCCACTCCCCCCACACACCTACACTCAAGCCTGATTCTGTGGCAAGCACTTTTCTTCTTTCTTTTTCTCTCTCACTCTCTTTCTCTCTCATTTTGGGCACTGTGGTTTGCAACACAGGTACTGAAAGGTTATCATGTTTATCCCTTTACCTACTTTCAGCATTCAGTTCTCATCCAGAGTAATCATTTCCAGCTATCACTGCTATAGTGGGGTTTTCTATCCTAACTTCCCTCCCCAGTTCCACCACCTGTAGCAACTTTAAATCATAGGTCAGTTCTATTGGTCCTTATTCCTAAATCCTTAGGTATTAGTCTCTGACTATGTTTTTTTTATATCCCACAAATGAATGAAATCATTTTATGTCTGTCCCTCTCCAGACTTATTTCACTCAGCATGGAACTTTCCATGTACATCCATTTATAAGCAAATTTCATGACTTAATTTTTCCTGATGGCTGCATAGTATTTCATTGTGAAGGTGTACCATACTATCTTTATCCGTTATCAGTTTATCTTTATCAGTTCTCAGGCATGCAGGGTTGTTCCCAGATTCTGGCTATTGTAAATAATGCTGCTGTGAACAAGAAGTACAGATGGGGTTTAACAGTATGTCTTTAGGTCCCAGAGGTGTATTCCAGGAAGTGATATTGCTGGGTCATATGGACACTCAATTTCAAGTTTTTTGAGAAATGCCCATAATGTTTTCCAGGAGGGCTTGACTATTCCACATTCCTGCCAGCAATGAATGAGAGACCCTTTCTTCTTACATCCACAGCAGCACAGGGTTGTTTTTGTTTCTTTTTGATGTGTGCCAGTCTCTGTGGTATGAGATGATATCTCATTGTTATTTTGATTTGCATCTTCCTAATGATGAATGATGTAAAGCATTTTTTCATGTGCCTTTTGGCCATTCGAATTTCTTCTTTGAGGAAGTTTCGGTTCATTTCTTCTCCCCATTTTTTGATGTGGTTGTATGTTTTTTCTTCTGAAGTTCTACCAGTGCCTCATATATATTTGATATTAACCCTTATCAAGTTGGCATTGGGAAAATAATTTTTCAATTCCATAGGCTATCTCTGTATCTCAGTCACCATTGCTTTTGAGGTGCTTCTTAGTTTAAGGTAGTCTCGTTAGTTTATCTTTGCTTCCACTTGCTTTGTCAGTGATCTTTCATCTTTGAATATGCCTTTAGCTTCAATATCATGGAGAATTTTGCCTATGTCTTCCTCTCTGCACCTTATGGATTCAGTCTGACATTGAAATCTTTAATCCGTTTTGATCTGACTTTTGTGCTTGGTGTTATAAAGATATCTGAGTTCATTGTTTTGCTTGTATCTGTCCAGTTTTCCCAGCATAGGGTCTAATTCTTAAAGGTTTTGCCTATAATTTTTCTATGTATTTTATGAGATAATATATAATAATCAACTCTTTATTTCGAGTTTGTATACAGTCTCAAATAGTTATTCAATTTCATTCTTTTTCAAGGGGATATCTAATTTTCCCAATACCATATACTGAAACTAAATAGTATTTCCTCTTTTGGTTTCTGTGATCTGGGTTCCTCAGGGTCATAAATTAATTTTCCATGTGTGAAGATTTATTTCTGGGCTTCAAATTCTATTACATTGACTTAAATGTGGTGTGTGTGTGTGTATGTGTGTGTGTGTTGGGGTGTGTATGTATTCAAATACCACACTCCTAGTTTTGTTCTAAAGTCTGTGTGTGGGAGAAGGGAGTGTGGGGTGCAGGTCATACTTTGAGGTACTCAGACTGAACTGAAGTCTACTGTATAAAAGGCAAGTAGTTTTATCTCCTATACTGGCCTTTGGTTCACCACATTATTTTAATTGCTGTAGTTTAAAGTTTAAAGACTGAGATTATAATCCCACTATTTGTGTGTGTGTGTTTGTGTTTAACTTTATTTTTATTGACATTTAAGTGATATGGTTTCAATAGATTCAGGGTTTATGTCATTAATATATGAAATTACTATAGTACCTGTACTACAATCACCACCAAAATAACCATTGCCTATCAATACACCACTATCCCATATTCACTCTGGTCTGGTCTTCACTTCCACTCCCTTCCCCCAACTATGACCTAATCAGTTTTGAAGGAGAAGACAAAACCAAAAGGTTGACATTGCTCAACATCATCTATTCACTTTTTTAGTGACTTTATTTTCTAAAAATAAGTAAAAACATTGCTATATGTTTTTCTTTCCCTGACTTAATTCACTAAAATGATATCCTCCTGCCCACCCTCCGCCCCACCCCCCACACATTGCAGCTGGATCATTTCACCTTTCATTGCAGCTGCATAGTATTCCATTGAGTACATATTCCATAGCTTATTTATTCATATGGAACCTAAAGGTGCTTTCAGTGATTTAACTCCATTAACAAAGATTAAAAAAATGAACAAATAGGACTGTATCGCATTATGATTTTTGCATGGCAAAAGAAACTCAGGCTATAATAAAAAAAAGATGGCTCTACTGGATGGAAGATAAACATTTGCACACCATATATCAGATAAGGAATAACATCCCTCATACAAAGAGCAGACACATTATAGTAGAGCAGAGAAGAGGCTTTCTTGTACATTTCCAATGGCCAACCCAGGCTCGATTCCTGGTATCTCATGTTGGACCCCAGGCTGCCAGGAGTGATTCCAGATTGCAGAGCCAGGAGTAAGCCCTGAGCACATTTGAGTGTGGATCAAAAAAATAAACGATAATGATCACGACCAGCCTGTTATTCGTCGATTGCCTCTAGCAGGCCCCAGTAACATCTCCTTTGTCCCAGCCCTGAGATTTTTTTAAAAAGTGCCATATTCAAGGCTCTTTCAGAGTTAGGAGAATGAGACCCATCATTGTTACTGGTATTTGGCATATTGGGTACGCCACGGGGAGTTTGCCAGACTCTGCCGTGTGGGCAGGTTACATTTGGTAGCCTGCCCAGTTTGTCCAAAAAAATGAAAAGAAAGAATTAAATTTCCATATGACCCAAGGATTCCACTTCTTGGCACCTGCCTTTCCAAACTCAAAACACTAATTCAAAAATATATAAATTTATATATTTATATATATATAAACATCTATCACAACACTTTATTGCAGCACTTAGTATAATACCCCGGACATGGGAACAATCCAAATATCCAATGACAGATAAAAGGATAAATAAGTTGTGGCATATACTATTATTCTTAACCTCCTCAGAATGGCAATTTTAACAATATAAATTTTTTCCACAGAGCATCATTCTATTTGTTTGTGGTTTCTTCTACTTATTTTAACTATCTTATAGCTTTCACTGTGTAATTACTTTATCTCTTTTGTTATGATTATTCCTAGATACTTAATTCTTTCTGGTGCAACTATAAATGCTATAAAATACTTTTAGAATTCTCCATTTATCCCATTTTAATTATAATATATCTTGGTGTGCTGTTTGGGTATGTTTTGATTATTATAACTCTTTGACCTTTCTGGATATGGGTGTGTATCCTTCCACAGTTTCAGAAAGTTGTCAGCTATTATTCATTTATTAAGGTTTCTTCTCCTTTCTTCTTCTTTTGGAAACTGTGTAATGAGAATCTTATTTCTCTTAACATTGTCCCTGGGATATCTCATGTTATCTTTATTATTGCTAATTTATTTCTACTTTTTTAGTCATTTTTGAAGTTTCTGCCACCTTATTTTTGAGGTCACTGATTCTATCTTCAACTTCTTTCACTTTGCACTGTTCTTTCTCATATTTTTTTTAGTTCAGCTGCTATTTTGTTTTGTTTGTTTTGGAGCACACCCAGAGATGTTCAGGGGTTACTCCTGGCTCTGCATCCCGGAACTACTCCTGGTAGCGCTCTGAGGAACCATATGTGATGCTGGGGATTTAACTGTGTTGGCCATGTGCAAGGCAAGTGTCATATACTACTATAATAAACACACACACACACAAACACACACACTCACACATGCTATACTACTGCTCTGGCCTCTCCACTGCTAAATTTTTAGCTCTATGATTTTTGTTTAAATTTTTCTCACACTTTTATGTCTTTGTTAAAGTTGTCTTCTATTGGTAACTCTCATTTCTGTGAGCAGTTTTCAGTAAATAATTGTCACTTTGAAGTCTCCCTTTGTTTACTTAGTACTTTTGAACTTTTCTTGGGATTTTGTCTTGGTTTATGAGCATTGATGAGCTCAATTTCTTTGTTTCCTCATTATATTTGGTGCTCCTAACAGGTCAGGGCAGTAGTTGGGCATCCACGAAAAGAAGAGCTAAGTGATAGCCCAGGGAACCACAATACCAAGACCTTGATGGCAAACAGAGATCCAACAATGCTACAAACCTAGTAAGTGAACAAATTGAACCAGGATAACTTGGGCCAGAGGAGGCAACACCACAGGCCTCACTCATGAGGACTGTGAACTTAGGACCTGACAGAGTAGTTTAGCAGGTCCTTCACTGTTATGGATATGTTTTCAGAGTAATATAAGCTGCATACTAGTCACACATTTGTGGCTTACTTGCTCATATGCAGGTGAGACTAGAAGGGCCTGAGCCTGTTTGTCTGACAACAGCAAATACCCTTAACAGTTGTCTTTTAGCACCCAGGAAGCTCAAGTTCTTGCCAGAGTGTGTGAAGTTCTCATCATGGATTTGCCCCCAGGATCTAGCATATGAAAATATGGTATCCACCAGCTCTGAAGACAGAGAGGTTATGAGAGATAATCAACACAGCACCAGAAAGTGGCTTCAACCCATTTATTCTCTAAGGCTTCTTACCTCACATACCAATATTGTAGCTATAATGATCAGCGATTCCTCCCAGGGATTGGTACTGTTCAGACTGGTGTGAGTATTTTGGGTTCCAGAGCAAATAAGTGAGCCTAACTGTTGCTTTGATTTCTGTTACTTTGGGGAAAGGGACTCCAAGCATGCTTAGCAGGCCCAGAGATTTTGGACCAATTTGGCCAGAAGTTCATTGCTTAGGACCAAAGAGAGATGTGGTGCTTTCTCAGAACCTACAGTGTTGATGATCGCTTGGGGCCAGCCTAGTGGTGCTCACTGGTCTCCAAACACACCTGGAAGTGCTCAGGGTGGCCTCCAGGCCTACACAAAGGGGACCTTGTGTTGCCAGCCCTCTTCTCTGACAGCTTTACTTCCTACACTTTATTCGATTTGCTCCAGCGGGCCCAGTAACGTCTCCATCATGAGACTTGTTGTTGCTGTGTTTGGCATATCGAATACGTCACGGGGAGCTTGCTAGGCTCTGCCCTGTGGGCGAGATACTCTCGGTAGCTTGCCGGGCTCTCTGAGAGGGGTGGAGGACTTGAACTCAGGTCGGCCGTGTTGGCCGCTTGTAAGGCAAACGCCCTACCACTGTGCTATGAAGATATGGCTGGAGAGATAGCACAGCGGTAGGGCATTTGCCTTACAAGCGGCCAACATGGCTGACCCAAGTTCGATTCCTCCACCCCTCTCGGAGAGCCCAGCAAGCTACCGAGAGTATCTCACCCGCACGGCAGAGCCTGGCAAGCTACCCGTGACGTATTCTATATGCCAAACACAGTAATAACAAGTCTCATGATGGAGATGTTACTGGGCCCGCTCGAGCAAATCGATGAACAACGGGAGGACCGTGACTGTGACACTTTATTGTTGGGTTGGAGTGATAGCACAGCAGGTAGGGAGTTTGCCTTGCACATAGCCCACCTGGGTTCAATTCTTTTGCCCCTCTCAGAGATCCCTACTGAGAGTATCTCACCCGCACAACAAAGCCTGGCAAGCTACCTATGACATATTTGATATGCCAAAAAACAGTAACAACAAGTCTCATAATTTGTTTTGAGATGTTACTGGTGCCCGCTTGAGCAAAGTCGATGAACAACGGGAGGACAGTGCTACAGTGCTACATTTCATTGTACTTACTTTCCTCTGGTCTTAAATAAAAGCATTTCAGAGGCTCTTCTGTGCTTTCCTGGATCATAGCTTTGAGTTGCTGGATCTGGGGTACATCTGCCACTTGATATTCAGATTTCACACATTAGAGATATACTCTCTTGTGTTAGAGAGCTAGTACAGTGGGTAGGTTATTTGCCTTGAGAACAACATGATCTGATCCCCGGAACCTTATACAATGCTTCAAACACGACCAGGAGTGATTCTTGAGTGCAGAACCAGGAGTAATATGGACCTGTAGGAGCCCTGTCACTGTGTTGTTCCTTAAGCATTGACAGGAGTTGACCTCTGAGAATTCAGCAAATTGGTGGGTCCTCAGCCAACCAGGCTAGTGATTCAAGAGCAAGAGGATGCAATACTTCCTAGGTCCTGAAGCAGTATATCCTGGTCACCCAGGTGTTGCTTCCCAGGGCTGCACTCGGATGTGTTTGGGGAACCATGTGGCATAAGAATCAGATCCAGGTTGGGTACACGCGAGGCATGCATACTAACTACTGTGCTGTCACACAGTCTGAATGTTGAACTATCTCCTGCTTTGAATACCATGTTTTATCTTACCTTGGATTCTCTTATCTGTGTAAATTACATCTGTGCAAATTTACTTATAAATTTAAATTTACATGTAAATTTACATTTGTGAAAATAAACCAAATTTTAGTGTAGATTGCGGTGAACATGGGAGGAACCAAGTAGTTTCCTCTTAAACCAGCATCCTGGTCCCACCTTAAAGAGTAAAAAATTTTCAGGCTTATTGCTTATATATGAGCCAGATTTTGTGCTTCTGAGGATATATATATATATATATATATAATATAGATCCGCTGAGTATATTTATATTTTATATATCAAATATTTTATATGTGTTGTATATTCCCTCAGAGGCTGATAATTGGCTCCTCTGTAACTAATTTTAATATGAGGATACAAACAGATCTTTCACTTTTGAAATATATACACACAATTTATACAAAAGATAGTATAAATAGTATGAAGATAGTATGAATTTTATTCCAAAAAAACACCCTAAATAATTTTTAGTTTGATTTAGCTTAACTATATGCTAAGAATTATTTCTACCAGTTTGAAAAATTAATAGCTTTAAAATATCACCTTCCATAGTATTGAAAACTAAGTTATATCATCAGTGTGAAGGGAAAAAATATATGTTCTGAATGTTTTCAGATTTTTCTCAAATTTGTATATTTTTCAAACTAACAAGATCATCTAAATAGAGGCCTAATCCTGATCATCTATCAAAATACACTTTCTCCAGTGACATTCATAAGGAAACATTAACTGAAGAGGCTCTAAAGGCTGGAGCGATAGCACAGCGGGTAGGGTGTTCGCCTTACAAGCGGCCAACATGGCCGACCTGAGTTCGATTCCTCCGCCCCTCTCGGAGAGCCCGGCAAGCTACCGAGAGTATTCGATATGCCAGACACAGTAACAACAAAGTCTCCAATGGAGACGTTACTGGGCCCGCTTGAGTAAAGTAAAAAATAAAATGAATCTTTATTTTGTAACCCAGTTTAAAAAACTTGATTCTTTTTCCAGTTGTGTGCAATGTCATCAGGAGTGAGGAAATATTTGAAATTTATTTTAATAATATTATTTATAGAATATATTGTCCAGTAAATATTTTGGCATTTAAAAATAGTGAATATTATTTCAATATTCCATTATGAAATATTTGAAATTCTAGGTGAAGTTCCATATTTGTGGCCTGACCATCTCTATGCCTTCATTTACATTCCAATGAAAAGCGATTGATCAAATATTGTCTGCCTTTATTCCATACCCAAAACTTTAAAGACTAACTGCTAACTTAAATTCTCAAATCAAAATGCTATATATTACATAAAGAGTTAGTTCAAAGTTTTCTTTAGAGGGATTATGAAAGCTGTGACAACCATTCTTGCAAAAAACTTGGAAAACTTTCAAAACATTTTGAGGTCAGTATATCCTGGATATTAATCCCTTATCAGATGGGTATTGGGTAAATATTCTTTCCCATTCTGTGGGCTTTTTCTGTATTTTGGTCACTGTTTCTTTTGAAGTGCAGAAGCTTCTTAGTTTGATGTAGTCCCATTTGTTTATGTTTGCTTCCACTTGCATGGTCAGTGCTGTTTCATCCTTAAAGATGTTTTTAGCTTTAATGTTGTAGAGAGTTCTGCCTACATTTTTCTTTATGTACCTTATGGATTCATGTCTGATATTGAGGTCTTTAATCCACTTTGATCTGACTTTTGTGCCTGGCATTAGAGAGAGGTCAAAGTTCATTTTTTTTTTTTTTAGGTAGCTATCCAGTTTTCTCAGCACCACTTGTTGAAGAGGCTTTCCTTATTCCACTTCACATTTCTTGTTCCTTTGTCAAAGATTTAGTGGCAAGGATATATAAGACACTAGTAGAATCATACAAGAAAAAACCCTCTAATCCCATCAAAAATGGGGAGAAGAAATGAATATAAGTTTCCTCAAAAAAGAAATACAAATGGCCAAAAGGCACATAAAAAAATGCTCCACATCACTAGCCATCAGAGAAATGCCAATCAGAACAACAAAAAAGATATCATCTCATACCACAGACATTCAAAAGAACATTCACACACATTCAAAAGAACAAAATCAACCAGTGCTGCCATGGATGTGGGGAAAGAGGACGTGCTTTTTCACTGTCGGTGGGAATGCTGACTGGTCCAGCCTTTCTGGAAAACAATATGGACAGTCCTTCAAAAATTAAAATTGAGCTTCCATATGACCCTGCAATACCACTTCTGGGAATATATTCCGAGAATGCAAAAAAAGCACAGTAGAAATGACATCTGCACCTATATGTTCATTGCAGCACTGTTCACAATAGCCAAAGTCTGGAAACAACCCAAGTGCCCTACAACAGATGTCTGGTTAAAGAAACTTTGGTACATCTACACAAAGGAATACTATGCAGCCGTTAGAAAAGATGAAGTCATGAAATTTACTTATAAGTGGATAGACATGGAGAGTATAATGCTAAGTGAAATAAGTCAAAAAGAGAGGGACAGACATAGAAGGACTGCACTCATTTGTGGAGTATAAAATAACATAATGTGAGGCTGACACCCAAGGACAGTATATACAAGGGCCAGAAGGATTTCCCCATAGCTAGAAGCCTGTCTCATGAGCAGAGGGGAGAAGGCAGTTGGAATAGAGAAGGGATCACTAAGGAAATGATAGCTGGAGGAATCAGTCGGGATGGGAGATGTGTGCCAAAAGTAGATAATGGATCAAACATGACGACCTCTCAGTGTCTGTATTGCAAACCATAATGCCCCAAAGTAGAGAGAGAGTATGGGGAATATTGTCTGCCATGGAGGCTTGGGGAGGGTGGGGAAGAGGGGGTATACTGGGGACAATGGTGGTGGGGAATGTGCACTGGTGAAAGGATGGGTGTTTGATCACTGTGTGATTGTAACTCAAATGAGAAAGCTTGTAACTTTCTTACGATGATTCAATAAAATTAAAAAAAAAACATTTTGAGGCCAGGGATCAAGGGCACAAGATGTATGACAAATGTTGAACTCCTTCCTGTGATTGGGTGGGAAACATGTACTTATAGATGTGATTAGTTTATAGTTAACCCTATAAAAAATGACAATATGGTTCCTCTGGTCACTTGTTTCCGGGTCATGGCAGCTTTATCTGATAAGAATGCTGCACTTAAACAGTAAACTTGATTTACACATTTGCTTTCAACCCCAAAATCATTAAGCTGTTAAGCATATTATAAAAGTTCACTGGATGGTTAATTTTTCCTTACATGCTATGCTCAATGGAGACTGAACTTCCTCCTCTTCGCTCATGTACACACATAAAAATTAGACCACTTATGGCAATTTGAAGCTGATATGAGGCAATTCTCATCCTTGATGTTCCTACTCATTCTTTGAACTACCTCACATTCATCTCTCATAAAACATAACTGAATTTGTGCCTATGTTTTCCTGTAACCAATAAGTTCTTAAAATTCTATATTTTGACTGAGTGTAACTACAGAACAATAAGCAAAATTAATTCAGATTTTGAACAAGTATAGATACAATTTTCATAGTAAAAATCAAAGACATCCTATTCAAGGGATAGGGGAGATAGTTTAAGAGGCTGGAATGTATGTTGTACATGGAAGGGTAGCATGTAAAGCATTAGGCTCCTGACACCTGCGTGGTACGTCAAGCACCACCAGGAGTGACACCAAATACCAATCTAGGAGTAGCCATTGAACACTGAGTCAGGTCTGGCCCCCAAAAAATAATGAAAAAGAAAGAGAGAAATTGTATCTGAACTGGTTCAAGCACATGTAAATGGGAGAGAAACCTAAGGACCTTGAATATGAAGAAGCCTTAGTAAACTTACAAAGGATGTGTCCCCAAGTGGCTATGTCCAGAAACAAAATAAATTTCGAAATAATTACAGTGACTGAGCCTGTTTCTCCTGGACCTGATCCTTGGCAATGCCAGGAAAGTTAATGCTGCTTAAAATGGTGCCAAGGACAACTGACTAGACCATACATCTTTCTTTAAAAAAAAAAACACCTAAATAGCCATGTAAATTCCTGTTGCTTTAAATCCCACAATGACTAACAATTCTTTTATAATTGACAAGATTTTCAACACAGTCTGTTGGAAGAGTCCTATCATTTTCAGAGATCTTGGTCTCTGTGAAATACTTGGGAGTTCTGCCAGACTTAAGTCATTATTGCTGGACTGCTGGATGGAAACATAAAGATATATTTATCCACTATTCTGCATTATATAGCCATGGCTACTCAGGGATGGGCAGTATAAAATGGGCTTTTCTTTTCATGCTATTAATTATAAATTGGGAAAACCAGAAAACAGATCAATTAAAGCTAAGTTAGTCGAACTAAAGAAAGTCCTTGGCGATTTCCTTAAGAAACTTGTGGCAAATACGAAAATGTCAATAAATCCAAAGATAAGAAACTGAATAATGAAAGATTATTTTATTATTCAATGTCCTTTCTAATGTTTAAATAATTAATAATGAAAAAGATTTAATATGTTCACTCTTCATTCAACTACTTTCTTCTGTTAAAACCACAAGGTGTTAAAATTTTTTTTACATATTTTTGCAAATAACTACAAGCTATTCTTTAGCAAGATTGCCCTTCTTAATTTCATAAGGTTACCTTGTTGTGCTTCTATTTTTAAATCAGTTATTAATTTTAGTCATAATTTCTGAGTTCCATAAGTATCAATTACATTAGGATCAGATTTCTATTTTGTAAATTTAAATCTTCATGTGTTTTAAAGTCCACAGTAAGGATTTTTTCCCCTTCTTGAACATATAGACTATGATCAGAGATAGAAATTCTAGATAGATCAGCAAGTAGTTCAAGATGCTGCTGAGTATAGCATTATAAATAATTTACAGCACATGAAATATTTGATAATGTCTCCTAACAAAAACGCAAAATGAACTCTGCATGGCAAATGGCCTTGCTTGATTCTAAAGTAAATAAAGGTATTAAAGTTAGCATTTACTAGATAAAGATATCACTCATGGCTTGTTTACCAACTTCAAAGGTGGAAAATTATCTGCTATAAAAGAATATCCAATTTTTGAAGTAGAAAGTTAACAACTAGGCATATTTCAACTGTCATTTTAAAAAAAGTGTTTCTTACCTCCAAAACACCACTAATTTCTTCAGTACACCCAAATACAGTCCTCTTTCCTCATCCTCCTAATGTTTCCAAAAAGGATGAGAAGATAAATGGATATTATAAATGCTCAGTAATAACCTAAGGAATGATTTAAAACATTAATTCATAGAAGTCATTTTGTATGTGTTTGTAAACTTAGAATGTTCATCTTGTTACTGTTTTTGGCATATCAAATACACCAAGGGGAGCTTGCTAGGCTCTGCCATGTGGGCAGGATACACTCAGTAGCTTGCCAGGCTCTCCAAGAGGAACAGAGGAATTGAACCCTGGTCAGCCACATGCAAGGCAAACGTCCTATCTTCTGTGCTATTGCTCCAACCAAGTCTAAGAAACTTAAATTTTATTAAGTAAAAATAATTTTGAAAATCCAATTTTGTCATTTTTGAGTGCATTTCCTGACATAAATTCACTGAAGTTCCATTGGTATCAATATAAATCTTATCACGATCACGATCATCCTGTTATTTGTCGATTTCCCCGAGCAGGCACTAGTAACGTCTTCTTCATCTTAGCCCTGAGATTTTAAAAGAGCCATTTCAATGCTCTTCCAGGATTAGGAGAATGAGACCCATCATTGTTACTGATATTTGGAATGTTGAATACCACACGGGAAGTTTGCTAGACTCTGCTGTGCGCGCAAGATACTTTTTGTAGCCTGCCAGGTTCTCCAAAGGAAAGATAATAAGATGTCGCATGGCCGCCAATGCAGCCCCACTTCTGGGAGCTTGGTTTTATAGTCTCTGCATCTTGGCCGTTGATGGGACCAACCTGGCGCTGTCGGCAGCTGGTGGGTGTGACGCCTACCTACTGGAAGATGGGGGGGTCTGGGTGGAGAAGGCCCAGTCCCAATCCGAGTAGGCTTGGAGACCTCAGCCCCGGGGGCTCTGCTTGGGGCGGTGGGGGGGGGGGGGAATAAATCTTATATGTGATATTATTAAAGCAAAAAAATGCTCTTAAAATTTGGTTTATTTTAGTTTGTATTAAACTTGTATTATGGTATAAGAGAAAGTGTAGTTGTGTATGTGTGTGTTAAATGCGTGTTAAATATGTGTTAAATGTAGTTGTTTATGTATGTGTCAAATGAGAAAAAAAATCTAGTCCCATCCAACCCTTTACTCAGCACACGAAATACAATAAAATACAATAAAATCTAGTATATAGAACTAAAATTAAAATATGGTACAGAATACAAAGTGGAGATACAGTAAGTAAATTATTTTTATTACAATTAGATTAAAGTCATGACAATTTTCTTAAAGTTACATTAAATATATTTACACAAGAATAAAGTATATGTATGAAATAAAATTTGTAAATTGTCAGTATTTTCAAATACTAAACAATTTACTAGAAAATTAAAAAAACTATTAAAACTTGGATAATTTGTTAAGACAATTTATATAGTATATAATACTTAACATATACAAATGTACATATATAGAAAAATAAATATATATATTTATATGGAAAATATACATATAACCACAACCACCAATTTATAAACTATGATGGAAGAGATTGTGTTGTTACTATTTTTAAAGAAATCAGGTATAAGGAATAAATTTAATAAGAAATGTGAAGGGCACATAAAAGATTGAAATTCTGTAGATATAGGCATGGGTGATTTTAAGTCAAGTTGCAGTTTACATATTCATCTATTTCAAACACAAAACTATAATATAAAAATATGGAACTTGACGATCTTCAAAAGAAATAGAATACACACGTCAAAGTGCATGCATGCATTTATATACACATGCACAGAGATATCACCATGGAACAACCAAGTAACAGAATCCAGTACAATGCAAGGATGTAGTCTCCTGCCCATTAAGCTCTGGTTCCAGAAGCAAGCAGAAACAGCTAGAATCTATTTCCTCTAGCATTACTAAGGACTAAACATTTTCTATATATATCAGCTTGAAATTGGAACATAGATATAATCAATGAAGAGTTGAAACCAAATCCCCCATGTATTAGTGAACATTAAAATAACTTCCTAAGAAGTTATTTCTTATCAGAACTGAAAGAAACAAACAAGTTTGGTAGACTGCACCCGAGGAACTGATCTTCGGATGTGATGAATCTCTGGAATGTCCCCCAATGTCACTATGTGATCCTAGCCTCTCTGTTTCAAAACATAGTTGAAATAGATAGGAGATATAAAAGACAGAGGAGGGGGGGTTATTAAAATAACAGAAAACACTTGAGAAACACCTGATTCTCACCATCCACTATCCATCTACTTATTTGTTCATCTCTAGTACACAGGTAAAGCAGATTCAAATTGATGACCTCGTGATAAACTAATTTACCATTACTTACTGTTTCAGCCCTTCCTAACAAGTTCTAGAGTAAAATTACTTCATTTGACCAACATAAATAAAAAGGGAGAAATACCCAGTAAATAATGAACAAACCCTATTAGAGTAGCAGATTTCATTACAAACCATTTGACTTTAATTTCTAATTTCTAGGAACCTATGAATAAGTGGGGTCCTAGTTTCCTGTCAAAAACCTATTGCTGCATATTGGCTTCAATGTAGTCCTTATTTTATAGTTAAATGTGTTATATAATATTTCATTTCTTTTCAAGATATATATTTAGAATGATTACATTTTAATTCTAGTGCTTACCTTTCTTTAGGGGGAAGGAGGGACAGACAGTACTCAAGGCTTATACCTGGCTCTGCACACAGGGATCACTCTTGGTAAGACTCAGGGTACTCTGTGGGGTGCCGGGATTGGACCTCGGTCAAAAGCATGCAAAGATATACTCATGCACTATTCTATAGATGCACCCCCCAATTCTGCCCAGTAGTAACCTTTTTTATTTATACATTCTGTAATAGCTTATCTCCCTGTTTTCTTATCTTGCTTTTTACTCTCTAATCATTACTCAGTATTTTTCACATCCACAGACTGTTTGTGTATTAATTAGCTTTTTTCTTGAGTCAGAGAGATAGTACAGTGGGTAGGGAAATTGCCTTGCATGTGGCCAACCTGGGTTCAATCCCTGACACCCTAATGTGGTCCTACAAACCCACCAGGAGTGATTCCTGAGGGCAGAGCCAGGAGTAAGCCCTGGTCGCTGTTTTTATAGACCAAAAAAGCAAAGAAAAAAAGCTACCAAATTGCTTAGAAATATTAGTTATTTGAATTTAGCAAGAAGAAATAAAAATTCCCCCAAAGTATTAGGAATTTCTGAAATTACAGGTTACCTTTAAAATACTTCTAAAATTTTCATACACTTTACTCATTATTACAGACATACAAAATTATTTACAAAATAGCTAAGTAAAATATGGTAAACAGGGATTGCAAGGAACAATAAACTATAGCAGGTAAATACCAGGAAATTCAAGCAAATTATTGAGCAACATTCAAGTGATAATATTTGATTTCCTAGCTGTATCACCAACAGTACTTAAAATTACTTGCTGAAATTGCCATTTTTAGGATTTAGGCTGCTTCCAAAACATTATTTCTTAGAACACCAGTCATTAAGCTGGAAAACTACCATGCATATAACATGATTAATATTTATTTTACTCTTAAGAATAACAGCACTCAGGATCACAGATCCATACAGAACTATTATTATCTGATCAAGACTACTTCACTCAGATATGGTGCTATTCCATATCTGGATGGATGCTGATTTTAACTGCCAAGACTTCAACTTTACCAATCAGCATTTCCTGATCTTAAATTTAATTTAGTGTCAATATAAATTAATTCCTTAAGTTGACTGCTAACTTTTATTTCTTGTGGAAGCATTTTAAAATTTTTTCCCACTTATTATAAAAGTTTTCACTCTTTCCCTTTCCCTTGTAGTTATTTCTGCAATGATCTGGATTCACACACACTGAGGTTATAGGGTTCACACAACTTGATTGTGATGCTTACTGGATGTTACACACCTTAGTGTGCTCACACATACTTCATTGTGATACATCAGATATTAATCACTTTGTTGTAGCATTGGGCATTACAAATGGCAGAGCTTCTGGGATCATATCCAGGGTATGAACATTAGGGCTGGGATTCAACCTGTGGACTCACTAGTCCCACCCTTAAAAACAGGTACTCTCTACTGAGTCATCCCTGGGCCTTCTTTTCCCATTGTGATTTATACCTACTTAGAAATATACCAACAAAAGTCTGGAAAATTTATTTATATGTAAACACTAGCTAAGCGAATATGTTCTCCCCACTTCCTCTGCCGAAGAATTAAAAAGAGAAGAGTTAAAGAAAACAGAAGGGAGGGGGAAGCAAAGTTTTATAAACTAGCAAGATGCTTATTTTTCTTTAATGTGTACTAAAGCTAATCATAATATACTGAATGGAAAGAATATATGGATGGAGTGGGCAAGAGAGAGGAGACAGGGAATGAGAGAGACTGATTAATAGGCATGTAAAGTCCTATGATTCATTCCCCAGTGGAAGACTCTAAAGAAACAAAAGCTGATTATAAAACCGTTGTTGTGTTCAAAGAGATTAATCTATATAAGATCAAAGTATATAACCAAAGAGTAATGACTCTATCTGACCTGTTGTGATGTCAGGATGGGGTGATTTTAGTGAGATCATCAAGGAAAACATACTTAACCATGAATAAACCAAGAAAACTCATTTGCACAACTTCAGTAGTTAGAGTTATTTTCAAAATTAGAGTATTTGTTTATCTCTAATCACCTCCATCTCCACAGTGTGATGACACAAATGTCACTCACAATGTTCCCAGGAGAGCTCTTGTAAGTGCTTCTAAGAGTAGCATCAAGGTATAAAACATTTAAAACAATGTCTCAAACAAAAGTCAGCAAATCCTGAGGTCCTGACATTACTAGAGGGGAAGGGGAAGTGGCAGTGAGGTAGAATGGGCCAATGGGTTCATTAAACAGTAGTGGTTGGAAGTAGACATTTGGTGGCGGGCACGGTGCTTATACACATTTGTCAACATGAGGAGCTATACTTCTGAAACAGATTCCTAAGTAAACGTTACATCAGTGAAAAAATTTTAATTAAAAAAAGCAAAATTTTCCCCCTCATCATACATTTAAATACAGCTTAGCTATATTTGTTCTCATTCCAATATGAAGTTTTTTTCCTGGCAGAGAAAGAAGCAAACAAGAATATTCAACAACATTCCTGTCATTGCTATCCTGGTTGCAACACAAAGAACCCCTTGGCTACATGCTTCTTTCAAAACTGGTCTGGGTTGGCATCTTCGTCACACCTCAGTAGACTTGGAATCTATTATATTCATAATATTTTTCTACAGTTTCCTGCCACAATTTAAAGTTTGCCCCTTTTTTATGATGTTGTTGTTCTTTTTTCATAGGTGACCTTAAAAAATATCTGCGTTTATCAGTCGGAGAGATAATAAAGTGGGTAAGGCACTTGACTTGCACGCCACTGAAAAGGTTCGATTCCCCAGCCCTGAGCACCACCCAGGAATGATCCCTGATCACATAGCCAGCAGTAAGTCCTAATCACAGCTCGGTGTGGCCAAAAATAATTACAAAAACAGAAATCTGATCTTATTTATGAATAATGACATTTGTCCTCTGCATATATGCACACTTACATGAATACCTTTTTTCATCTTTGGGGTTCATGATGAATATAAACCTAAACTGTTTTGATATAAATAACATACTCAAAATATCCACAAAAGTAATTAGCTTGTAGAAGCTCAGGTATCACTGCTGAAGTATAGATTCCTCCCTCATTTTAATTTGGGTTCATTTTGAATCCTTGGCTCCAGAATTATAATCTAATATTTTCTCTAAATATTTAAAATCTATCTCTAAGAAAACTGGAATCAGATCTTACCAGGTCCAATTTCCTTCTTTAGCTATAAAAAACATCTTTCATAGCTTCTTCACAACCACTCCAAAATTGCTGAATCTATTCTTTGATCAAGCTAGTTTTAATGATTAGTAAAATAAGCTGAAACCATACTTTCTTTTAATGTTTTCTTATATATTAACTCATTGTCAGTCAGGAAAATCAGTGGTATATCAAATTCTCCATTTTTCATAAAAAATGCTAATAACTTTCAGACAGGAAATAAAAATCTGCCATACCTTTATATCTTGCCCCACTAGCAGTTTTATAATCTGTATCATGAATAACTTCATCCTTATCTTCATTTTACCAGGAATATTTTAATCCAGTCCACAGGAATTCCTGTTACTCTCCAATGAAAAAACAGAATTTATCTTCTCTCTATTAACTTATAAATGTATTCTTCAGAGTTTTTTTTCAAATATTTTTAGACACATTTACAAATGTATGAATTCTTTTACCATGTTCCACCTTGCCACAAAATTTCCGTTCATTAAATTTCTATTCATAAAATCTCAGAGATACATTTAAATGTATTAACAATTAAAATTTCAAATCTATTTTTTGTCTGTTGACCACTGACATAACTTTTAGTCCAAATCACTATCTTCCACATTTTTCTCCCGAAAGACATTTGTTATATCCTATAAAAGCTAGAATATATAGCTTTTTATGATTTCCAGAATTTTACTTTCCTTCCTATGATTCCATTTTATTTGACATAGATTCCCTCATCTCCTTTAAATCTTCATAAAAATGTATCATCTTTACAAAGTTATAGCCCCAATGAACTATTCTTTGAGAAAGAAATAATCCAGATTGCATAAGAATCAATGAGTTACAAAAATCATGAAGTTATAAAAAAATTTTTTTATAAGTAACCCTTCAATTTTCTAAGACTTCAATATTTTACCTGTAGATATTTTAGGTATAGGATATAAAAACATTATTTCTTTTTAGCCACAAAACTGACTCCCACATAATTAAAAGCTAGTAGTAACTATTGATATTTATTTCAGAGCCATTTTCCACTAAATATCTTATGTATTTACTTAGATATCTTATGTATTTACCATAAAATATCTTATTATTTATTTATCATAAAATATCTTATGTATCAACAAAACACATTTGTGTTTCATATTAACAAAACATCAATTCCCACAATTCCTCCTAAACTTCTGGTCAGAGTTTCAAGTCATTGTTAATACCTAGAAACATTCTTCATTGTTTCAAGGATGTTCAGATCCCATTTCATAAGACTTAGTTTTAAACCCAAAGGACATAGCTGTATGAGGAATCCATATAGTCATTCATGATAATTTCGAGTCTCCAGTCGTCACTGAAATATTTTTTTCTATTTCCTCTTTTAACTATTAAACCTGCTTGGGATAACTTTACCTTCTTCAGTAAGTTAGAACATGTATATAAAAATTTCCAAATATTTACCTTAAACTTTGAACGTGGAAATCAGCATAAATTTCTAGTGCCTATATTTGTTTTTGCCTCGAGAAGAAAAATCGATGTCAATTACTCTGTGATTATTCCTTGTACCAGTTACCTCTGGCTATGCAATTCCCTCAAAATTCAGTGACATAAATAAACATTTCTTTCTGAGATTTCTTTGTGCTTATTGGATAGTTCTTCTGCTTCTCTCTGCTCATTCATGGGGTTACAGTCTAACAGGATATGGACCCCTCAGAAGTCAAGGTCTCTCAAGGGTAAAATAGGGGAACACTTAGCTCAGAGTTTATTGGTCCAATAAGGTAAAAAATGTTTAAGAATTTTTAAACAACATCAAAAATGACTCAAAGTCAACTTGCTTTTGATTATCACTATGTGTCAGTATTTCTAAATATGTCAGTAATAAACTACTCCCTGGAAAAAATGTAAACTTACTGTCTTTGATTTTTCAGATTCCCATTTAAAAACACTACTATAGAATAGATAACTCACAAAATATAAAATAATGTTAATATAAATTTATAAATAAATTTTTTCTAGTTCTGTATGCTAAATATCCAGAAACAGAGCAATGTTCTGATGAGCTGAAAAGCTGCTTCCTGGTTCAAAGATGTTTGTCTTGTTGGGTCTATAGTATGGCAGCAATGACTAGGAAGTGCTCTTTAGTCTCTGTTGAATAGATGCTAATCCATTTATAAGGGCTCAGTCCTCATGACCTCTCAAAGGCCACAGTGAGTGTTAGATTTTACCATCTGAATTTTGAAAAATAACTCAGTAGCAGTTGTTTCAACTACAGATCTGGTTAACAATGCCAACCCAAAGACCAAAAATAAGGTTGAAAATCACTGATCTATTGTATTGGTTGAATTTCTTTTTTTTTTTTTCCTTCTTTTTTTTATTTTCATTAGTGAGACATCATGAGGTACAGTTGTAGGTTTACAAATTTTTGTGCTTGGGTTTCAATTATACAGTGATCAAATACCCATCCCTCCACCAGTGCCCGTTTCCCACCACCACGGATCCCAGTATCCCTCCCATCCCCGTTGCCCCCATCCTACCCTTCCTCTGTGGCAGGGCATTCCCTTTTGTTCTCTCTCTCTTTTTTTTTTTCCCTTTATTGTATTTTATTTTTTTTTAAAGTTGTAGATTTACAATTTTTTGTGCTTTGGTTTCAATTATACAATGATCAGATACCCATCCCTCCACCAGTGCCCATTTTCCACCACCATGGATAATATCCCTCCCACCCCCATCCCCCCATCCCCCCTGTCTCTGTGGCAGGGCAATCCCCTGTGTTCTCTCTCTCCTTTTGGGTGTTGTGGTCTGCAAAAGAGGCATTGAGTGGCAAACATGTTCAGTCCATAGTCTACTTTCTACATGCATCTCCCCTCCTGGGAGAATCCTCCGAACATCCTTTATTTGGTGCTCCCTTCTCTATCTGAACTGCCCTTTCCTCTAGGATACCCGGCTGGCCTCTAAGTTATGGAGTAATCCTCCTGGTGCTGATCTCAGCTATTCTTGGGTATTAATCTCATACTTTGTTACTTTATATCCCCCAGATGAATGCAATCTTTCTATGTCTATCCCTCTCTTTCTGACTCATTTCGCTTAGCATGATACTTTCCATATTGTACCACTTGTATGTAAATTTCATGACTTCATCTTTTCTAAGAGCTACATAGTACTCCATTGTGTAGATGTACCAAAGTTTCTTTAACCAGTCATCTGTTCTTGGGCACTCAGGTTTCTTCCAGTTTCTGGCTATTGTAAAGAGTGCTGCAATGAACAAACATGTACAGATGTCACTTCGACTATACATTTTTGCCTCTCTGGGATATATTCCCAGGAGTGGTATTGCTGGGTCAAATGGGTCGTGGTCTTGAGTTTTAATACGTGCTTAAGCTTAAAATTAGCATATTTTATTAGTTAGTCTTTAGTAAACATTGTATGGTACCTGGAAGTAATTGAAAAAACTAATAGTTAATACACTGAGAGCCCCAATATACACTCTCTCAACTATACATCTTTAAGAACAAATTTATAAGCGATGAAGATGAAAAATGTATATACTAATTTTTTTCCTGGGCTTCTAAAGTAAAAAAAAAAAATTCTTTTGGAATGATTGAGAGTTTTCAAGATTTGTATGCAATGGTTATATTCATTCTTCAGTATTTTGTATTTGTTTTTAAGATTTTTGACATTAACAATGATAAAATCACAGAATAGAGGGAACAGAATTCTATTTTTATAATCATTGCCTTATGATGGTTCAGAGTAGAGGATCCAGAAAATGTCTTTAATCCCATCTCTCCTCTTCCTTTCCTCTTTTAGATAATTATTGCTAATTACCTCTAGGTGTTAGCAATTAATACTGATTGACCTCAACTGTCTGTTTCCAGGCTTTCACATTATACATGCTCATGCCCTTAAGGACCAAATATTTCAAAATCTGTTGCCTCTTTGACCTCTTTTCTGTTCTTTTCAGAACAGAAATTCTACTGATTTTCGCCAGGACAATTAGAATCTGTATGTAATATCTCCCACAGGATGGGATTATTTTTGCAGCAATTTAGTTTGCCAGTGACAACAAGAGAACAAGCTCCTAATTAATGAGAAATTTATCTCATTTTGGACCTAAGCTGACCAATGCTGGAAGGAACACATTTCTTCCCCTAACCTCTCACTGCCCCTTTTTTAGGCCCACTTTATAGCAAATTCTCTTTTAATTTCTATCACAATTAGCGATGTAATGGCAGTCCTCACCTGGCAAACTGTAAATACGCTTTCATCAGTTTCTTGTAGCCTGCCACTTGTATCTTCCGCTGCATTTTGATAACAATTCAATAACATGGGAAACCGTAAGAATTAACTATTGATAAATAATCCAAAGGAAAACTCTCCTGATACACCAAAAGAATTAAAAAATTATTGTCACCCTTAATGCCAATACCTAGAGAGGTAGCTATCATGATGAAATATCCAACTAATCAGGGAAACAATAATTGATTGGACTTCGGTTCTATATACCCATTCTCAAAATCCTCTTAAATCCAAAACTTAAGATCCTCTGCAAAAGGAAAGTTGTTATTTCATGTTCATTGCGGTGCTAAGGAAAAAAAAATTAAATCCGCTTTCTTTTCATGAAAGTTTCAACAGAGGCAGGAATATATATGATGACTTCAATACAGCCACCCTCTAGACCACAGGCGATGTTCGTATTTGTTCTCCTAGCCTTGGCTCTCTTTTCATTTCCTTTAGTCGCACACGTCATCTGATCTTTTGTCTGCTGCCAAAGAAGTACAATTTTAACAAATAAATGACCACTTGAGGAAATGAAAGTGTATAATCAATTGTTTTACAAATCAAATGCTTTACTGGAATTAAAGTAAAAATGAATGAATAAATAAATAAATAAAAAAACCGCTGAAATTATTCTGATTTAAAAACACATTAAGAAGACACATACCCAAAGTTCAAAACTAGGGTTGATCTGATCAAAATAAATCAATTTCATAATTCTGTACTATACAAGTTTCACAATGGAGACGTTACTGGGCCCACTCGAGCAAATCGATGAACAATGGGAGGGCCGTGGATTTTATTTAAAACTAGATATTAGGGGCCAGAGAGAGAGTACAATAGGACACTTGCCTTAAACACAGCTGACCTGGGTTCGATTCCTGCACTACAGATGATCTCTCAAACCCTACCATGGACTATCCTTTAGTTCAGAGCTGGGAGTAAGTCCTAAACACTGCTGGGTGTGACCAAAAAAAGAAAAATTAATTAATTAAATGTGTTATTCAATTACTATAGTTTCATTTGTTGATATGACCTATCCACTGAGTCTCAAACTGTAGCTATCATTAGAAATGCCTGACAGGCTTGCTGAACTTACTTTCAGAGTTTTAGGTTGAGTAGGTTTGGGAGGTTCAAAAATGTGCATTTTAATATATTCCCAGGTAATGGTGATAGTGCCAGTCCAGGGATCTCATTTTTAAGAACCTCTAACATTTTCTTTTCTGCATGGATGGTACCCTACCCATACATTCCTAATTTAATACCTCAATAGAATAATTCATGTAATTATTTTAAATTACTTCAGCTAATAGTTGAAGTGCTTCTATTATTAATCAATTTGTAATTAAAAATAAATAAAAGTAAATTAGAAACATCTCCTCAATAATATCTATCACATGATTAAATTTTTGAAAAGTAACAACAGGTTATTTTACCATAACAATATACTAACACAATTTACTAAATAAAAATCCAGTACACTTGAATAAAAAGTACTGAATTGTATCCAAAACTCTAATATTATGTAATATCTAAATATATTATGCAATATCTAAATATAAATATCTATTATGTAATATCTAAAATGGGGGGTGAGAGAAGAGAAATATCAGTATCTTTGGATAGAAAGAATATCTAGACTATTAATAATATCCACAAATACAGTTTTTTATAGGAGGTCTTGGGTGAGGGTCACAGGTATAACATGAAAGAGAAAGAAAAGAACAAATTGTCTGGTTAAAGGTTAAAGCTTTTTCTCAAAGTAAAGATAATTACTTAATAGACACGACTGTCTGGAAAGTATGAGTCTATATAGTTATTTAGTTATCCCTGTCCCTCTGCTGCTTCCAAATTAGACACCTGTAGTATCCCCTCAACCCCATAATCTATAGACTGCTCTTTTTATATTCCTGCATAGTACACATAGCTCGCGAGCAAATGTTTATTAAATGATAAAGCAAATAAGCATATGATAGAAATAAAGTTTGTAAATCCACAAAAGGAAAAAATCATTTTGTTCTGGTAAGGAACATGTAATGGTTCAGCCAAGGACACTCCTTACCTTTGTATAATTAGAGGTGCACACAGGCAAGTATGCTGTGACCAGCTGGAGAGGGTGTGAACTGCCTCCCTCCAGAGTCACTCTTCACAGAAATTCCATACAATGTAGATGGCAACCATCAAAATTCTGGGAAGCACAAACTGACTCACTGGACACAAGGATTCTGGGGAACATTAAAGCAAGGAAGAAGTTAGATGCTGAATTTGGCCATTGAACATAGCACTTATGGTTGCCCTCAATAGAAAAGTCTGCTTAGTCTTAGCCTGCTAAGGGTTTTTATAAACTTCCAATAATGAATTAATGTTTTATTTATATTGAGTGTTCTCTGTTTAGGTGATTTTGTTGCATCTATAGAGATTTTTATTATAAGTTTTTACTCATTAATGCACTCTCTATAATACAATATTTTCTAACATAAAGCTAATAGTCCCTTTTAGGATTACACGCACTAGCCTTTACAGACCTATTCAGACTTTCCCTAAAATATTTTATTCTCCACATCTCACTCTTACTAAATTGTTTAATTATATAGTTTATCTATTTCCTGTGAATTTTAATGTATTATAAATAATTATTCATATAATTTTCTTATTTATATAGCTGCAAAAAAGTAAACTATACAGTTTTTGAAGAAATGGTTCTTAATTAACTTATTAATTTGCAGTTTTGCAAGGTGTCACCACCTGCACACACAAAAAAGTTTCTCTTAAAGAACTCTCTCATATGTGTGATATAAAAAAACATAGTAAGGGAAAACAATCACCAACATCAGAGTAACTAGAAAATTTGCCTATAAAACTGAGGTTACATGGGAGGGAAAGTGAATGGGCTTTCATATATTGATTGTGCTACTGACCTAGGTGTGGTTGCTAACCCCCAATGCTGTGAGGTGAGGAGAGAGAGAGAGGAGAGAGAGAGAGAGAGAGAGAGAGAGAGAGAGAGAGAGAGAGAGAGAGAGAGAGAGAGAGAAACCAGGGAGGAAAGTCGGAGCACAGAGAGATGTAAGAAGGAGACAGGAGGATATGGGAATTAGGGGCTTAGTGAGATTGCAACAGGCACTTGAGAAGAATGGAATAAGTGCAGCTGATCACCAAGCAGCCTGGCCTTGTTTCCTCCTTCATCTGCTTGTGGCATGGGCCATCCCAGGTAAGGAAATGGAACAAGACCACTGAATGCAGGCAGTGAGAGAGCCACAGGATTCCTAGTCATTTAGTGATTACACACACACACACACACACACACACACACACACTCATGATTTTTACTCTACAAAAAATAGTCCCATCTAAGAAAAACCCAAATATTATTACCGAGTGAGCTAATAGCTAACTCTCTGGGTCCTCAAATGAAAAATGCTAATAGTTAAAATTAAAACTCTCTGGATTTTTGTTTTATATTGATTTGGTTTTCTGGACCTATGGTGAGCTGATAGTATGGGAATATCCTCATAAAAAGGCTAAACAACGTCCCATAGGCTAAAGGTATGAGAAAGCAGTAATTACAGAGAAAAAGATCTATAATGATATAGATCTGAAAGCCTCGGGCTATGATAACATTTTTAGCATAACGTTTTATATGAATATTCAATCCCCTTGAATTGTGGATGAAGTAAAAGTGCCTCTTGTGGATAGTTTTCCAGGAAAATATTGGACACAGATCCCGAATTTTTCATTCCACCAAATCTTACTTCTCCTAACACTTCCAAAAACTTTTGCAACTGGACTTAAAACCCAGAATTTTCTTCCAACTACACACCAACAATTACACATTAATATCCATTCTAGATATTAGTGTTTAATAGAAGAGTATCACACATATGAATATCAAGGTGAGTAAGCTTTTGCCAAAGTATGGAATTCAGGGGCATCTGAGAGCCACACTATACGAAGGGCACTGTGGGATAAGATTCTATTCATTTCTTTGAGAATTTCAGAAGACTAAAAATTAATAATCAGGTACATTCAAGTGGGAACAGAGTGCTCTGTATCTACAAACTTATAACAATATAATTTCAGGAAGATTGTTGATGTGTATTTATAAGTTCTCTACCCAGCTTCAGATACAGAGCAACATAATATGAAGGTCATCTTACATTCAGTTCTGAATTGTATAATTCAACTTTCTGAAGTACAATGCAGAACAATTTCTTCATATTAATACAACTTCATTATTTTCTATACACTTTAAATGTTCACATCTCTTTTTGGGTGCTCTCAATTGCTAAGAACATTCTGAAATGAAAACGTTATTGTAAAAGCAACCCTGAATTTACACTTTCAGATAGCTAGTAATTCAAGATGCCTACCATCTATTTAATAAGTCATTGAAACCTAAGGGAAGTCATAGAAATACTCTATCTCAAAAAAAGTTTTTACTTTTTATAATGTATTTCCAAATTTTCTTCACGATAGCACAGCGGTAGGGCGTTTGCCTTGCATGCAGCCAACATGGCCGACCCGAGTTCAATTCCTCCACCCCTCTCGGAGAGCCCGGCAAGCTACCGAGAGTATCTTGCCCGCATGACAGAGCCTGGCAAGTTCCCCATGACGTATTCGATATGCCAGACACAGTAACAGCAAAGTCTCCAATGGAGACGTTACTGGGCCTGCTCGAGCAAATCGATGATAAACGGGAGGGCCTTTACTTTACTTTACTTACTTATTTCCATTATTAGATATTTTATGTTATTGAGTTGTAACCATTCTATACATTTGATGCATAATTTAAAATACAGAAAATAAGGTAATCATTTTGCAATTAGTACCTGCATTCTTGTGGCCAGGAAAAAAACACAATGGATAGGATGCTTGTCTTGCAGGTTTGGTCCTCAGCACTCCATGTGGTCCCCTCAGCCCAGTCAGGAGTGACCCCTGAGCACAGAGTCAAGAGTAAGATTTTGAGCACTTGCAGAAAAAGAAAAGAAAAGAAACTTTTGTATTGCAAAGTTCCTCACGTTTTTAAAAAGCAAAAATTTTGTATTTTAAGGTCAGAAAGAGGTTTTATTGGGGGAAATCTCTGGAAGGAGGAGCTCAGGGACCCCTGAGTGTTGCTGGTCAATGAAATAACACATTTTTATAGAAAAGTTCAATGTTATTGACTTGCAACAATCGAAGAGAATAAGAAAATGAAGGTGAGTGAGTAAAATTTTAAAATCATAGGGAATAAATTTTAGTTGAAATAATAAATCTTACCAATAGTTTACTCAAATACAAGTAATAGCATTACTGCCAAATGTTTATCCATTACTCACCGAGACCTTTCAGTTAATCATCGATATGCTCCTCACTTGTACTGAGTCAACACAGGATTCTACTAACAAGGTCAGCCAGCCAGGGATGGCTGGAAATATATTCTAGTCTTAAACCAATGTGAAAATGCCTAGGGTAAATCTTGGTCCTACTAACTGGGATTCATTCTAATTTCCACATAATTCCACCAACTTCAAACACTGTCCATGACTCAATTTTGAAAAAACAACTAGGTTCAACTGTGACCTAAGATTTCTATAGCTTTATTTTACCTGACACACTGAAACATTTCAAGAATAAGGTTAAAAAAAAACAGGAGGTATGTCTGCTATAGAGGTGGGATAGGGGAGGGGTACTAAGGACATTGGTGGTGGAAAATGTGCACTGGTGGAGGAAGGGTGTTCGATCATTGTATGACTAAAACTCAAACATGAAATCTTTGTAACTGTACCTTACAGTGATTCAATAAAAAATAATAATAAATTTAAAAAAATAGAAAACAGAGGGAACAAAGCTCAAAAAGTTGGTCCCCTTTATTGCATTAAGCCATTCACCAATTCTTTCATATTATGTATTTTGCATTCCTATTTCAAGGAATTCCTTCATTTTGCACACTTGTCACTTAATTCTATCAAACTCTTCTCTTAGCAACTATTTTTTTGTCTTAGCATAATAGCTTGCACATTATTAAATATTTTCAGTCCTGCTATGAGCCCAATATTCTTTGTCAGCCTATGGTTATAGATCACCTGGTAGGCTCATTGTCCTATGACCACCAACAAATCGAACTGAGTCCTGATATTGATGAGCCATCCAAGGAAACCCACATCCTGCAAATTTATTCTCCACTGTTCTTATTTATTCTCCACTGTTCTTATTGGACTCTAGCTTCGTATTTCTAAACTTTGATGTTATCTTTTATTTGTCACTCCCATTGAGTAGACATCCATTGTTAGCTCACTGCAATTCCCTCTTCTCTAAGAATTAGCCACCTCTTTATAGAGTAACTCCTTACCCTATGAGTTACATAGGGTCACTTGATCACTTGACTTCCCATAAATTGTCGATTTTCTTGAGCGGGCACAGTAACATCTCCATTTGTCCCTGTCGCATGCTAGTGTAGCCCAATGGTGTCTGTTCGCTATAGGAACACAAAGAGCCTCAAACCAATCGTTCATGATCTTGATGAAGAAGTCTGACCTTCTGGTAGGTGGGCAGCCACACGGTCTTTTGACTTCCCGTGGAATCCAGTCAGTAACAGCTCTAGTCCAGCGGTCGTCTTTAAATCTCATTACATGACCAGCCCATCTGATTTTTGAGACCTTGGCAAACAAGACAGCGTCCCTGATTCTTGATAGTCAATGGAGGTCGGAACTCCAGATTCTTTCTCGTATTTGAGTGAAACGTGATATTCAAGCATAGCTCTTTCAATTCCTCTTTGGGAGACCCGAATAGCATTCTCATCCTGTTTGTCTAGGGCCCAGGTCTCTGAGGCATATGTTAATGCAGGAAGAACAGTGGAATCAAAGAGATGTGCCCGGAGCCGGAGGTTCTTCGTCCTTTTAGCTATTTCTTCGAAGCTCTTGAAGGCATTCCAAGCCGCTCTCTTTCTCCTGCGCAGCTCGGGTGCCAGGTCATTTGTCATGTTGACTTCTCGACCTAGGTACACATATCTGTTGCATTTGAGATGGTCGTTCTGTTGAGAGCAAGTGGGGCGTCAGGAACGAGGCTGTTTCTCATAAACATTGTCTTTGTAAGATTCAGCTGTAGTCCTACCTTTCCACACTCACAGTCAAAGTCGGCCAGCATTTGTGCCGCTTGGCTGATGTTTGGTGTTATTAAAACAATGTCATCAGCAAAGCGAAGGTGGTGTAGTTGCCGACCATCTATCTTCACTCCCATTCCTTCCCATTCCAGTCATCGCATGATGTTCTTGAGGGTGGCACTCAAGAGTTTCGGTGAAATGGTATCACCCTGCCAAACCCCTCTCTTGACATCAATGATTACTTCTTTGTAGAATGGTGAGATCCTGGTAGTGAAACCGTAATACAGCTCACAAAGGATCCTGATGTATTGAGCTTGAATACCCTGATTGGCTAGGGCTTCAGTGATCACTTCCGTCCCAACAGAATCAAAGGCCTTCTTTAAATCAATGAACATTAGACAGAGCGACATCTTGAACTCCCTAGAAACCTCAATGAGTTTGGTTATTGTGTGGATATGGTCGATGGTGCTGAATCCTTTGCGGAACCCGGCTTGCTCACATGGTTGTCCTTCATCTAGTGTTCTGCCAATCCTATTTAGGATGACTCGAGTGAGCAACTTGTAGATGACAGACAATAGGCAGATCGGGCGATAGTTGCCAATGTCATGGATGTCTCCCTTCTTGTACAGTAGTACAGTCCTGCTGGTTTTCCATTGGTACGGAACCTTGCATTCAGACAGGTAGCGTGTAAAGAGCTGAACCAGCGTATTGATGAGTACTGACGGCAGGTTCTTCAGGTGTTCAGGTCTGACCTTGTTTGGGCTGGGTGCTGTTCGTTTCTTTACTGACGAAATGGCATGTCGGATATCAGAAGGGAGAACATTGGCATTACATAGGGTACATGAGTTAACTTCTTACCCTGTCCACCTTCATCCTCTTGCTAGGATTGCTGTTTCCTCACCCTTTTGCATGAGCTTCTATAACTTTCTGAGGCACAGAATATAGAAAAATGCCTAACAGACATTTTTATTCTCCAGCTTCCCTAATTCCATCATTCAAAGATCTTTTAAAAAATCCATTAATCTCCAAATTGCAATAACTAAACCTTATAACATGTCTGTCAAGGAGGCAGTCTGGAGGCGGTAGAGGAAACATAAACATATTGGTAGCAGGAAGCTGACACTGGTGAACTGGTGATAGAATTGGTGTTGGAACACTGTATGCTTGATACTCAACAATACTGTACTGTCCTGTCCTCCCATTTTTCATTGATTTACTTGAGAGGGCCCAGTAACATCTCCATTGTGAGACTTGTTACTGTGTTTGGCATATTGAATACATCATGGGTAGCTTGCCAGGCTCTACCATGCCTTGTGGGCAAGATACTCTCGGTTAGTTTTCCAGGCTCTCCAAGAGGGGTGGAGGAATCGAACCTGGGTTGGCCAGGTCGGTCGCATGCAAGGCAAATGCCCTACCTGCTGTGCTATCGCTCCAACAATAAATAACTTTGTAAATTATGGTGCTTAAATAATAATAAAAAATTTAAAAAAACATAGATCTCTTGTGCAAAGAGGCACTAAGTGCTAGATTTTGAGTGAAGAAATTTCAACATAGACCCAGACTCTCCTTTGACATGTATTTACTCTCTCTCTCTCTCTCTCTCTCTCTCTCTCTCTCTCTCTTTCTCTCTCAAATATTCCTTTATTTCTTGCATAAATTGTGCTGCCTGGTAATGTGCAGATATAGTAAACTATATACTATCATCAATACTCAGAAATAGTTTCTTGTGCCTTTAGTATTAGTTCTAGGAGTATGTAAGAAAAAATGTTCCAACTTGAAAAATTATTTTAGGCCCAGGGAGACTTGGGGAGGAACTATGGTTTGGCAGAAGGAGAATTAACTGAAAAGACAAAAGCATTAATCACGTTTTCCTACTCCTACCAATGGTTCCTTTGACCTCTATAAATTACCTTTGTATCTTCATTTTTGAATGGAAAGGTGAAGGATGAGGGACACCTGATAATACTCAGGGTTCTTTCCTGACTTTGTGCCCAGAAATCACTCCTAGTACAGTTTGGGAGACCATATGAGGTTCCAGGATTCAATCTGAACCCAGATTGGTCTAATTCATTTTACTATCTATTTACATCCCTATAAGTTATTCTTTAGATAAACTACCCAAAGTATGTTATGTATGTTTTTTCATCTATATACTGGAAATGAAAATAAACTTTGATATCTTAGTGGTTTCCATGAAGATCAAGTGACAAAATAAGAAGGATTTATTTGACATAGTGATTGTAAGAGAAAGCACCATTCTATTAGCCCTATCTTGATTTCAATCCTTACAACTTAATTTTATTTATTAAAATTATTCTACTTTAGTTTATTTTTGTAATTAAACCAACTAAAGCAATTAAACTACCCAAAGTGTCACTTTTATTTTTTAATAAGTTTGTGCAAGGATGAAAAAGAAAAAAAACATTTATCAGCTAAGTCATAATGCCTTCATAGAAATGAAATGTGAGGACATGAGGTAAGACTAACACTGTCCTAAAAATGGATCGGAGATGAGATAATAAATGCAAAAGAGCTCTGAAAGTATAAAGAACTAAACTACTGTGTGTTGTTACTATTAATGAGCAGGAGTTGAGTTCCAACAATAATATTTTGTGGCTGGGCCCAAGGTCACAGCCAGATATGAGACATTGCATAGACAGTTGATGTTCTGACTAAGGAGTTAAATGCCCTTTGTCATCGTTTTGCCTGAATGAGCCCCAAACTTACTCATGCTGCTTTATTATTCTTGATGATTGATATTTGAATGGGGTTTAAATGAAGTTTTCTTTCATACCTGCTACAAGATACAAATAAACAATATGCCCACAAGTGTAATTTGTCTGAAGGTCCCTTTGTTTTCACTGAACTAAATATAGAAGATGAAGTTTTACAAAAGAAATCAACTCTTACTTTAGGAGATATAAATATAAATGATATATAACTTGGTAATTATGACGAATGGACACAAAATTAAGGCAGTCATCATCGATAAACAAGTAAACACTGGTATGTTTTCTATTCTTTTTTAATAATATGATTTCAAAGTGCACCCCTGAAATTACTTTCACAAAAGAAGACATTGCCAGTACTGGAGCAATGGTAAAGCAGGTAGGGGACTTGTATTGCATGTGGCCTACGTGGACTCAATGCCCAGCATCCCGTATGGTCCCCCAAGTACGGCCCAAAGAAATTTCTGAATGCAGAGGTAGGATTAACCGAGCATTGCCAGTGTGCATTCCCAAAAAAGTATTTTTAGAGAGAGAGAGAGAGAGAGAGAGAGAGAGGGTAGAGAGAGAGAGAGAGAGAAGGCATAGCCTCTCTAGTTCCTTTTCTTCTTCTGGCCAGTCTTACCACAGAAAGAGAAGTTTCACATCATTTCTCTAGCTTCTGCCTCCTACTCCTCCCTGCTACAAAATCAAAACTCCTAAAGCAGGTTTCTTGAACATGAGCTAAAGAAATTATTGGAATTATTGGAAATTCAAAAGTTTTATGTTAATGGAGTACTGAGAACATCTTAATTAGTTGAAAAGCACCTAGTTAGTTTTCTTCTTTTATATTTAAAACATAAAAACAGCTCAAATATTTGTATTTTTTGTTTAATTTCTAAAACAACACCCACCATTTCTCTTCAATAAATGTGTTATTTAATAATAAATTTCAGCCCTGTACAATACAGGCCTAAATTAAAAGCACATAATACAATTTGAAGGAATTTAGAAGCTCATATCATCCAATATCATCCAATCATATATTTTATAGCTAAGGAAACTGAGATCCAGGGGAGGGAATCTTTTGCCAGTCATTATAAATCTTTTCAGCTCTCTACCTTTCTTTACCACAAGGTACAAAAGTTCTCTTGGTCCTCCTAAAACATGCCTACATAAAACACTAATACATGATATCTGTTCTCAGAGATTTCAAAGTCAAGGAAACCAATGAAAATCACCAGTTGTATATAAAAATGTTATACTAGTCCTCTATCAAAATATACCAATCTTTATAACAAGTTAGTGTCGAAATTTTAACATATTTTAAAGAGAAGATAACACAAGGTCATGTGAATTAAATAGTTAATTTATTTAATTATGAAAAATATTCATAATTAATATTAGGCAAATAGCAAAATGCAGTTAAGTACCAAGGATTTGGAGAGGGAATCATTACTTCCCCACTGTTAAGTCACAGCATGGTAAATAGACTATTCGGAAACGAACACTCTCATAAATACATATATGCCATTCTGAGTACCCCTCCATTTCAATAACACTAATTGCCCTTTTTTTTCCTTGCTGCTCCTAGCCATATTTCTTGGAAAACAACAGCTGTGTTTATTCAAATAGCAGCATACTGATGACTTGATGATAGGGTAATCTGCTGGAATTCCAAGTGTGACGGTCCCAGAGACAACTTCTCTTCTCAGCACACCAAAAAAGTATCCTTTGGACAGTACAAAGCTTTGGAAAGGAATCCCCACTTTGTTAGCACGTGGGATTGGGTGTTCTTTATTTCAACTGGCTGTGACATTGAATTTCTTCCAGCAAGTATCATATTTTCTGGTTCTTGCAGAATAATCTTCCCATGCATCATTGTCAAAAAGTAATCTGCAATGTGAACATTCTCACTGCAATAGTTTCTAAGCAAAGGATTAGCCAAAACCTTGAATTACAATAAAAACAAGATTCAGTTCAATATCAGGGCAATAAATTCCACTTGTTGGTATTTCCTCTGAATCAAATGGAAATGGAGGAGATAATAACAGCTTAAGAAATTACTCAGTGGATAAACAAAACAAAGAAACAAAAAAAATCAATATCCCTGAGAATGTGACCACTAAAGCACAAAATTTCTAAGCATATCAAGAAGTTTAATCTTTGATAAATGTCACTGAAACGCACTTGCACCAAGTACAAGATTTCTAGAGTGTCAAGAAATGAAATAAATTTTTAAGAAACCATGGGACTGGAAAAATAGTACAGAGATTATGAACACTTGCCTTGCATGCATATGGCCAAGCCCAGTTCAACCCTGGCACAACAAATGGTCTGGCTACGTCAAGAATGATCTCTGAGTACTGCCAGGTGTGTCCCCCAAACAAAACAAAGTAGAACAAAAATCTATCCAATACTTTTTAAATACCTAATTGTAGGATAACACTGTTTTTGTCCCTCCTGCATAGCCTCAGGTAGTTTAGGTTTATTGGGATTGTCCAATCAGCTTACTCCCATTCCTCTGTGTTTATTTGTAACTTCTTTCTTTGTGCTCTGTTGACTTGTAAATATTGTTTTTCTCTTCTCCCTATGTCCTTTGCATAGTTTATTCAGAGCAATGTCCTTTTTGTATGGACACAAGAAAACAGTATATGCTATGCTTTTGTAATGTCACTCTGAGTGATATTATCCTCCTGGGCATCTATCTGTTCTCTGGACCTAAGCCTCACCTGCCCTTACTTCCTAGCGGCCCCCAAAAAAAGATTATTTTGGTGATGATTGCATTTAAAGTAACAGATATCTATATACCCATCTACAGATCTACCCATCAATGCATATGTAATGCAATACAGAGTTCTTTGTGATTAAATACCTGGTATCTTCTTTTATTTTTCAGTTGGGAAATAAGAAACACAGGAAACTGTTGTCTAGCCGAAATCATGCAGCTAACAAAGAATGTAGTCATGAGTCGAAGCCAAGACTCAGGTACTACAGTCCATGATCTTCACCCAGGAACAATTTTCTTCTCAAACCAAGTAGAATGTACAAGGAAAAACGACACCATTATGCAGCAATATCTAATTTCTTTAGATTGAAGACATTTGCTGAGATGTTGAAAAATGATGTTGTATGACTTCTAGATTTCTCCTTAAGTAATATAGAGATCGTTCCAGCCCATTCCAGATTAATGGGCTGGAGCGATAGTACAGCGGGTAGGGCGTTCGCCTTACAAGCGGCCAACATGGCCGACCCGAGTTCGATTCCTCCGCCCCTCTCGGAGAGCCCCGCAAGCTACCGAGAGTATTCGATATGCCAGACACAGTAACAACAAAGTCTCCAATGGAGACGTTACTGGGCCCGCTCGAGCAAATCGACGATCAACGGGAGGGCCTTTACCTTACCTTTTAATATAGAGATAATGAGGATGTATATCAATAGAAACAATTTTATCTATGAATTTTAAATGAAAAATTACAAATATATAATTTATTCAACTATCTCTTCTATATTTGCAAATTTTTGAAATTTTCTCTAATAAAAATTTTTAAAATGTAAAAAGTATTTAAATAAAGACTTGGAATGAATACTTATACAAAAATATATGTCAAAGGAGACTAGGGTTGGAGGTCCTATTATGCCAAAGATTTTTAATGTACAGATAAAACTGATACATAAATGACTCCAAATAACTGAAGCTTATTTCCAACAAGAAATTGGACATTTTTCAAAAGCACTACTCTACATTTCCTGAAGAGAAAAGGGGAAATATGCTTCAAAAAGACTCCATTTGGATTGGAACAGATTTTCAGACGAGGTTTCTATACAGAAAAAATGAATTCCTAAAAAGATTTAGCAGAAATTGTTCTTCTAGATGTTATATTTGTATTTAGCTTTACTTATTTTTGTTTCTAATACAGTAGAATACTTCAGGACAAGAATGGTTTGATGAATCCCTATAAGGAGTCTAATTAATGTCCTTTATAAGCTCATTAGGGCAATTCTACAGTTGGAATAAAATGGGATGCAAACTCAGTTTAGCAAATTAACACAGTCACACTCTACTTCTTTACTTACTCTGGATAAAACTTGGAATATTCTCAATACCACTAAATTCCAAGCGTTTTCTGCATGGATTATATCTTTACTGTAGATTTCATTTAAAAATTACCAGAAGCAAAATGGCAATTGTAGAGTAAAATGATATTTAGTTAGCACTTGTGACAGAAACTATGTGATTGAAAATCCCTAACAAGTTAAATATCTTTCTTATTATCTCTCTCACTCCCTTTTCTTCTCCCAGAGACACAAACATATGCTGTGTTATATACATATAGGTACATACATGTGCTTATATACATATATATATACATACAGTGTGATTGTATATGTCTGCTCTTGAGTATTTGTGTGTTTCATATAAGTGTGTATATAAAATCACAACCATGGCAAATATAGAAAACAAAAACAGAAATCATCATAATTAAACAGTGGCCAGTAAAAGAAAAAAATAAATGAAACGAAAGTACTGTGCAAATATCTAACTAAAGAAAACAATTCAGACCTGAAAAATATCAAGTATAGTTTTCACTGTGGTTCAGGAAAAGTTAATTAAAATTTATCGCCACATAGAGAAGTCTTTGGTGTTTGAATTTCAACAATTTTTATCTATTTGCAGGTATCATAAAAATTATATATGGAAAATACTAAGGACTTCATTAAAAGTTATTAGAACAAGTCACTGTCACTGTCACTGTCCTCCCATTGTTCATCAATTTTCTCGAAAGGGCCCAGTAACATCTCCATTGTGAGCTCATTGTTACTGTGTTTGGCATATAGAATACGTCACGGGGATCTTGCCAGGCTTCGCGATGTGGCCCATATACTCTCGATAACTTGCTGGACTCTCCAAGAGGGGCGGAGGAATCGAACTTGGGTCGGCCATGTTGGCTGTATGCAAAGCAAACGCCCTATCTGCTGTACTATCGCTCCAGCCCCATAATAGTCAATATTTAAAAAATAATAAAAGAAAATTTTAAGACACAACACTATAGACAGATAATCTATGGGGGAAATTTACATAAAATTTCATACCATGCAAATTTATTTAAAAGTTTGTTGACATATGGAGGAAAATGCCAATGGCATTTTTCACAAAAATAAACAAAATAAACCTAAAATCCTAAATTAACCGTAAGAAATAACAAATATTCAAAGAAATATTGAGAAATGAGAATAAAGCTGTAATCATCACCATTGTTGATTTAATCATCACCATTCTTGATTTAAACTGTATTACAAAGCTATAATTATCAAGACAATTTGGTACTGGCTTAAAAACATACACACAGACTAAAGGTATATAGTTGGTAGCCCGCAAATCAATCCATGCATATGTGGAGAATCAATATTTGACAAAGGAGTCAATCAATAATTAATGGAATATCTTCAATAAATGGTGGTGGGGACATTGAATAACATGCACAAGAGTTAGACCCCTTAAGACCAGAGCAGTGGCAGAGTGGTTAGGGTGCTTGCTTTGCATGCAGCCAACCTGTGATCAATCACCCGCACCCCATACTCCAAGAAGAGCAAGGAGTAAACCCTGAATGTTGCCATGTGTGGCCCAAAAACAAAACCAAAAAAGAGCATTAGACTCCTATCTATTAACAGCAATCAGGTAAGGTAAGGTAAAGGCCCTCCCGTTGTTCGTCGATTTGCTCGAGTGGGCCCAGTAACGTCTCTATTGGAGACTTTGTTGTTACTGTATCTGGCATATAGAATACATCACGGAAAGCTTGCCAGGCTCTGCCGTGCGGGCGAGATACTCTCGGTAGCTTGCCAGTCTCTCCGAGAGGGGCGGAGGAACTGAACCCGAGTCGGCCATGTTGGCTGCGTGCAAGGCAAACGCCCTACCGCTGTGCTATCGCTCTAGCCCCTCTGAGTGCAGAGTCAGGAATAAGCCCTGAGAATGGCCAGGTGTGACCCCCAAGAAAACAGCAATCAACTTGAAATAAATAAGAAATTCAATATAAAAGCTGAAACAGTAAAGTTACTAAAAGAAAAAGTGAGGAAAAACTCCTTGACAATTACCTCAGTAAAGCTATGTTTAGATACAATACCATAAGTACAAGGAACAAAAAATAATAGTAATTAGATTGCCAGACACAGATTGAACTATACCAAACTAAAATTTTCTAAACAGTAAAATAAACAACAAAATTAAATAGCAGTTGGCCAAATAGGTTACAATATGCACATATTATAGATTTTGTAAGAGGCTACTAGAAGACACAAGGAGAACATAAAACTCAATATCAAAAAAAATGCAAGTGATTCAATTAAAAATAGATATGGAATATAAATAGACAACCTTCCAAAGAAGACACCTATATAGCAGACAGGTGCATAAAAAGGGTATTTAATTTCAGTGATTATAAGGGAAACATAAATCACAAAAACTGTGAAATAGTACCTCATACTGCCTTGAATGTTCTGCATCAAAAAGGTATGAAACAACAAGTGCTAAAGTGGATTTACAGATAAAATTTATTGTTGGTGAGAGTGTAATCTTGTTCAATCTCTATGGAAAATAGTGTAGAGAAATCTCAAACAATTGAAAATAGAACTGTCAAGTGATTGAGTAGTTCCACTCCTACATACTATCCCCCAAACACAAAGACATGCATTCAAAAACCTATGTGCACACCTATGTTCATTGCAGTACCATTTACAACAGCCAACATCTAGAAGCAATCCATATTCCCAATTACACATGAGTAAATAAAGAATTTATTCTTTATTTTATCATAAAGGTAAAGGTAAAGGCCCTCCCGTTGATCGTCGATTTGCTCGAGCGGGCCCAGTAACGTCTCCATTGGAGACTTTGTTGTTACTGTGTCTGGCATATCGAATACTCCCAGTAGCTTGCCGGGCTCTCCGAGAGGGGCGGAGGAATCGAACTCGGGTCGGCCATGTTGGCCGCTTGTAAGGCGAACGCCCTACCCGCTGTGCTATCGCTCCAGCCCATAATATATATAATGGAGGGTTGGAGCAATAGCACAGCAGTAGGGTGTTTGCCTTGAGCGCAGCCGGCCCAGCCAAGCCAGATTCAATTCCTCCACCCTTCTCGGAGAGCCCGCCAAGCTACCGAGAGTATCTTGCCCGCACAGCAAAGCCTGGCAAGCTACCCATGACGATTTCAATATGCCAAACACTGTAACAACAAGTCTCACAATGGAGATGTTACTGGGCCCACTTGAGCAAATCGATGAATAATGGGAGGACCGTGACCGTAATATACAATGGAATACTACTCCGCTGTAAGAATTAAGTCTTGCTACAATTTGGATGAAAATGAAGAGTGTCATGGTAAACAAATGTCAAGAGAAATATGATTTGCCATAGATGTGACATATATTAATGTAATTCAAGGGAATAGATAACATACAATCCAGACACCATTAGACTCTGGTGACAGAACTGAGATTGCCAAGAAGATAGGATTGTATGCAGAAAGGGTTCAACAAATAGTGATGAAGCAATATTGTTATTTTGGTGGTAGAAACAGTGTGGTTTCACTGTAATCCTGGTCTATATAGATCAGTATTTATAAAAGGCAAAATGTTAAATCATGTACATATTTTATGCATATGCAATCAAATGTACCTTCTATTCACCCATTTTTTATTTATATTAATTGACAGTAGTTAAATCATAATCAGGAAAGCCAGTGATAGGAAGCTAGATGAGAGAGACGCTATATACTCCTTTTTACATTTCTGAATTTTAACCTCATAATATCTTACCTATTCATATTAAAATGAAGTAGGATTTTATGAAATCTTTAAAAGCTGGATTAAAAGGGGCAAAGACAAATCATAAAGGAAGACAACTTTTTCAATAAAATGCACTAAAACATCTGTAGACAAAGGAAAATATCTTACTGAAAACTTACGACAATAAAAATTAATTTAAAAAGATCACAGCCTTAAATATAAATTTAAAAACTTTGGGGAAAATTTTGGAGAGAGGGACTGGAGAAATAGTACTGCAAGCAAGGCACTTGCCTTTCAAACAACCAATCCAGGTTTGATCACCAACACCCCAAATACTGCCACGCCCTCCCCACCCCCTGATTTCTGAGTGACCACTGAGTTCAGAGTCAAGAGTAAGCCCTGAGAATCACTGAGTGTGGCCCCCAAAAAGAAATTATGAGAGAAAAACTTTCAAAACCCAATCTATACAATGAGATCTTGGATTCAACAAACAATGGCATCATACAGAAAAATATATATGTGTGTGTGTGTGTGTGTGTGTGTGTGTGTGTGTGTGAGTGTAAGTAGAACCTTATCAAAACTAAAAATTTTGGCTTGAGAGCAACAAAAATAGTGATTAAAAACAAGCTAATTATTGGGTAATTTTTTTCAAATCACATAAACTATCAAGTATTAGTGTTTAGAATATGTAAAGAACTCCCAAATCTCAATTTAAATATGCAATTAATAGGAACAAATACCTGGAAGTTCCCAGAAAAGGCTAGATGGTAAATAAGCATAGAAAATTATTCCTTAATACAGTTAAGAGTAAGCTCTGAGCACAGCCAGGTGTGGTCCAAAAACCCAAAAATGAAGAGAAAATCAAAAGATTTATTAGGATGAATGCTACAGAAAATAAACGTTTTCTGATAAATATTTTTCAGAAACAAAGTTCAAATTTTTCTGTTATATAAATCAATTGTTATATCTTTTTAAAATGTTTGATAATTGTTTTGTTTTGTTGGGGGGGGCACACCCAATTGTGTTTAGGGTTCACTCCTGTTCTGTGATCAGGGATCACTCTTGGAGTTGCTCAGGAGGGCATATGCAGTGCTGAGGGTCAACCAGGAAATGGTCGCTTGTAACTACTTTAATCCCTATACTTCAGCACTCTTCTTAATATTTTTAATGACTCTTTGTTACTTCATTTACTCATCTATGTATTTACTCTATATAATTTGTCTGTGATAAAAAAAATCCTGCCTCCCTTAAAATTTAAATGATGAATAAGTGATATTAATTACTCATGCTACATATACTCATCATTGTAATTAATTAAATATTTCTCAGTTACTTTGATTCTAGTTTGATTTCCTATTACACACCCAAATATTTTTCCTATTGTATCTATAAGAATCTAATGGAAGTTCATGTAGAAAAGAGTAATCATGTCTTGCCAACATTTATGATTGCAAATATATATATAATTTGGAGGTGAGGTGGTACTGGAGAGATTTCACAGTGGACAGGGTGTTTGCCTTGCATGCAATCAGCATGGGTTGATCCTCAGCATCCCACATGTTTCCCCAAGCCCAGGAGGGATCCATGAATGCAGACATAGGAGTAAACCCTGAGCACCTCAGGATAATAAACCACTGTCACTGTCACTGTCCTCCCATTGTTCATCGCTTTGCTCCAGCGGGCCCAGTAACATTGTAAGACTTGTTACTGTGCTTGGCATATCGAATATGTCACAGGCAGCTTTCCAGGCTTTGCCGTGCAGGTGAGATACTCTTGGTAGCTTGCCAGGCTCTCCGAGAGGGGCAAAGGAATCGAACTCGGGGTCGCCCATGTTGGCTATGTGTAAGGCAAATGCCCTACCCGCTGTGCTATTGCTCTAGCCCAGGATAATAAATAATATACATGTATAATATTTTATGTTTTACTTGCCTGTTGACCTTCCTAAGTCTTAGACTAAAGGCAACTATTATAAAACCATTCATAACATTGTCAGCATTAAATATGTAAAATATTATTATAGTAAGGCATGCGGGTCCCAGGGCTGAGATCTCCAAGCCTGCTCAGATCGGGGCTGAGCATCCGCCACCCAGATCCTCCATCTTCCAGTAGGCAGGGGTCATACCCACCAACTGGCCCCCTGGCGCCGTGTAATCCCATCAACTGCCAAGACCCAGAGACTATAAAACCCAGCTCCCGGAAGCGCAGGACCACATTCGCAGCTGCGCAACATCCTATTATCTGATTCTTACTTTGGACAAACTGGCAGGCTACTGAATGTAAACTGCTCACACGGCAGAGTCTGGCAAACTCCTCGTGACATACCCAATATGCCAAATACCAGTAACGATGATGGGTCTCATTCTCCTAACCCTGAAAGAGCCTTGAATATGGCACTTTTTAAAAAATCTCAGGGCTAGGATGAAGGAGACGTTACTGGGACCTGCTCGAGGCAATTGACAAACAACAGGATGGTCGTGATAGTGATTTTTATAACCCATTTTCTTTGACTTTCACAAAACAGTTTAGAACACATGCTGAAGGGAAGTGTGTCTATATATAAAGTACATACATATGTAAGTGTATTTATATGTATAGATTGGTGTCTGTGTATGTAAGTGTATACACAAATATACAGATAGACATTGCTACATGTGCAGAAGGGTTGATATCCTAATTATTGTGTAGTCTTTATTTTATTATTATCTGCACTAAAATTAATCTACCAATTATAAATTCACATGGATTCAAAACTATATGGGTAATTTACAATAAAGTTTCAACATGACCTACATTCCCCTACTACTTAAATAAAGTTTATTATAATGATTTATTCATTCATTAGGAAAAATGTCACTGTCACTGTCCTCCCATTGTTCATCAATTTGCTCAAGAGGGCCCAGTAATATTGTGAGACTTGTTGTTACTGTGTTTGGCATATCAAATACGTCATGGGGAGCTTTTCAGGCTTTGCTGTGCAAATTAGGAAAACAAAGAGAAAATAAAAATTGGGCTCCAGTTAATTAATTTTACATGCAGATTACTAATTTTTTCATTTTTTATCATTTTCCATTACAATCGATAATTTTGTGGAAAATGAGGGTTTTTTTCAGATTTTTGTGTTGTGAGTTTTCACTGACCATTACTATAGCAAGATGTCAATCTCTTCTTTTAAGCTAAAATTGTCATTGAATGGAGTGAGACATCTCTTTAAACTACCATGGCAGCTTTCAGAGTTTGTTGTGGGGAAGAAATGGAGGCACTTAAGTACCTATTACAGTGTCAGCAGACATACTACTGAGCTGAATCTATTTTGACCTTTGTTCACATTCCATCTGCTCTAGTAACTAGGGTGAATTCACAGGTTCACAATGAGTCAGGCTTCATTTACATCCTCAGAAACATTTGCAGTTTGAAATAGTTGACAGTAACACACCCCAATGCGGAAAACCAGAGAGAGTGATGGATTTGCTAAAGATGTTGCCCTGACTTAGGTAATGTGATTGAGGTACTATAGTGGAGTTCCTGTACTGAAAAGACCTCAGTGTCCTGAAGTAGCCCCAAAACCAATCTTGTCATGAAAGAGTTAACCCTGTTCAAATGATGATATATAACAAGCATAGGTGGAATCAGTAAAGTACATAAATGGATGGGTAGATAGATAGATAGATAGATAGATAGATAGATAGATAGATAGATAGATATAGAGGTAGAGATGGGCTGGAGTGATAGCACAGCAGTAGGGTGTTTGCCTTGCACACAGCGAGCCCGGCCAAGCCAGGTTCAATTCCTCCACCTCTCTCAGAGAGCCTGGCAAGCTACCGAGAGTATTCAATATGCCAAACACAGTAACAAGAAGTCTCACAATGGAGACATTACTGGGCCCGCTAGAGCAAATCAATGAACAACGGGAGGACAGAGATATAGATATCAAGGGAAACATTATAAAGTTGACAAAACACATATATGGCAGTAAAAGCAAGATTGCATTTTCACTTAAAGATAAGGCAAAGAGCAAGGAAAATATATCTGGTGGCAGTGGAATCACATTTGCAGATCGATCTCTACATGCAAACTTTTGACATTAGGATTAAAAGGCAGAAGCATTCCTTTCTATTCTACTGCTTCCCAGTCATGAACACCATTTAAATATGGAATAAGAGAAACTGTCCCTACACCATAAATAAGCAATCAGGGAGTTCTTGAACAATTGCGTCTCAGTTGAAACTCCATATTCATCTCTTTATCTGGTTCCCCTTATTTTATTGTTCTTGTTTTGGGGTCGCACTCAGTAGTGCTCAGTGCTTACTTCAGAAAAAATGTCAGCACTTCCTTTTGCATAATGTCAAAATTCAATGATCTTTCAATGCTTCCTTCCATAGTCAACATCTACGTCCAAGTCACCAATGACTCTTCAGTGAACATTTGTGCTGATTTCTCAGCCATCTTACAAATTCCATACCTGCCTCACTCCTGACATATCTATAAATAAAGAACCAGAGTGATGCCTTTATAACAATCCTCTATCTGCAATGCATCAATCTCCCATGTCAGTAAGATTAAAAACCTGAAAATTTACTTAATCCTGTTAAAACATGTTTCATTTAGATTCCTAGAACATTGCTCTCTATTCTTAAACTTTCTATCAACTTTCTTCATTATTCTGATCTCCTGTTTTTTCAACAGTAAAAGCACACTCCCACTTTATGGTCTTGGATTTGTTCATTCTCTCCATTAAATGCTCCTCCACAGAGATGTCCCTCACTTGCTGTCAGATCAGTACACAAAAGTGACCTCCTTAAGGAGGTTGTGGTGATTGACAGTATTCCTTTCTCCTTGCTTTATTTCTTATCAGAAAATGAGCAACATCATATATATATATATATATATATATATATATATCACATTCATTCTTTGTTGGTATTTTATTGTGTTTGCCTGACTGGAATGTGAACTCTCTGAGGATAGAAATTTTGTTTATTATAAATCACTATGTGGTGCCCAGAACTTAACATTAGACCTTGCACAGAGAAATGTCCAATTTATATTTTAAATGAATGAATATAACAATACAGTTCTAATCTTCAAGAAACTTACCAGTCATTAGGGGAAATTAAGATATGCACAGCTAACTATAAAGCAAGCCAACTGTGATTAAAGCAATTATAGAATAGCACACTGGAGATGAAATTAATTCTACTGAGATAGGGCAGGGTCATAATGTTCTCATATATACTGATTCTTGGATATTCACTAAAGTATTTGAAATGCACTAAAATAGATAAATTAACTTTCAACAAGAAGAGACATGAAGACCAGCATAGACACAGGGCAAGAAGCTGAATGTTCTGAAGTATAATTTGAATAAAAGCAAATGATCCAGAGTAGCTACCAACTGAGTGAAGGGATGAATACAAGGGAAAGGAGATGGGATTGGAAAAGTGGAGTGAGCTTGGTTATAAAAGAGCTGAAATGCAGTAATAGTGGAATCATTTTAAGAAATCAGGAAATATTAAGCTTCACCATGCCATACTCTGCTAAATGCTAGGGGTTTCGAAAAGTATTCCCAGTACCTTTCTTAGGAATTGTATGTTGAAGGGGAGGGTATACAAAACTGCCCACAAATGACTATCACTAAATGTTATTGGCATCATGTCAAACATCTGAAGAACAACACAGTAAAAGGGTAGAGATTTGATAGTGCATAGAAGTTTCTACAAGACTTTAAGGGTAGCATCATCAGTCAAGGACTTTTAAGTTGGCAGACAAAATTGGGGCTGGAGCAATAGTATAGTGGGTAGGGCACTTGCCTTGCATGTGGCCAACCCCACTTTGATTCCCTGGGACACTATATGGTCTCCTGAGCATAGACAGGAGCAATTCCTGAGGGCACAGCCAAGGGTAAACCCTGGACATTTCCAGGTGTGATCTGATGTCAAAACAAAAAGAAGGTCATGACTTAAGTTTCAGAAGAATTTTCTTAGATAGGTTATGCAATTGATTTTTAGGGAAAGAAAGGTAAACAAGACAAGCAAAAGTTAAATCTCTACTAAGTTAAAATTGAGGAAACCAAATGAAATTACCTTAGACTTTGCATAATCTTTAAAGATTTTCTAATGTAGGTAGAAAAACACTCTCATGTGAGTAGAAGAAAAGGCATTCAGAACTCTCTTACCAGATAGTATATTTCTCTTTAGGCTAAAAAAAAATAAAAATTCTAAAAAGATGTGTCATGCAAATTTTTTCAAGGTGAATGTGGAGGAAGAATAGTTGAACCAAACAGAATATGGTTTTAGGTAAAAATGCCCTTTAATAGGAGTATAGTTACCTATACCATAGCATCAGTTGTTATGGCATATATTGCCTGTTTATTTGTGTATTCTCAATAGTTTAATAATAAACTAATAAAAAAGAATGTGTGACATGCTCTGCTCCCATCTTTCTGCAAACCCTCTTCATAATTTCAAGATGTTAGTTCTGACAAGTTCAAATCATAATCATGGTAATTAGTATTTGACACTTACAGCCTCTTCACCAACAGTACATGTTGCTCATTTGTCAACATATAGTTTCAGTATAGAAAATATTTATCATATATAAGAACCACATTTTGAATAATTTAGTAACATTTTGATAAATTAAACATACTGAAGGATGCTTCCTTTACTGATTATTTTTTCCCTCCGAGCTATTTCTATTTTGTAAAGATGTAATTTTATAGGCAAGATTAATTTTCAAATTCCTGCATTTGTTGAGTCCTTCAGAATTATTCTCTGACTTACAAACAGAGTCATAAAATAGACTTGCTGGGTTTTAAGTCTTTCAAATACATCTTATATAATTTTCAGCACATGACTATATGAACATGTATGTCATTCTCTGCCGACTATATGTACATGGAAAAGAATGTATTATCTCTACCTGTAAAATTAGTATATTTGTTTTCCTCCTTCAAAATCAAGTAAGAGCCTATAAAGATTTTACTTGAAAGCATATTTTCCCATGGAAATTCAAAGCTTGTGCGTTCCTTTGCTTTCTTACAATAATTATTTTGCTTAACAAGATTTCTTTTCTAAACCAGTACTGATGTTTCCTTAGATCATTATATGAGATTAATTCTCTAGGCCAGCATGTGTATTTTCTTAGGCAGTTGTGATCAAGTTTAAAGGAAGATGGTTTTTTCATTCATTATTCAATGAGGAAAAACACAAATATCAGATATAGAAATAAGGATAGTCATACTTCTGAATGGAAATGTGCATGTTTATTACTGTGAATTAGGTTTAGAATCCAGAGGTAGCTATACCTGGCATTGCTCGGATGACATTCCTGGCCCTGTGATGAGGAGTGACCCTTGGCAATGGATGGAGGGAACTTTGTCAGGATTAAACCAGAGCCAATCATAGGTAAGGCCAGTTCCTTAACTCTAACATTATCTCTCCAGCCACTTGAACATTTTTAATCTGTTCTGTTCTACAGTATAACTTTGGTGTATATTTATTAGGAACCATACATTTCATTTTGTTTACCTGCCAAAGTTCTCCAAAAATTTCTAAATTTACCATAATCATCTTAGGCCTGAACATGTCACCATCCTTTCTAGATAAGAAAACTCCAAGACTGTAGTCACATCAGTTATATTTTTCTTTTACTTTTTTTGGAATTCAGTGTGAGGGACCTACCAAAGAGTGCTTGAGGCCCTGAAAGCATTAGTAGAGATAGATGGCCCTGTTGTATGAGCAGGGAAATGAGTGTTCCATGCTTAGGCAGGCAATGGGAGTTCCAGGGCCACTACATGCAGCCATATTGGTATGTCAGGTGAAGGTGGCAACAATGTCGTTCCAGTGACTGATTGCATGATCCGGGCATGAAATGCATTTTCTCCAACACTCTCTAAGCTATATCTGAGACCTCCTAAGTTATTCTGATCCTACTGGCCCAGCATTCTCACAAGGGATTTTTCACAGCTATTCAGGGTTTTCGTCCTAGTATCAGCTGAGACAACACAGTGTGTGCAGAAACTGTCCTAGAGTGCTGGGGTTTTATAAGGCACTTTGATCAAAAGAGATCATGAAAATAAACACTAAGTTGAACGCGCTTGGATAAGTAGCATGAAATCATATTCAAGGAGAAGAATTCTCTTTGGAATAAATCCCTAGGGCTTTTCTCCACCTTGAATCATCTGAAACATTATTACAGTCCATAGAGATATGTGTAAAGAGTATTATGGCAAAATTTTAGCAAAAACAGTGAAGCCTGTGAGAAACACTGAAATATGTAAGGAGTTAGGTCAGAAAAAGATAAATGTATCTTTAGGAGTGTGGAAGCTGAGAAATTATTTACAGTGGAGTCTCCCATCAACCCATTCATAAATAAAGATCCTTAAACTGAAAAGAAATTAAAAACGGGTAATGGAAGTGAAAATGAATTGTGCTCTGTGTTTCTTTACCTTTTTCCATAAGTAGGGCTCTTTAGCCTTTTAAAAAGAGCTTAAACATTAGTTCCTTCGACCCTTACAATGGAACAACTTAGTATGGCAGGTAATAGATTAGTAAAAAAGAAAACTGACTCAGAAAAGCCAAGTTGCAGACTTGCTTGTAAAAACAGTCTCCTTGACTCCAATTATCAGCTAAGTCCATGGCTGTTGTCAACAGGACATAATAGGGCAAGGTTCATGGAAAAAAGAAGAAGATGCGCTTGCATGGGTGTGCATGTGGATGTGTACGCATTTGTCTGCCATTTTTTTACCCTCTTAGACAACTAAACAAATTCCTGAATTGTCTATAATTTTAAATGTGTGAATCTGTTTCTTCTCCTTTAATTAGTAAGAATGAGAATATAGTTACCCATGTAATACCACTACCATTTTCCTAGAAGGATTCCATAGGTTTCTATAAAAACTTTTTGCTTTTTTTTTAAATTTTGGTCCACACCCTGCGGTGCTAGAGGCTTACTCTTGGCTGTGCACTCAGTAATCACTCCTGCTGGTGCTCAGGGTACCATATGTGGTGTTGGGGATCAAATCCTGGTCAGTCATAGGCAAAGAAAGTGACTTACCCACTGTACTCTCTCATTCTAATAACTGTACTCCCCCCAAAAAAAAGTTTACTAGAAATATTTTATTAAATTGCACCCAATATAATTTTCGGTCATGGTCACGGTCCTCCCATTGTTCATCAATTTGCTCGAGCGGGCCCAGTAACGTCTCCATCGTAAGACTTGTTGTTACTGTGTTTGGCATATCGAATACGTCACGGGTAGCTTGCCAGGCTTTGCCGTGCGGGCGAGATACTCTCGGTAGCTTGCTGGGCTCTCGGAGAGGGGTGGAGGAATCGAACTCAGGTCTGCCATGTTGACTGCATGCAAGGCAAATGCCCTACCACTGTGCTAGAAGAAATAAATTAAACCAGATCCTAAAATAATAGCCCAAATAGTCAAACCAAGGTAATTTGTAATCAAAATTATAATGAAAGTTTCCAATGCATTCAGCTACTAATTTATCATTTTTTGAGTTAAAGCATGTCTGGCTTAACAACTCTAATGAAATAGTTGTTATTGCTTCCCAGTACCAAATAGAATGCTGTTTTTAGTAACATCTATAAGGCTTCTGGGCCTAGAGAGATAGTAGAGTGCATAGAACAATTTTCTTGCATGCAGCAGACCAGGATTTGACCGCCAGTCTCACTTATGGGTTCCCAGCCGCACTGCCAGTAGTGATTCCTGAGTGCAGAGACATAAATAAATCCTCAAAACCACCGGGCATGGTCCAAAAACCAAAAAGTTATCATTCTAGGGCTTGTTCTAGGAAGTTATCTGAATATCTGAACCAAGGAGCTGATTTGTTATTTCCCAAAAATATCTGTGTCAATGAAGGGAAAGGTTCAGATTTACCTTTGTTCAATGAAAAATATTCCTCACAAAAAATAGGAAGCAATATGCCAAATATAAAGTAACTAATATTCTGATAACATTTTTAAGCATCAGGGCTGGAGTGATAGCACAGTGGGTAAGGCATTTGCCTTGCACGCGGCCAACCCGGGTTCGATTCTCAGCATCCCGTATTGTTCCCTGAGCTGCTGCCAGCAATAATTCCTGAGTGCAGAGCCAGGAGTAACCCCTGTGCATCGCCAGATGTAACCCAAAAAAGCCAAAAAAAATTTTTAAGCATCAGTAAAAATCAACACAATAGCTCATTTAAAATCACTTTTTTAAAGAAATAAAGTTGAATGTGGCACTTTATTTGTTTTAGCTATCCATCCCATTTAAGTCTTCACATTAGCTTTCAAAGAATATGGATATCAGGACAAAATTTGGAGAATTAAAAAGATAACAAAGATAAAGGAGAATTTTCAGATAAAGAAAGGCTAATATCAGAGTAAGGGAATGACTAACAATTTCAGATATGTTAAGAAGTTCATCTGAAGGGCACTCAAGTTTTGCATATCAATAATGGATCAAAAATCTAAGAATATCATCAAACAGAAATAAGCTGGGTTTTGGAGAAAGAATCACTGAACTTTATGAGCAATAAAATTATAGATAACTACAGAGAAAGTTTATAAAATCTTCCAGCAAAGAAGGAAGAGATACATATCTCTTCATGTAAATATCTGCAGTTATATGAATGAATATCATGTTTTGATATTTTAAAAAATTCTAGAAAACACAGTGTACTCTGTTTATTTAAGTATGCCAAGTTTTCATACAGAAATTAAATAACTTTCTCCCTAGAGCAGATTTTCAACACTTTGGGTCATTTTTCTGCCTACAGTCAGATCTCTCATAACTTCCCTATAACTTCAATTAAATATGAAGCACTGAAAAGTATACAACTCTCCAATAAAGGCCCAGGAAGTGCCAAGTCAAAATAGGTAGATTACTTCATGGCTTCTGCATGTCATACATCTATTAATACATCCTAAGATCATGTTCACACTTTTAATATCAGCACTAGGCTGCTGACTCATATTCGGGCATGTTTCTACTTCCTTCGTACCTACATAATTATTCCTTTTCTTGTGACAGCCTCATTTGTTTTGTTCTGTTTCTTTCACTAATCCATCCTACTCTGCTTGGTGACTTTTCTAAATTTTCAATGATCTATAGAACTTTTGTCCTGGTTTCTTTATATCAACAGCAAAAACCAATAAGAGGACTTTCTTCCCTAATATTCACATAATCACAGGATAATGAAGGTCAGAGGGAAAGCTCAATAGTTCTTTTCAATGATATGCAAGACTCTCTACTTGGTGTTGGGGGTAAGACAAACAGTTTCTACTTCCTGATAGATTGTAGCATATCAGAAATAGAGATAGGTAAACAGAAAACCACAACGCTTTAGATAAGTGCTTTGATAGGACAGGCAGATGGCAACAGGACAAGAGACTTTGAACATACAGAAAATTATGGACCTGAATGTTGTGGTTGCATGTTTGCCTCCAAAGAATAAGATGCAGGAGAAAGAGAAGCTAAAAGACTGAGAATTTGAACAAATATATAAATTAATTCCTTTAAGTCTCACAACAAGCCTTCAAGGCAAGTCTTATTACCCCTACTTTAGAGATGAAGAAGCTTGACATTTAATAGGGCAGGTAACTTATCTGAGTCCATACACCTCTAGCTAATAAGTAACAGAATTGTATTTCCAAGCCAGGACTATATGACTCCAAAGTTCATATATCAGACCATGCTGCTTTTCTGATATCTTCCAGGCTTCTGATTTATTAACAGAAATCCACATGGGAAGAAATACACAATTTCAGCAATGCAGATAAAGTCTAGTGTTTCCTCTTTATGTGGCATTCAGTCAGGACATGACAGTTGACTGATCTGACATACACTCATCCCAAATGATTGTGTTAATTTCTTAACATTTTGATTTCAATATTCCAAAGACCTGATGGTTTGCTAGTTATTAGTTTCCGTGATGAAAATTTTTAATAATCTGTCCATATTTCAATATTCCTTCCAATTTTAAAAAAATGATACCTATTTTCCAATCTTATCTTTGAGCATTCTTATCTTTTGCAGAAAATTTTCTAGAGTTAATAACAGTGTGAAGCTCTCAACAATATCAGAAGTAGCTTGAGTGCTATTTAGATGGTTTAGTGAGAGTAGTTTCCTGTCATAAGCAAGTAGCTAATATTTAATATGTATTCAAATAGGAAAGGGAAACAATCCAGGAAATCAACTTAGCACATAGAATTGTTTAGAGGATATCTATGACCTTATGTCCAATTCCTGTTGCTCATCGTTCATCCAATAAATGCAATGCTTACATTAATTCTTGAAATATATTAGTCTTAAAAGTTCCTAAAATGAGAATGCACCCACAGTGGTAGTTTATAGCAGCTCTGTACCTGACAGGACTTATGTTCTCCTGCTTCCATTTCTCCTAAGCTTCAGGAGTTCAGTTACTAACAAAACCACATCGAGCCCCCTGGATTGATTTGATAGATTATACTCTGATCGATTCTTAGAAATACCTACCTCCTCACTTCTAAAACCTAACAAAATGGAGTTTAAATTAGTGTAAACATTGAGAAAAACCAATATTAGCTACAGTTTAACTTATATATACACCTTATGACCCAGCACAGAAATCCTTACATATGTTCACACAAAAACATGCACCAGAATGTTTATAGTCATGATGTTTGTAATGTACAGAAGTGAAAGACTCCAAGTGTCTAACTATAGTAAAATGAATAAATTGTGCTGTAGTCACACAATAGAATGTTTTACATCAAAGCCGATGAACCATAATTATAAGCAGCAATAGGAATTGATTTCATAAAGTGACACAGAGGCAAGGCATAAATAAAAAACACATACTGTGTGATTCTAAATGTAAAGCACAAAGAGATGAAAAATTAATTTATAATACTGGGAAAAATGATAATTGCTACCGTTAAGGAGGCATAGTAACAGGTTTCTACAATGCTGCATAATTTTGACCACTGTTTCATGAAAATGTATTGACTTTCATTTCTCTAAATGTATAATATTTTAATGTTCTTAAAGCCCCAAAAGATTGCACTTTAAATGGCTAATTTTATAGAAACAAGAGTGGATTTTTATAAAATATAACTTGGGATATAGAAAAAGAATTGAGCAAGGATTCCAAACCTAAATGATGATGTAATTAAATGTCTGCTCCAAGGCCAACCCAGATTCCTTGTTCTTTTCTCATGAAATTCTCACAAGATGTTCCCCTACACATTGCCTCTCACTTGCAGCTTTCAAGTCTATTCATGCTGATCATAAATAATGTTGCACTTATGTAAAAGAACTAAACTGTCCTTTCTTTGAACAATATACCTTAAGTACAAGGTGCTTTCCAGTGTCTTCAGATCTTGTGTTTCTGACTTCTAAACATTCTGCATTGATCACAGTCACTTTTTTCTCTTGACAGTGTTCTCTAAGGGAATTTTTCACACACTAGTTTTTCTTTTTTCCCTAGTCAGTCCACATGGACCTGCCCTCAATGCACAAGTTATAAAGACCCACGAGTACCCACAACTTGGAAAAGTTACCCTGTACCATTTCAGTTCATGTTAATCTTGGTTTCTTCCATTCTAACATTTATGTAGGTTACCTTGGTTTGGAGAAATAAGCCTAGTTTCTTAAGCTCAAGAGCAAGAACTCACCAGTGTGAGAATTATTCCATGAACAATATGATGACAATTTTATAACACTAAAAATATCTTAGATATATTTTAAAGAAGTGGGGACAAAGTGATAGCACATCATTAGCAGGGCTCTTGTCTTGCACGTAGCTGACCTGGGTTCTATACCACACAAAATATATGGTCCCTCAGCCCTGACAGGAGTGATCACTGAGTGAAGAGACAAGAATAAGCCCTGAGTTTTGCCAGGTGTAGTTCAAAAAACTAATATAATGTATAAAGAAGCAGATACATTATTCACAAGAGAAAGATAAGAAATAATCTGACATTTAGACAATACCTACTATGTGCAGAATTTATACTTAGTACTTTCCCATATGCTATCATTTTAAGACACAAATTTTAAAATTATCTTCTTTCAGGTAAGGAACAAAATTAAAGAAAATAGGGGACCAGAATAATAATATAGTGGGTAAGTCATTTACCTTGCACTCAGCCAACCTAGGTGTGATCTTCAGTAACCCATATGGTCCCCTGAACACATGAGGGGTGATCCCTGAGCACAGACACAAGAGTAAGTCCTAAGCACCAGCAGATGTGGCCCCAAGACATAAATAAAATACAGTGATCTAAAATAACGATCACAATCACAATAACAATAATCCTGTTGTTCGTCCATTGCCTCGAGCAGGCACCAGTAATGTCTCCTTCGTCCTAGCCCTGAAATTTTAAAAAGTGCCATATTCAAGGCTCCTTCAGAGTTAGGATAATGAGACCCATCATTGTTACTGGTATTTGGCATAATGGGTACGCCACGGGGAGTTTGCCAGACTCTGCCATGTGGGCAGGTTACATTCGGGAGCCTGCCAGGATGTCCTAAGTAAGAATGAGATAAGATGCCACGCTGCCGCAAATGCAGCCGCCCGCTTCCAGGAGCTGGGTTTTATAGTCTCTGGATCTTGGCCCTTGATGTGATTACACGGCGCTAGGGGCCAAGTTGGTGCGTGTGACCCCTGCCTACTGGAAGATGGAGGATCTGGGTGGAGGATGCTCAGCCCCAATCGGAGCAGGCCTGGAGATCTCAGCCTTGGGACCCGCATGCCTTTGTTCCTCTGCCGGTACCTTCATGCGAGTGGAGAGTGGTCTCAGCATGGTTGTGGCTGGTTCTGGAGATCTTCAGCTGCCAGAGCTCTGGTTGGGGCAGGGAGGCAGAGTCTCCTGCCCCCACACCTGGCTGTCCTCGATGGGGCCCCTTGGAGGGGGGCGGGTTGAGTTTCCCTTCCCATCTAAAATAACACAAAATATAAAATGCAAAGCGAAACATTAAACCAGCAAACATTTTTCTAGAAAGAAACAGTAATTTACCCTCATCCAAAGGGGATAATTTCCAATGTTCCCCGGATCACTGAAAGCAGATAGCACAGAACTATAAGTATAAATACATATGGTTTTCAGACACATCATGAGATTAACAACAAATAAATATGATATAAAATAGAACACTTATAATAATAGAAGTTAAATAAAGACTTTGTGTGTGTTTTTGTGTGTTTCCTTAGCACCTTACAAAAGGCAATATCCTTAGATTAGTTTTGATTGTAAGTAACAGAAACAATGGAGAAGCAAAATCACAAAGTAAAAAAAAACAAGAATTTTTTAGGTTATGAAAATGACATAAAGTCTGGTCTCTGCATCTACACTTGTTTGTTCATTGCAGCTCTCTTTAAAATAGCCAGAAATTGGACAAAACCTAAGTACTGGAGAACAAATGACTGGTTAGAGAAACTTGGTACATCTACAAAATGGAGTACTATGTAGCTGTTAGAAAAGATGAAGTGATGAAATTTACATACAAGTGGTACTACATGGAAAGTATCATGCTAAGTGAAATGAGTCAGAAAGAGAGGGACAGACACAGGAAGATTGCATTCATCTGGGGAACATAAAGTGACAAAATAGGAGACTAATACCCAAGAATAGCTGAGATAAGAACCAGGATGTTTACTCCATGGCTTGGAGGCCAGCAGCACATGCTAGGGGAAAAGGCAGCTCAGATAGAGAAGGGAGCACCAAATAAAGGGTGTTGGGAGGATCCTCCCAAGATGGGAGAAGCATGCTTAAAGTAGAATATAGACCAAACATGATTGCCTCTCAATGCCTCTTTTGCGAACCACATCACCTAAAAGGAGAGAGAACGAAAGGGAGACAGGGTGGAATGGGAGGGACGAGGAGGGATACTGGGATCAGTGGTAGTGAAAAATGGGCACTGGTGGAAGGATGGGTACTCAATCATTGTATAACTGAAACCCAAACACAAAAATTTGTAAGTCTACAACTGTACCTCACAGTGTTTCACTAATAATTTTTTTTTTAAAGTCTGGTCTCTGTCACACATTTTTCTTTATTTCTTTGTTTGTGGTTATTGGATGGTTGGTTGATTGGTTGGTTTGGGGGTTGGTTGGTTGGTTGGTTGGTTGGTTGGTTGGTTTGGGGGTTGGTTGGTTGGTTGGTTGGTTGGTTGGTTGGTTGGTTGGTTGATTGATTGGTTGGTTTGGGGGTTGGTTGGTTGGTTTTCTCAACTCTTTACAATTAACCTTTTGGCCTCCTTGAGCTGCCCTTGAATGGAGCAGAGGAGGGAAAGCAGTGATTGTACAGCCACTCCTAAGGCCCAGTGATAGATTTGAGGTTGTCTCTCAACTTTAATATCATCCTTCTAGCCTACTATTAAAAAAACTATTCTTAGTTAAATAGTTACATTTGGCCCAAAGATATCTTTTATTTTAAAGCAATCACTGTTAGATACAGTTGCAAAGCTTTCATGATCAGGTTTCAGTCATGCAATGTTCCAACAGCCCTTCAACAATTCACATTTCTCACCACCTAAATACCCCTTATCACTCAAACAAACCCTCATCTCCACAGTCTGCCTCTAAGGCAGACACTCCTCTCTCCTCTGTCTGTGTCTGTGTCTGTGTCTGTGTCTGTGTCTGTCTCTCTCTCTCTCTCTCTCTCTCTCTCTCTCTCTCTCTCTCTCTCTCTCTCTCTTCTCTCTCTCTTTCTCTTCCTCTGCTTTGGGCATTATGGTTTGCAATACAGATACCAAGAGCTCAATAGGCCAAAAGATAGATGGTATTTTTTTTGTACATTTTATTTAGAAAGATGGTATTTTTAAGACTCTCTAAGAACATGTGTTTTAAGAAGTTGGGGAAATGAGCTCTGGATTCTGCTCTAAATTTGAATCATGATTCCATTACTTCCTAGCTAACATTTATGAATGGCTTTCAAAGTAGGAGATTTACAAATACTAACTTGTTTAATCATTATAAATGTGAGGTAGATAGATTTGCTAATTTCTCCCAGCCCTGCTTATTCTACAGATAAACTAAAATCCAGAGTGTTTAAATAACTTGACCAAATTTACACATGACAAGTAAAATGTATAGCCTAGGTCATGTAATTACAAATAAAACCTATGTTTTCCACCACTATAGTAATATTATGATATAAATTAATAATAAATTACATGACCATAATAAATAATTAAATTGCTCTCATAGTAAAATAAAATAATTTTCTTTTCTATACTCCTTTTAACCTTGTAATAAGAGGAATTAGTGACTGGAACTATTATAATTGACATTGAAGTTAGAGTCTAGCAAATACCATTTTATGTACAATTCTATAGGATCATAAGTATACAAAGCAGAATACAAAATGCTAAAATAAACAATAAACTAGTTTTGAGTCAATTATTTGACCTTAAAAGAGCCAAAGAGGGGCTGGAGCAATAACAAAGAGGGTACCTGCACACAGCCGACCCAGGTTCGATTCCCAGCATCCCATATGTCCCCTGAGCATCGCCAGGGGTAATTCTTGAGTGCATGAGCCAGGAGTAACCCCTGTGCAATGCCGGGTGTGACCCAAAAAGAAAAAAAAGAGCCAAAGGAACACTGAGATTCAAAGTATAAACTAGTGAGAAACCAAGAAGAGTATAATTGATAAACACCCAAGTGGGCAGACAACTATTATTAACACCGAAGATGGGCTGGAGCTAGCACAGCGGGTTGGGCGTTTGCCTTGCACATGGCCGACCTGGGTTCGATTTCTCCGTCCCTCTCAGAGAGCCTGGCAAGCTACTGAGAGTATCTCGCCCCCACGGGAAAGCCTGGCAAACTACACATGACATATTCGATATGCCAGAAACAGTAACAACCAGTCTCACACTTTGTTGTGAGAAGTTACTGGTGCCTGCTCGAGCAAATTGATGAACAACAGGAGGACAGTGGACAGTGGACAGTGGAACACCTAAGATGTCAAAGTTTAGGGAAAAAATTATGGGAACTTTGTAATCCCTGTGTCCACTCTGAGTGAACAGCAAAAAAAAATAAATAAAAAAATAAAAACTAGACACTGAGCTAGAAAGCAACCATGACTAAAGAGAGGAATAGTTTGTTGCTAAGGCTAGATTTTATTCAAGGAGAAATATAAAACACATCTCCAAAATCAAGATTAGCTATGCTCATCTACTGGTACTGAAGATCTTTAGAGAGGGGTGGACAGAAAGTAGCTTAACACTACTGTAAAAAGACACACAAATATATATTTAATACTTAATAAATAATCTAATCTATAGAGGAATCCAGAATTATCCTTTAAATATATCAACCTAAAATAGAGTGCTTTAAAATTCGAAATAACAAATGTTGCTATTTATTGTATTTCAATCCACCTGTTATTATCCACAGAAAAGTAACATTAAAATTTTTTACGAAATACATTTTTCTAGTCTTGGCTCAACAATAAATTGTCCTTAGCCTACCATGGCCCTAATGGTGCCCCAATCTGAGGTCTTTTGTGCAACTCCTTTTTGCCTAAAATCCTGTAATCAACTCTTTCTTTGTAGCCTCCATGTGTAAACTTAAATTTCAATATTTAATTTTACTTTTGCTTTGTCACACTTACTACATTTAACTGTACATATTTTTAGAGTGTACTGTGTCCTGCCTATTTTCCTCATTAGACTGTGACCTGTATGATGGCAAAGACTGTATCTGTTTAGTTCATCATCTATTTAGTATCTCCACTCTGTGTCTAGCACAGTTACACAAATTTGAAGTTAATAATCATCATAAAAGTAGAATTAAAGAAATAGTTTAGCAAGCAGGGTGTTTGCCTTACCTATTACTGTCCTGAGTTCGATCCCTGGAACTACATATGAAATGATCACTGAGTACAAAGTAGGAGTAAGTTCTTAGCACCAAGAGGGTTGGCCAAAGAAAACCAAATAAAATAAAATAAATCTCTAATTCCAGAGCACTGAAATGCCTAAATATTATTTCCCTCCCCCATACCACCCTCAGACTGAACCAAAACTTCCTGAAGTAAAGAAATAAGTATTGCAAATACAAATTATCTGTCATTCTTACATAACAGTACCAGGAAAATCACAAGACATGGGATAAATAGAGTATCATCATGTTATTTATACCAAAATGTGTCCACAAGGTCTCTGGGACAGAGAAGGAACTATAAAAATAACAAAAAGATTTTGCTGGTAAACAAATAGCAAGAATATTTCTGCTTCCTCACAGTAAACATTATGCTTCTTTCTTTTACTTGCTGCTGAAAAAAATTACCAAAGCAATTGGTCCTGTTTCTCCTTCTATTTTTTGACTCGAGACAGCTATAATTTACTAAGTAAACTACCTGGCATCCTTGAAGTACTCCAAGTCCATCTTGTCTGTCACTACTCAAATAACAAGGGCATCTTTGGCATTCCAAATGCATATACAGTAATCAATACCCAAAAAGAACAAATTAATCGAAAGTTATGTAATCTTATACCCTGAAAAGAGCCTGACTAAATCTCCATTATATGTCACAATTCCTAATCTAGAATCATGCAGGTATTTACACTCTTTTGTGAGTTGACCTCAGGTGACCCAAAGGTAATTTTAATTGCTTATCAAAAGTAATTTTATGAATGAGATAAAGACATCATGAATATATATAAAACACCTTTGAAATACAGAGAGCCTTTCAAGATGGGGTTTTTAGTTAGCTTGCTACTCTTTCTTTAGAGTCTAATTGATTTTCTTGACATCTCTTTAGCCTGGCAAACTGCCTGCCTAAGTACTTTATCTGACCTTCAGGCTGTTTGCCAGGTATTGATCCAATACCTACAATGGCTGTGTTGTACCAGCTCTTCCAACTTTGATAAGGCCTAATGTACTAGCACCAGGCAGACAGGAAGTCAATGATCTCAAAATTCTTCTCATCCTCCTTTTGAATCTTCCTTTTTTTCTTCTGCAAGAATTTTAGCTTCCATCAAAATCAGATACTAAGCACATCACATGGATATGTGAGCCTAATTTATCTTCTAGGAATTTCTTTAAAACACAACTTAGCAGAGCTCTCTAGGCAACAATAAATGAAAATGTTTAGAAATATTAGATTTCTTCTGAAGTTAAAATAATTTTATTAGTTGATGGATTTCCTTTTTAATGAAAAGTAAAACTAAACATGACTTACAGAGATGCCTAGGGAGAATTTAGACAAACTACATTGCATACAGAGAAGAAAAACTAAGTCGCCATGGGCCTTGAAGATATGTTACAAATGAAACTATGAAAGAAAATAATATTGTTGTTGTTGTTGTTATCCTGAAGGATAACACACTTGGGGGCGAGGAATGTGATAACTCTTTGAGGTTCATATCTATATGTTAATGTGCCTGTAAATGTTAATGTGCAGACAGAGCTCATTTTTTCGTTACTTACTCTTTCAATAAATTCTAGGAAAATATCCTTAATGGATAAATTATCCTGGACCAGCTTGGGGAATCCTCCCCAACAGAATACCCCAATTACTCAGCTCACAGTGGAGGATTTGGAGAAAAGAAAACAAAGACTCTGAAAGTAAAGTCACTGAAACATGCTCTTTGGAAAACAAAAATTGATAACGTATGTTATGGAGTCCAGTGTGACACTATAGTGTGTAGAACACTTGCCTTGCATGCAACTGACTTGAGTGCGATTCGCATCTCCCTATATTGATTGTCCCCAGGCCCATCAGGAGTGATCCCTAAGCTCAGAGCCAGGAGTAACCCCTGAACACTGCCAAGTAGGTACAACTCAAAAAACATAAACAAAAAAGGAACATAAGTTGTGTTTGAAGAGACTCTAACATAGATTTTTATTTTAAATGATGCTTTCCTATGTGGCACTGCTACTAGTGTGCTTATTAGACTTTGCCAACGAACTTCAAAACCACAGTAAGGAGATCTAAACATTTCCTAACACCTTTTCATGCAAAAGGATGTTGACTAGTGACTAGTTAATTTGATCTAGGTCCGTGAGAGTTGGACTAGAGAGAAAACCATGGAAAAAAAATTAGTTTTAGGTTACCAGCCCAAAGCAAGCAATTTGTACTTGGAATAAACAAAACGGAAAATCACATCCATTATCATAAACCACTTCATGCAGGTTCCATTCCAAGAGTCAATCCAAGCAGCTGGAAGATGCCTCAGTTGATGGTTGGCCAAGATAGGAGAAAAGTAAAAGGCACCATATTGCTGATAGTTGGGGCAAATGTTTCTTCAAGGGTGGAATGCATGGATGATATAGGCATTCAACAGAACTAGCATGAGTGGAAGAACATTCCATGGGAGGACCATAAGTGGACAAGCTGAGGGATTTCACAAAGCTAGTGTGCTTAAGGTTGAAGGAAGCTTGATGAAAAAGAAACTTCTTGGCTTATGTTCATCTCCATTTATACCAGCAGAGTCAATGAAACCGTAGAGTACTCTTCTTGATATTAGGCTCAGTATACTGTCCCAAATGCTATTTCAGATAGACCTGGAGAATTGTTTTAGCTGGTCCCAAAATTATGTGAGTTTTCAGCCTTAAAAGTTGGGCATACACTATTCATTCACCAACAAAGACACAGATGAGGGAAAAGTCTTCTAAGAGAACTGATACTTAGGTGGAAGAGGTAAAGGAGAGGACGGACAAGCAATGTGAGTGCCCAGAAATAACTTTAGATAATTGTACACTCTGTGCTGGCATGGGATCCAGATGTTGGCAGATATTTGAACAAGGAAACTTTAGCCAAATCGATGACTTCTGGGGAGGAAATGTTGAATAAGAATCTTATATGAGAGGTGATGATTACTCCAGGTTGTTTTGTCAATTATCAGTTAAATCAGCCCTGCTATTGTGATTACAATGGTGTTTGTCTCCAGCAGCTGGAGGCAAAAAGATCTTGAAAACAAGGAACGGAAATCCACTGAATTTGGCATGAAAAAAAATAGTGCAGCCAAATATACCTAAGGGAATAAATATTACTAAGGGGTGGAAGATGAGAAAATACACTTTTGCCAAGAGGTCCAGGAAGGATGGTCAGTGTCAAAATGTTTTCATGTGACATGGACAAATTTTGTTTTGCAAAATTTTACTGAAGCAAATACCTCATTTGTCTTCACCAGCAGGATCAATGAGATCAGAACCAATGTGCTACTTATGTAATTACACTTTAAAATAAATAAGAAAATAAAAAACAGAGAATAGAGTAACCCAGAAAATGAAAAGTAAATGAAGGTAGCAGAAGGGGACTCTCGAAGTGATAGGGCAATGGGTAGGGAGCTTTAGCTAACCAGCATTTCATATGGTCCCCAGAGCCCATCGATAGTAATTCCTGAGCTTAGAAGGGGGAGTAAGTCCTGAGCATGGCTGAGTATGGCCCGCAAACCAAAAACAAAATTAAATTTAAATTAAAATGTAAAAGTAACAAACTGTCAAAGGTCAGTGGGAACAGAAAGGTGAGATTGAAAAGTTAAATATTAAAACTAAGAAAGAAATTAAAATATTTTTACCTCTCAAGGAATTACAAAAATCTCTCCACCATGATGGGCTGAATTTCTGCTATTGCAAAAAGAGGGTCATGGATGATATCATAGCTTCAAGTCTTTGCTAGTGTCAATTATGCCCCAAAGCTGGCTTCAAATGTTGACTCTATCTCTATAGATTTACTAGCTGCAGCCAAACCTTGGAGAATAGTTCTCTAACATATTTTTTTAAAATTTTTATTAGTGAAACACCATGAGGTACAGTTGTAGATTTACAATTTTTTGTGCTTGGGTTTCGATTATACAATGATCAAATACCCATCCCTCCACAGTGCCCATTTTCCAATACCATGGATAATATACCTCCCACCCCCACCCCCCATCCCACCCTGCCTCTGTGGCAGGGCATTCCCTTTTGATCTCTCTCTCCTTTTGGGTGTTGTGGTCTGCAAAAGAGGCATTGAGTGGCAAATATGTTCAGTCCATAGTCTACTTTCAACATGCATCTCCCCTCCTGGGTGGATCCTCCAAACACCCTTTATTTGGTGTTCCCTTCTCTATCTGAGCTGCCCTTTCCCCTAGAATTCCCGGCTGGCCTCTAAACTATGGAGTAACCCTCCTGGTGCTGATCTCAGCTATTCTTGGGTATTAATCTCATATTTTGTTACTTTATATCCCCCAGATGAATGCAATCTTTCTATGTCTATCCCTCTCTTTCTGACTCATTTCGCTTAGCATGATACTTTCCATGTTGTACCACTTGTATGTAAATTTCATGACTTCATCTTTTCTAACAGCTACATAGTACTCCATTGGGTAGATGTACCAAAGTTTCTTTAACCAGTCATCTGTTCTTGGGCACTCAGGTTTCTTCCAGTTTCTGGCTATTGTAAAGAGTGCTGCAATGAACAGACAAGTGCAGATGTCACTTCGACTATACATTTATGCCTCTCTGGGATATATTCCCAGGAGTGGTATTGCTGGGTCAAATGGGAGCTCAATTTCTAATTTTTGGAGAATCATCCATACTGATTCCAAAAGGGTTGAACCAGTCGGCATTCCCACCAACAGTGAAGGAGTGTCCCTTTCTCGCCACATCCACGCCAGCATAGGTTGCTTTTGTTCTTTTGAATGTGGGCCAGTCTCTGAGGTGTGAAATGGTATCTCATTTTGGTTTTGATCTTCATCTCCCTGATGATTAATGATGTAGAGCATTTTCTCATGTGCTTTTTTGCCATTCGGATTTCTTCTTTGAGAAAGTTTCTGTTCATTTCATTGCCCCATTTTTGGATGGGGTTGGATGTTTTCTTCTTGTGGAGTTCAACCAGTACTTTGTATATCCTTGATATCAACCCCTTGTTTGATGTGTATTTGGCGAATATCCTTTCCCATTCTGTAGACTGTATTTGTATTTTGGTCACAGTTTCTTTGGAGGTGCAGAAGCTCTTAGTTTAAGATAGTCCCATTTATCTATCTCTGTTTTCACTTGCTTGGCCAGTGCCGTGGCATCTTTGAAAATAATATTAGCTTTAATGTCATGGAGGGTTTTGCCAACATTGTCTTCAATGTACCTACCTTATGGTTTCTGGTCTGATATTAAGGTCTTTAATCCATTTGATCTTACTTTTGTACATGGTGTTAGGCAGAGTTCTGAGCCCAATTTTTTGCATTTAGCCGTCCAGTGATGCCAGCACAATTTGTTAAAGAAGCTTTCCTTACTCCACTTCACATTTCTTGCACCTTTATCAAAGATTAGATGATCATATGATTGAGGGGAGATGTCAGTGTATTCAACCCTGTTCCATTGGTCTGCAGTTCTGCCTTTGTTCCAGTACCATGCTGTTTTAATTATTACTGCTTTGTAGTACAGTTTCAAGTTAGGGAGGTTGATTCCTCCCATTTTCTTTTCCCCAAGAATTGCTTTAGCTATTTGTGGGGGCGGGCTGGAGCGATAGCACAGCAGGTAGGGCGTTTGCCTTGCACGCAGCCAACATGGTCGACCCGAGTTCGATTCCTCCGCCCCTCTTGGAGAGCCCGGCAAGCTACCGAGAGTATTCGATATGCCAGACACAGTAACAACAAAGTCTCCAATGGAGACGTTACTGGGCCCGCTCGAGCAAATCGACGATCAACGGGAGGGCCTTTACCTTTACCTTTATTGTTCCATATAAATTTCAGGAGCGTTTACTCCGTTTATCTGAAGAATGTCATGGGTAACCTTATAGGGATTGCATTGAATTTATACAATGCTTTTGGTAGTATTGCCATTTTGACAATGTTAAGTCTCCCGACCCATGAGCAGGGGATGTCTTTCATTTCCTCATGTCCTCTTTTATTTCCTGAAGTAGCGTCTTGTAGTTTTCTTTGTGCAGGTCCTTTACTTCCTTAGTTAAGCTGATTCCTAGGTACTTGATTTTTTGGGGCAAAATTGTGAATGGGATTGCTTTTTTCATGTAGCTTTCTTCTCTCTCACTGTTTGTGTATAGGAAAGCCATGGACTTTTGGGTATTGATTTTATAGCCTGCAACTTTACTATACGAGTCTATTGTTTCTAGGAGTTTTTTGGTGGAGGTTATTGGGTTCTCTAAGTACAGTATCATATCATCTGCGAATAGTGAGAGCTTGATTTCTTCCTTTCCTACCTGAATGCCCTTAATATCTTTTTCCTGCCTAATCGTTATTGCAAGTACTTCCAGTACTATATCGAACAGCAGTGGAGATAGTGGGCATCCTTGTCTCATCCCTGATCTTAGAGGGAAGGCTCTCAGTTTTTCCCCATTGAGGATGATGCTTGCTGTAGGCTTGTGGTAGATGGCTTTAACTATGTTGAGGAAAGTCCCCTCTAGACCCATTTTGGCTAGGGTTTTCATCATAAAGGGGTGCTGAATCTTGTCAAATGCTTTCTCTGCATCTATTGATATGATCATATGCTTTTTATCTTTTCTTTTGTTGATATGATGGATTATGTTGATTGTTTCCAAACGTTAAACCATCCTTGCATCCCTGAGATGAATCCTATTTGCTCATGGTGTATGATCTTTTTGATGAGTAGTTGGATTCTATTTGCTAGTAGTTTGTTGAGGATCTTTGCATCTGTGTTCATCAGGGATATCAGCCTGTAATTCTCTTTCTTTGTGGTATCTCTGTCTGCTTTTGGCATCAGTGTGATATTTGCTTCGTAGAAACTGTTTGGAAGTGTTTTTGATATTTCAATTTCGTGGAAAAGCTTAAAGGAGGATTGGGAGTAAGTCCTTTTTAAAGATTTGATAGAATTAATCCTTCCGGGCCAGGACTTTTATGCTGGGGGAGACTTTTTATTACCATTTCAATTTCCTTGATGGTGATAAATATGTTCAGGCATTCCAGGTCTTCTTGGTTCAGCCTTGAGAGTCTGTAGGAGTCTAGGAGCTTATCCATTTCCTCGAGGTTTTGATGTTCCGTGGCATAAAGCTTCTCAAATTACTCCCTGAGGATCCTTTGAATTTCTGTAGTTTTTGTTGTAATGACCCCCTTTTCATTTCTGATTCGGTTTATTAGGGTTTTCTCTCTTCCTTTTCTTTGTGAGTTTTGCTAGAGTCTTATCGATCTTGTTAATTTTCTCGAAGAACCAGCTCTTGGTTTCATTGATCTTTCAGATTGTTTTTTGGGTTTCCATCTCGTTAATCTCTGCTCTGAATTTTATTATTTCCTTCCTCCTGTCTGGGTTGTGCTCCTTTTGTTGGTCCTTCTCCAAGCTCTTAAGCTGTGAGGTTAGGTTATTTATGTGTGCTTGCTCCTCCTTCCTGAGGAATGCTTGTAGAGCTATAAATTTTCCACTTAACACAGCTTTTGCTGTGTCCCATAAGTTTTGGTAACTCGTGTTCTCATTTTCATTCGTTTCTAGGAATCTTTTGATTTCCTCTTGATTTCCTTTCTAAGCCACTCGTTGTTCAATAGCACACTGTTTAATTTCCAGGTGTTTGATTTAGTTTTCTGTTTTTGTGTGTTATTTACTTCTAATTTCAGCGCATTATGGTCTGAGAAGATTGTTGATACGATCTCTATCTTCTTAATTTTATGGAGGTACGTTTTGTGGCTCAAGATGTGGTCTATCTTGGAGAATGTTCCATGGACGCTTGAGAAAAATGTGTATTCAGCTTTTTGAGGATGAAGTGTCCTGTACATATCTACTAAGTCCCTTTCTTCCATTGTTTCCCTCAGATGAAGTATGTCCTTGCTAAGCTTGAGTCTGGTTGATCTATTAAGAGGTGACAAGGCGGTGTTGAAGTCTCCCACTAGTATTGTGTTGCTATTGATGTCTTTTTCCAAATCTATGAGTAGTTGTTTTAAGTACTTTGCTGGTCTCTCATTAGGTGCTTATACATTTATTATTGTAAGTTCTTCCTGTTGTACAGATTCTTGGATCAATAAGAAATGGCCTTCACTGTCTCTTATGACCTTCTTCACTCTTAAATCGATGTGGTCTGATATTAGGATGGCTACCCCAGCTTTTTATGGGAGCTGTTTGCCTGTAGGATTGTTTTCCAGCCTTTGACTCTGAGTCTGTGTTTGCTTTGACTATTGAGATGTGTTTCTCGCAGGCAGCAGAAAGTTGGGTTCAATTTTCTAATCCATCCTGTCAATCTATGTCTTTTAATTGGTGTGTTTAGCCCATTGACATTGAGAGAGATTATTTTTATGTGATTTTGTCCCATTGTTCTGTTGAAATTTGGTGTATTTGAGGGGCCTTTCTTGCCTTAAAGTACCCCATTTAGTTGTTCTTGTACCCATGGTTTTGAGTCTATGAAGTTCCTGAGATGTTGTTTATCTGTGAAACTGTGTGTTTCTCCTTCTATTATGAATGAGAGTCTCGCTGGGTAAGATATTTTTGGAGAGGCATTTATTTCATTGTGTTTTTTCACTATGCCCACCACTGTTTTGGGGCCATGAGGGTATCATCAGAAAAATCAGCTGTGAATTTTAATGATACTCCTTTGTAAGAGATTTCTTTCTTCGATCTTGCTGCTTTCAGAATTTTGTCTCTGTCTAAGGTTTTGGTCATTTTGATCAGGATGTGTCTTGCAGTATTTTTATTCGGATTTCTTCTAACTAATACCCTTCGGGCCTCCTGAATGTGGTCACAAGTTTTCTTCAGCTCTGGAAACGTTGTAGCAATGATAACTTTGACAGTTTCTTCTTCATCAAGGTTTTCTTCCTGTCCCTCTGGGACTCCAATAATTCTTATGTTACCCCTCTTGGCTTCATCACGATCTTCTCTTGCCATCTGTTCCCGAATTCTGGGTCTCATTTCCATTTTCTGCTCTTTTCTGGAGTCTCTGAACTTCATCTTCAAGCTCACTGATTCTGTTCTCAGCAACTGTTACTCTGCTGCTGAGGCCTTCCACTGAGTTTTTCAATTCACCTACCATGTTTTTCGGGTCTGACTTTCCAATTGCATTTTCCTCATTTCTGCCTTCAGATCCTCTTGCCTTTTATTGGCATTGCTTTCCATTGTTTTTTTAGTTCTCTAAGCATCCTAAGTAGCTCCCTTCTGAATTCCTTGTCAGAGAGGTTGTCTAACACTACAGTACTGTTGGTGTCTTCTGGGCTAGACTCTTTAATAAGAAAGTTTGGTGGACTTTTGTGTTGCTTTACCATTGTGACCAGTGTGGTTTAGTACTTCACGTTCACTGTTACTATTCTGCTTGATATGCAAGGTGAGTTGAGATAGGCTTATGAGTTATTGGCTACTGTGTTTCTAGTGGCTGAGCTAACCTAGAGAAGGTTCCATCTGAGAGGGTAGCTTATGGTTCCTTTGGCATATGTAGTGGGAGAATATTTCGTGGCCACGTTAGCGGCCGCAACTCCGGAAAGGGTCCCTGGCGCTGGGCGCTGGGCTGTACCTGGTTAAATGAGGAGAGAGTACCCGGAGACGTTCAGCTTTGTTGCCGAGAGATGGGCCTCAGTTCCCGTCCCGTGCAGATCAAGGGAGAAAACCAGCTGTTCTAGGGGATCGGGCTAGCTGCGCATGCCCAGAGGGAGTCCCAAGCTCTGGGGACAGGCTGTACCTGGTTGAATGAGGAGAGAGTACCTGGAGACATTCAGCTTTGTTGCCGAGAGGTGGGCCTCAGTTCCCGTCCCGCAAAGATCAAGGGTGAAAACCAGCTGTTCTAGGGGATCGAGCTAGCTGTGCATGCCCAGAGAGAGTCCCAAGCCCTGGGGGCAGGCTGTACCTGGTTGAATGAGCAGTTCTCTAACATATTTTTAATTTTTATCTTTTAATTTTTGTTGAAACACTGTGATTTACAAAATTATTTATAATACAATTGTTTCAGGCAATTAGTGCTCCAACATCACAAGTGTGACCTTCCCTCCATCAGTGTTTCTCTCCCAACCCAGCCTGCTCCCTTAGTTATATATTTACTTTCAATTTCTTGCTCCAGTGAACTTAAGGAAATATAAAATAGAAAGATCAGAAAATTAATCAATGAAAACCAATTGTGATTGCTATATGATTTTCACCTATGTAAATACAGAAAGTAAAACCACTTAATACAATATAAAAAAATGTCTGGGCTGGAGCAATATCATAGCAGTTAGGGCTTTTTCCTTGCACGTGGCCGACCTAGCCAACCTGAGTTTGATTCCTTCGCCCCTCTCAGAGAGCCTGGCAAGCTACTGAGAGTATCTCGCCTACACGTCAAAGCCTGGCAAACTATCTGTGATGTATTCGATATGCCAAACACAGTAACAACCAAATCTCACAATGGAGACATTACTGGGATGGAGACATTACTGGGCCTACTCGAGCAAATCGATGAACAATGGGAGAATAGTGCTATAGTGCTATAATAAAATGTCTAATCACATTTCCATAAGTAAGTTTTCAAGTCTGGAATCAAATATATTGCATGAAATTTTATTTTATACTGGATTTCATTATGGTAATAATCATGTCTGACTTTCATTAATTTTTTTTTTTTTTTTGCTTTTTGAGTCGCACCTGGCAATGCACAGGAGTTACTCCTGGCTCACACATTCAGGAATTACTCCTGGTGGTGCTCAGGGGACCATATGAAATGCTGGGAATCAAACCCAGGTCGGCCGCATGCAAAGCAAATGCCCTACCCACTGTCCTATCACTCCAGCCCCTGAATTAATATCACTGTATCACTGTGATCCTGTTGTTCATTGATTTACTCGATCAGGCACCAGTAACGTATCTGTTCCTCCCAGCCCTGAGATTTTAGCAGCCTCTTCTTACTCATCTTTTCCCAATAATTGGAGGCTCTTTCAGGGCCAGGGGCATGAGACCTGTTGTTGTTACTGTTTTTGGCATATTGAATACGCCATAGGAAGCTTGCGAGGCTCTGCCTGTGCAGGCGGGATACTCTTGGTAACTTGCTGAGCTCTCTGAGAGGCATATATTTATATATTTTTCTCTATGATTTGTTGCCTACTGTCTGAACCCCATCAAATATGATGTGGTAATTATGGAAAGTGGATAGGAAGTGTCTCAAGTGGCTGCCAGTCCAGAAAGCGACCTGGTGTATGGCGGCGGTTGGGTAGTGGAGGTCGGCTGCTGGGGCTGGGTCTCTTAGGGCAGGGAGGGCTCTCACCCACTCCCCTCTGGGGCGCCCCAAGTGAAAATAGCCTGGCGTGGAATTCAGGGGCATGGCTATGGGGACCTCATTTTATACTCTCGTCTTGGAGAAGCAGCCATGCATTAGTAAAATTTTTTAAAATTATTTGCTAATAAATTTTAGAGTCTACATGAAAAAGGTAAGGCCTACAAAAAATTTTTTCACCTGCACTTGTTTAAACATTGTGGTTTACAAAGTAGTTTATTTTGATTTGTCTAACTCCTGCTAGAAATTAAATCTAACATTCTGCTTCATTAAGATGATTTTGACCTCTCCTCTCCACAGGTGTCCATGCTTATGAAATGTACACTGCCCTGTTTTCAAGGAGAAAGAATTCCTGCTCTCTGCCACACAGGGATGAGTGTATCACAGAGCTCACCAGACACATACAAACAAGTGGGGTTCGGAGGAAAGCAGAGCAAGGGGTCAACAATTAATTCTACCTTTTCAGTGCTCAGAGACACTGGTCCACACCTTCCTCATGTCCGATTATCATAGGAACTGTCTCTGGCTGGTATGGCCTCAGAGACCACTGAGGCATCTGCTGCTCTCTACCCAGCAGCTCTCCAGATTCCTCTTTCCTCTGTGTCATTTCTGCAGCCCGCAGTCCTCTCCACACCCTGCATTCCTGTCAGGTGTCCTGTCAGGCCAGGCTGGTTTATTTGAGGTCACGCTGGCAGCTGAGCCCAAGAGCCGCTGCCTGTGCAGTTAACCTTGCCAAGTTGAGCGACATCTATTTTTTTTCTTCAATCATTCCTAGAAATATCAATTCTGGAAAACTCCGTTTTCCCACATAAGTTTTGGCAGCCAATCTCCGGCAGTTACCTCATCCATTGCTCTGCTGCCATGTGAGAGAGCATACTGGGAAAACCTGAGCACCCGAGGGAATGGGAATGTACCAAGGTGAAGGGCTGGATTGACTTCTCCTGACAAGGTGCTAGAGGAATGGTCCTAGTGAAATTAAAGAATCAGAAGCCTGAAACTGTACCTAGCCCAATCCATCATTTCACAGACAAGAATACTAAAAAGGAAAAAGTAAAGAAAACTGAGGCTAGGGCAGAGGGAAGACCCATATGCTGGTTGTAAATAAAAATATTTGCAAATATACAAAGGAAGGAAGGGAGGGAGGGAGGGAGGAAGGAGGGAAGGAAAGAAGGGAGGAAGGAGGGAAACATATAGAGAAATGACACTGAGAAGACAAACCACATAGCACACTTGTGGAGCACAGTGAGGTCAGAAGGGAAAAAAGGGGGAAATACAAGTTTTCTCTTACCAAGCATCTAGTCTTTAGGTGGCTATAACAGAACATCATAGACTAAATAATTTATAAACAACAAAAATTTATTTCTTGCAGCTCTGAGTGGTAATATGTACAAGATCAAGTATCTGTAGTGTCTGGAGAAAACCCATTTCTTGGTTCAAGACAGAATCTTCTCATTCTGTCCTTCTGTGTCTAAAGGAGCAGGAGAAACATGATAATCTCTTCAAAAGAGTACTAATGCTATTCGTGAAGGTGCCACCCTCATGATCTAAATCACCTCTTAAACACCAAAAGAGTATCACATTAAGGTTTAGGATTTCAACCTATGAATTTGGGGCAGAAGACATGCAGAAACATGTCCATAACACTAAGAGTAAACATCTACTCCTCTCCTATGTATTCCAAATCATAATGTAGCCACTGGTCATTCATTCTTAGTTTTGGTTTAGACAGCAACTTCTGGAAATATGTTTTTCATGATTCTTTTATATCATTGACAATCACAAAGTGAAAGTTTGACAGGGCTTTCGAAAACATAGTTGCCTCTTCAATTTTTAAATATAAGAGATTAAGACCCTAAAAAATAGGAAATGAGTTTCCCAGACTCTTCAGTTGTCAGAGGATTCTCACAATAGGAAAAAGTCCATACACAGAGGCCTTGATCTGCTTGTCCCTGAATATTTTTTTTCTTCTGAAATAAAACCAGAACACATCGGCCACGGCCCCGGAGGCACAAGGACTTAGCACAGAGAACCATCAGCTTGGAGCAGAAAAGCAAATGGACTATGTGTTAAACCGCGCCACCAAGCCTGCCCGGAGGGGAAAGGGCGTTGACCGGCCCGCCCGCTCCTCTCTGGAAAGAAAGATGGCGGCCGCACGGGAGCCTTGTGGACAGCAGGTTTGAGCCGGGCTCGGCGGGAGCGGCGGGGACCTCATGGGAAGGGGGGTTTTGTGGGCCGTCCCCCACGCCCCACCGAGGTCACCAGCTGCCCCCCATGAGCGGCTCTCTGGCATGGCCACGGCCCCGGAGGCACAAGGACTTAGCACAGAGAACCATCAGCTTGGAGCAGAAAAGCAAATGGACTATGTGTTAAACCGCGCCACCAAGCCTGCCCAGAGGGGAAAAGGGCGTTGACCGGCCCGCCCGCTCCTCTCTGGAAAGAAAGATGGCGGCCGCACGGGAGCCTTGTGGACAGCAGGTTTGAGCCGGGCTCGGCGGGAGCGGCGGGGACCTCATGGGAAGGGGGGCTTTGTGGGCCGTCCCCCACGCCCCACCGAGGTCGCCAGCTGCCCCCCACGAGCAGCTCTCCGGCACGGCCACGACTCCAGGGCACAGAAACCAATCTCTTAACTAGCTAACTTTTAATAGAAATTCTTCCAGGGTCAATAAGTAAAATAGCAGAAATTCAAAATCGCGCGGATGCAATAGCGTCCACGCGACATCATTTTATTCTTAAACCAAGTTGTAGAAAGCAAATCATTTCACAACGCTGTTTCAGTATATCTGATTGTGGGGGGTGGGTCGTAAACTCTAAACAATAATTGTGCATCTTCTATCGAAACAATCTATCTAGTCAAAGTAGATAGAGTATTAACTAGAACTCATCTGCCTCACAAGAATTGGGAGGGGTGGGAGGTGGGGGTCTATTGGGGTTCGGGGTCAAAAATACGTATTGGTAAAGGGAAATGTGTTTGATACTTACATGACTGAGACCTAAACCCGAAAGCTCTGTAACTTTTCCCACAGTGATTCAATAAATAAATAAATTAAAAAAAAAAAAACCAGAACACATGCGTGGGCACATGCATACCCATGCAGTCTTACCTACTGTAGGTATAAAGAATTACTAAATATACTGCTTCAACAGCTGGTATTTTATAAGTTGACTTTTCACAAGGTGTTTGTGGCTTCTTAAAAATGTGTTAGGCTCTCATCTTTTTTCATCTTCTGAGACTTTTTAAAAATTTAACAAAGAACTTACACATTAAATGTCTTAACATTCAATGTCGTAACTTACCGTGGTTACTGCTAGGATACTTCATAGCATTTAATCCAAATCATGGGCAACAAATTCAAGCTGCTTTACCTGATGTCAAATTATCTCACTTGGCCAAAAACACTTAGATCAAGTCATTAGAAGTCAAACTAGACACCCTGAAGTCATGCTGAAATCGTACCAGTGAGTGTTAACTTCCATACCCAATCAGAGCAAATTTACTCTGAATTGAGTAGGAACTAGGAACTAGGACTAGCAAGTGGGAACCAAGACCTCAATTCTACTATGGTGTCATGTACATGTTAAATCAATACCTTTCTACCTGTGACTTATTAGACCTTGACCTGTTACAAATTACTAAATTAAAATAAAAACTTAGCTTTTTCATTCCATACATACCCACACTCCCTAGAGAGAATGAGCTCTTCCAGAAAACCAAACTTCAACCAAGAAGGATATCCCAGGAAGTTACTGTGCATCATGCTGAAGGTCCATTTCCTATATAGTCTCCCTCTCTTCTAGTATCTCCTCAGTCCATCATTAGCACTAACATCCAATGTGTAAGAAACTACTAGAAACAAGAATCTGCTAGAATTGAATTCTATGCTAAAGACATTCCTCAAGGGGTTGAAGATCTGATAAGAGTCAAGTGCACAAAAGACTCAATAATTACAGACCAAGGATAACCAACGTACCAAAGCAGGTAAGGAAGCAGTATTAATTACAGCATTCTGAAAGTACATTGTGATGAAATACGATGAAATATGAGGTCTTTCCTTTACAAAGGTTTGAATCCTTTTTCATATCTGATTTTATGCTTTATTCTATAAGGCAGTTTAATGGACCAGCATCTTTATAATAAGAAGGGAGAAAAATCAGAATAACTTATACCACATAGTGGGAATTTTAATTCTAAGACATGATTTGAGTACCTTCTATGCAATAGCATAAAACAAGATAAATGAAACATAGTACACTATGTGGGCTGGAGTCATAGCACAGCAGTAGGGTGTTTGTCTTATGCGCACCCAGCCAGGCTGAGCTGGGTTCGATTCCTCCACCCCTCTCAGAGAGCCCGGCAAGCTACCAAGAGTATCTCGCCCGCATGGCAAAGCCTGTCAAGCTACCCGTGATGTATTCAATATGCCAAATACAGTAACAAGAAGTCTCAAAATGGAGAAGTAACTGGGCCTGCTTGAGCAAATCAATGAACAATGGGAGAACAGTGCTACAGTACACTGTGTGGTAATTAAACCCACCATAAAGCTAAAGAGATGGCTTAAATAGGCTGAGTACATGATTTCCTTGCTGAAAGCCAGGATTCAATCCCCCAAAATACATGGTTCCCTAAATACCATCAGGAATGACACTAGAATATACAAACACAGGAGTAGCCCCTAGTATCGCTGGGTAGAGCACCAATGATAGAAGGACCCACTCTAATTTTTATATCCAGTTGTATGCAAGTATGTATAATTAAGATTAAATAGTTGCCTAAATTCTAATAATGTCATAGGCCAACCTGAGAAGAATCAGGTAGAGGCTGATCTGCAGAAAGTAAGAATTAAGAAATACTATTTACTTACCCCACCCCACCCAAACACATACACCATTGCAAAGAAGCAGAACAGAGCCTTAAAATCAATACTGTAGACTATGGGGACTAGAGTTGTAAGAAGACCAGGGTAGACAACTAAGAACACTAAGAAGAGTCTAAATGGAGGGGCAATGATATGTTATCTAAAGAACTTAGAGAGGCTAAATAAATCTGAGAAAGGTGTCAGACTCAATGGTTCCAGGAAAGTAGAAGATACTCTCTTCTAGAACAGATACCACAGTTTTAGATGAATGCCCATGAAATTTACCAATTACTTATAATTTCCCCCATATGGTTGAGACACCCTTCCTTCCCAAGTGGAAAAAAAAGGAACAGGAATCTAATACCTAGCAATGAACAAGACTTAGGAGCAAATGATCTAATTACTTGTCCCATAGATATGATAAATAAGCCAGTTCTCAGGGCCAGTTCATGAGGGCCAAGAGCATACCTCCAATAACTGCTTTTCAAAAAGTGTCATTTTATATGAAATAAAAATAAATTCCACTTCCATATTAAAATAGTATTTACTAAAAAGGAAAATAACTATCAACTTTCATGCTCAGATCTTGATGTACAATTTAGCAGTAACAGGGCAATAAATTACAGAGCTAACATATTATGCCTAGGAATTATGATAGCTCAGTTCCCCTGAGTCTCAATTAGCTAAAAGATTAGTCCTTGCTCAGCATGTATAGATGATTCATTTTTATTTAACAATAACTAAGTGTTTCTGTGGATTATGCAATTTGTCAAAATGACTATATTCTAGCCAGAAAGATGAAAAAACAATAAAAGTAACAAGAGTATCTGGGTGTGGCATGCTTGTATGCTTCTCCTTATATTTAAATCAAAATGGTGCTTGGACAAGTGAGTCTTTTGGGTCTTGAATGGCCCCAAATTTCCAATGGCCACCAGGCCACTGTTTGTATTACATGTAGGTGGAAAAGAAAAAAAAATAGGATCTGCAGCAAACCCACTTTTTGATTAAATTCTGATCTCAATACAGAATGCTGTCCCCCATATGTGGGATATATATATAACATGGGAGTCAACAAATGTTCAGACAACAGAATCTGAGAACTGGTTTACAGAACAGATCCCAATTTCTTCATGAGTTATATGAAGCAAATACTATTTTTCTTGCAAAATTGATGGAAAAATTAAATGATATGTGTGTGTCTGTGTGTGTGTGTTCTCCCTGGTCTATAATAGATAATTATTAAGCAGTGGCTTTTACTATATCAGATAGATGACAGCTTTATAACCTCTAAGACTTCCCTTATAAAATGATTGCTTTTTAAGTTACATAGCTACATTTCATCAATAAAAATAAAGTTATTAACACTAGCTTTTCATTAACAGGGGTAAAATAATTCCCACTTAATTTATTTTACCTGTGTATTTGGAGAACAGTCAAATGATTATGAGCTAACTAATCAGAGATAAAGATGGGCTTTAGTTAGAAATTGTTTGTTTTTAGCCAAACAGATGCTAAATGGGGTCTTAAATGAACTTTGACCTTAACCTTATCATATAAATAAATAAAAATGTGACATCTATTGATGCTGAGACATCAATTTGTCCACTGGAAATGAGTTCACTCACATATATGGCTATTGAACTAAATTCCCTGTCAGAGACCATTTATGAATACTCAGTAACAATTACTACCATTTTTCTTCTTTTCTTCCCAATAGAAATCAGAGTGTATCCCATGGCCAAACTCTCTAGGGAGGTAAGGATTCTCCCAATTCCAGATAGTGAATCAGGACCAACTAAGCTAGTGATGGCATTCTCATTCCCTTTAGCAGTGACTGGTCTAATAATTGATTTATGCTAGGAATCTGGACCAAACAGCTAATGGGAAATTTGAGGAAATTATTTCAGTTAAAGTAATAGGAATTCACAAACATAGGGCACTTGGAGCTACCGTGATTAGTTTGAGATCCTAAGGGGAAACAACATTAGCAGATAAGTCAAAATTCAGAGGATGTTAAAGCTGAAGAATGGAGAAAACTGAGACCTTGATGGGCCACAAAATATGTTCATTAGGGCCAGAGAGGTAATACAAGGATTAAGGATCTTGCCTGGTATCACACTTAAATCTCTAGCACTGAGGGTCTGGTGCCACCAGCAGGTCAATCTGTACCTGTGAGGCGAGTGCATCGGCAGCCTGATGGTACCGTCAGATTTCCAGATACCCCAAAATTGCTGCTGTGCCTTTGGCCAGACCCAAAAAATTTGGAGCAAAGTATACAGACCAAGAAAGTAAATGGCCAAAAGTAAGGTATATGGAAGACACACCCATAAATCACATCGGGCTCAGCTATATAATTGGAGGCATGGCCTCTCTGGTTCCTGATCGAACGGCTTAAATGGCCATGATCCCAGGGACTCAAACAAATCTCAAAACACAGCAGCTTTTGGCAGAAATGGGTCCGGATCCTGCGGTAGGTTACTGTCGCTGGGCCACCCCATGGGGGGAAAGGGTGCTGTCCCTCCACATGCTCCCCCTTGGCAGCTTGGTGGCCGTCATCCACCAGAGGCCATGGGAAAAGTCAGGTTTGGGCCCGCAGTGACAAGACGCGCAGGGCCACACGGGATGGGGGTGGAGCCGGCCGTTTCCTCCCCATCCCAATGAGAACCCGAGTCGCCAACATGAACGGCCTCTTTGGCTCCTAATCAACCCATTTAATGGCCATGATCCCAGAGACTCAGAAACAAATCTCAAAACCCAGCAGCTTTTGACAGAAATGCATCTGGTCCCTGTAGTAGTTTACAGGTGCTAGGCCACCCCAGGTGGGAATAGGTTTCGTGCCTTGGCCTGTTCCCCATGGTGGCCCAGTGGCTGCCATCCTCCAGAGGCCACTAAGCCATCAGGTTTGGGCCTACAGTGAGAAGACATGCGGGGCCTGATGGGATGGGGTGGTTCCAAACCTTTCCACCCATTCCAATGAGACCCTAAGTCGCCGCCCATGAACGGCCTCTCTGGCTCCTGATCAAGCTGCTTAATGGCCATGATCCTAGAGACTCAAAAACAAATCTCGGGACCCAGTGGCTTTTGGCAGAAATACATCTGGACCCGCAGTAGGTTACTGTTTCCGGGCCACCCCAGGGCAGAAAGGGTGCTGTCCTTCTGCCTGCTCCCCCTAGGTGGCTCGTGGCTGCCATCCTCCAGAGGCCACTGGACAATCAGGTTTGGGCCCGCAATGATGAGACACTCAGGCCCTCACAGGATGGGGGTGGAGCTGGCCCTTTTCTCCCCACCCCAACAAGTCCCTGAGTCGCTGCCCACGAACTTCTCTGGCTTCTGATCAAGCTGCTTAACGGCCACGATTCCAGAGACTCAGAAAGAAATCTCAGAACCCAGTGGCTTTTGGCAGAAATACACTCAGATCCGTGGTCTGGAGCAATAGCACAGTGGTAGGGCATTTGCGTTCAATGAAGCCAGTCCGGCCAAGCCGGGTTCAATTCCTCTGACCTTCTCAGAGAGTCCGGCAAGCTACCGAGAGTATCTTGCCTGCACGGCAAAGCCTGGCAAGCTACCCGTGACATATTCGATATGCCAAACACAGTAACAACAAGTCTCACGATGGAGACGTTACTGGGCCCACTTGAGCAAATCAATGAATAACAGGAGGACCATGACCATGACGTCCGGATCCGCAGTAGGTTACTGTCACTGGGCCACCCCAGGGCAGAAAGGGTGCTGTCCCTCCACCTGATCCCCCTAAACGGCTCAGTGGCCACCATCCACCAGAGGCCATTGGACAGTCAGGTTTGGGCCCCCAGTGACGAGACACGCAGGGCCTCACAGGATGGGGGAGGAACCGGCCCTTCCTCCCCATCCCATCCCTATCATGGGAGACTTCAAGTTGCGCCCACGAACGGCCTCTCTGGCTCCTGATTAACCCATTTAATGGCCATGATCCCAGAGACTCAGAAACAAATCTTGAAACTCAGCGGCTTTTTGCAGAAATGAGTCCAGTCCCTGCAGTAGGTTACTGGTGCTGGGCCAACCCAGGTGGGAATAGGTTTTGTGCCTTGGCTTGTTTCCCCTGGTGGCCCGGTAGCTGCCATCCTCCAGAGGCTACTGGACAATCAGGTCTGGGCCCGCAGTGACGAGACATGCAGGGCCTCAGGGATGGAGTTAGAGCTGGCCCTTTCTTCCCCACCCCAATGAGACCCCAAGTCGTCACCCATGAAGGGCCTCTCTGGCTCCTGATCAAGCTGCCTAATGGCCATGATTTCAGAGACTCAGAAACAAATCTCAGAATCTAGTGGCTTTTGGCAGAAAATTATCTGGACCCCACAGTAGGTTACTGTTGCCGGGCTACTCCAGGGGGTATAGGGTGTTGGCCCTCCGCCTGCTCCCCCAAGGCAGCTCAGTGGCCACTATCCTCCAGAGGCCACTGGACAGTCAGGTTTGGGCCCTCAGTGATGAGACACGTGGAGCCTCATGGGATGGGAGTGGAGCCGGCCCTTTATTCCCCATCCCAATGAGACCCCGAGTTGCTGCCCATGAACGGTCTCTCTGGCTCCTGATCAACCCATTTAATGGCCATGATGTCAGAGACTCAGAAACAAATCTCGGAACCCAGCAGGTTTTGGCCGATTTAAGTGTTAAAATTTTGGTATTTCAAAATCACACAGCCACTACTGCAGCCACGCAACATCATATGTTATTCTTAACGAGCAATAGAAGATAAATTGTCGACTGTTGCCTTTTCTGAGTATTAGGGTAAAATCCTAAATAATAATGGTGGGTCTGGTGTCAAAATATTGAATGTGTTCAAAATAGAGAGAGAGTAATGTGGAAATCATCTGCCCCACAGGTAGAGGGAGGGTGTGGAATGGGAGTACACTGGGGTTTTTGGTTGGTGGAGAAGGGGCACTGGTGAAGGGATGGGTGTTTCATTGTATTACCAAGACTTAAACCCAAAAGCTTTGTAACTGCTCTCATGGTGATTCAATAAATAAAATTATAAAAAAATGAAAAAAATAAATAAATCTCTAGTAATGCATGTGATGTCCCTAGCATCACCTGGTGTTACTCATGAGCACAGAGGCAAGAATAGCCTCTAAGTATGGCAGAGTGTGACCCAACCTCCCCTTACCCCACAAAAGTTACAGGTGCAGATAGATAGATAGATAGATAGATAGATAGATAGATAGATAGACAGACAGATAGATATGTTAAATACCCAAATGTGTCCCAATAAGCAGCCCTTCAGACTTCTTGTTAGTGAATTACTTAACTCAGTGTTTAAACACTACCTTTTAAAACTATGGATCACAACCCCAAATAGGTCAGGTAACTGATTGCAAGGTAGCATAAAATCGCAACCAAACATGAATTCAAAATCTACTACATAATTAATTGATTGAATCGAGATGCTTCTGACGGTATGCATCTATGTTGGATTTCTCATGCAAAGAGTGCTCACAAGTGGAAAAAGTTTAAGAACTCCTGATCTAAACCAATTTGAATTGGATCTTTTGCTATCTGAAGTAGCACTGTCCTCCCGGTGTTCATCAATTTGCTCATGTGGGCACCAGTACCGTCTTCATTGTGAGACTTGTTGTTACCGTTTTTGACATATCAAATATGCCACGGGGAGGGGCGGTATACTCTCAGTAGCTTGCCGAGAGGGACAGAGGAATCAAACCCGGGTTGGCCACATGCAAGGCAAATACCCTACCTGCTGTGCTATCACTTCGCCCTTGGCTGTGGTATGATTGGTAATCACTTGAAGATGGGTGCGGGACCACAGACAGAACTGTAGATGGCAAAGAATGTAGGACACTGGGAATTCAACTCATGGCCTCACACACTTGCAAGGCAGGTGCTGCAAGTTAGGGCTCCTTGAAACTTCTTCCCCATGCAGCCCCCTTTGTGTTCCTTTGCAGAAATTTTTATGTAATCCAGGTATATAGGTAAATGAAATGGCATACATATCTGAAATAGTGTGCATAGTTACTAATAAATCTGAGACTAGATTGTTTTAATACTTAGGGTGTCCAGGAACACAGTCTAATAATCACTAAATCTGTGATTCATAGCAAAGCCAAATGACTAAAGAGAAAAAGAGAAATGACCAAACATTGTTAAAAGAGCTGGGAGAAATATTCAGGTTCTTATCATCTTCCAGATACTGATTATTCCTTCCTATATGTAAGCTACTTCTCTTAACTAGCCCACATCAGTTTGCTTATTCTCAATCTGCTTATTTATTCAAAAAATGCTGAAATAAGATATCAAATTCAGTTGCAGTCCTGCAAAATATTTTTCATAAGCCGACTCATTCCCTGAAAAATGATGTCTTGCTGAAATCTGTCTTTTTTTCCTCCTGTACACAAACAAAAATTGTCAACCCCCCCCCCCCCCAGTTGACTTTCATTGAGCTTCTCAGGCCTGGTAATATCTAGAAAGCAGTTCAATCAGATTGGACTAAGAATGTATGTCTCTTTGACCATGCTGAACAAGAGAAATTGTAGCCTGAGTAGGCACCGCCACTGAGACTGAAGTACAGGAACCACTAAATGAAAATCGCAAAGCAAAGACTGACAATAACAGCCTCTATTTATCAGAAGTGACTGGATGGTTGTTATGAGCAGCTGTTCTCTTCCACTACTGACAGGCAGCAGGATTATATCTGGGAACAAAATTCCCCACAGTAGTTTGTAAGAATAAAAACATGCTATGAAAGGATGTCATAAAAATCTTCCTTGAAGATGTTCTGCATTGTTTACTCATCAAACTGTGAACGTATATGCAGAGGATGTTACATGTGTTTAAAAAGATACATATATGACGTTAACACATGAAAAATTTTGGAAGTCAGATTTGTATATGCATATACATGGGGAAATAAGTGTATATATTCTCTCCAGCAGGAGATAATGGTTAATTTTACATATTTGTATAATTAGAGTCCTGTTTATGAATATAGACAATTTATTTTGCATTCCTATTAATCTGTGATATGTTATATTCTAATGACACATTCCATTGCCAGATCACCAATGATAATTGTCATCTTGCACTGGTTAGTCTATTCCTTTCCACATAAGCTTGACTAAAGAACTCTCCCTGCAATTTCAGCTGCACTTCTTCCTTACCACTGCTTCTCATATCTTCTTTGTTTCCCTGGGTCTCCAATTTCATCCTTTCCTCTCTCTTCTTAATCCATCATTCTTTGTGAGACACTGTTGGCTGAGCACTGCACAATAGGCCTTGTCTCACCCTATTTACCATGCCCATTAAATCTATTAGTCTCAGTACACCATCAGCTTTTAAAAGTGCTCCTTTCACAGGCCCCCTTCTTACCTGTTCTAATGACATTGTTCCCTCTCCCACTGCCCTTTGAACACTCATGTCATTAAGCTCCAATTTCACTTTGCTTTTGATAATGACAAGATGGCTGCCCTCTATAATCTTACTCTGGAGTTTAAAAGAGAGTACTTTACAGCAGCAGCCTCAAGAGATACCTATTGATTGCTCCCTTTACCTCTCCTCCATCAAGGTCCCAGGGCTGTTGGTGGTATTTGTGCAGGCTAAGCTAGCTCACAGACAGTTGTAACTGGGCAATCCCATTGACAGAAGAAAGTGAGTGATCAGAATAACTTAGAGAGTTCTCCCCTTCTTCACTTCCCTCCTAAATCTTCTACTGAACTCTCATTCACTCAGATATGTATTTACGTTTTAACTACCAGGTTCTGTCCTAGGAGTTAGGGAGAAAAGGAAAATAAGATATAATGCCTTTCCCCAAGATGATTCCTTTTCACCGTGAAGGTAGGGGAGATGAACCTGACAATCAACAATTATAAAAAAAAAACATACAGTGTGCTGATTGATTCATTCAGGGCAATGAGAATTCAATTACACTGGCTTCCACTGTATTACTATCCTAAAAAATCAGGTGCATCTTCATAGAGTAATGCCAGCTAGACTGCATCAAATAAAGATAAACATTCATTCAAAACTAGGTTCAAAGGACCAGAGAAATAGTAAAGGAGTTGAGACTTGTACTTTGCATTGGGTTTTACCTAATTCAATGACCAGCACCACATGGTCCCCTAAGCACTGATGACTGTGGCCTTGGTGGCCGTCAAGTAGCTCCAGTGTGACCCAGGTAATTTCTGGCACCACAGGATTCAAGTTCATATCCTTGGAAACTTGCATTGCACTGCTAACTTGGTTGGTTGAGAATTGTCAGAAGGGGCACCCTAACCTACTTAGAATCCCCCTTGCCTCCCCCAAATTGAATATCCTAAAGAAAATCATTTAGGGCTTCTAAGTCATCTTAAGATGGTAAAATAAGGATAAAATCAATGGAATATATTTTGGACACTGCTAACCCAGCACTGTTTCCCCTAGTAACCAACAACTGATGATTTTTCTAGGAGGCTGGCTTTATTTGAATTACTGTGTCAGCCTGCTTGGCTTTGTCTCCATTTGGGTGTTGGCCATTCAGATAAATCACTTTTTGCACTTACATCCAGAGTCCATGTTACCTTTGCGAGAGATTTTAGACACAGGGAAATTAGTTTAGAGTCTCTTTTGGGAATTGATTTAAGTTGTAAACAGAAACGTAAACAAAAAAAAAGGGTTCCAGACTGGAGAAAGCCATATTAATGGATCCTCTATGGAAACCATAAACCCATCTCTTCTTCTATTTTCTTACTGAAGAACACCCCACACTTACTGCATAGGTAGGGGTTCTCACAAAATCCTCTATTATTATTACCGTCCTAATGACTGTACAGAATTCATTGAAGAGGTGGGAAATTATTGTTGAACCATATCCAGACCACCCTAGAATTTTTAATTATATATCATATAAGAAAAACACAACTCTTTTGTTTTGCCTGTATTCAAGATAATCTTATCAGGATTTTCAGAAATGAAGAACACTCTACTCAAAGGAATATGCAATGCCCCTTCAGGCACTTTACAGAATTCAGAGTGTTGTGTTGGCACTTATTTAAAAACCAAATACTGAAGAAATGCATAACTTAGAGAGCTCAGGTGCTAAATTAGCAGAGAAGGGAAAGAATGAGTCAGGGAAATGCTTTCCCAGAATGCAACCTAGCCATTCACCCTAACTTTTCCAACTCATGTCAGTGTGCTAAATTCTGGTGTTGATACTAAACCTACCTGACAACTTAGAACTCAACCATAAGCAGTTAGAGACACACTACTACAAATGCCTATATTTACATATCAGCAGCAATTCCCCTGAAAGTTCCAGCTTTCTTTTTGACCAGCTCTTCTGTCATTCCTGAGAACCATGCTCCAATAGATGCTCCATTTTCTAGTTGGATGTCTTTAGAAGATTGCCTCTCAGTTCCTAATTACCTCAAGCAGCTGCCTAATGGAACTTCCAGACTCAATCCACAGTGGAGGATCCGTTTTTACACTCAGCATTACCACTGACAAGTGTGGAGAGAAAGGAATTGTTTCTGTGCCTGTCAGGAAAACGACTATTGCATACACTGGCCTCCCAGGAAACTAGGATTGTGTACAGAATTTTCCCTGGAGGCTGACTAAGGAACCATGAGGCACGCCAAAAGGAAAGGCTTTGTTCTGCCCTCTGCCCTCCTTGGCAGGGGTTGCATCATTCACTCAACTATCACCGTGTCAACAAGTCTATATATATATACAGTGCACAAATAATATTTAAGAAATCAAAAGCTGTGATGACAAACCCTGGCAAGATGATGTTCTCAAAGTAACACAACATTGTGTTCAGCTCCCAAGTCATGACTGCCTTGTTTCAGGAATGATTTCAATAATAAAAGCACTCAATAAAAACATATAGATTCATTGATTCCTTGATTGGTCTGAACATCTTCCACTCAATACTCTGAAATCTGCATTTTCATAGGAAGGCAGGATAGTCACTGTAATGGTATCTGCTGTCAACATGTAATCTGCCCACACTTTACAATAAAAGAGGTATTATCACTGGAATCATTTTGTTTCATCATGAAGAATAGAAATTTTTCCCAAGAAAAACAAAGAAATTAATAATAGAAAAAGAAAGATGTTCTTGTGTTAGTCTACCTTCATTATTAAAGAAGAATCAAAATTTTGTCTGATATATTTTTTTTTAACCCAGGTGCCACTTTGGGACCTGTCTTCAGTGAGTGGCCAATAATTCATTGTTGATGCTTCCAACTCAATATTCAATGCTTCTTCCTTTATTCTCATCATTGGCTTCACAATCTAGCATGAGCTAACAGTGTTAAAAGAGAAGAGTTCTTTAATGAGAACAGAGAAATGGATTCTCAATTTGTGTATTTTATCAAATACTTATTTTAGTATGCTAAATTATATCATACTCTGTAAAGCATCTCTCAGGACTATCCTTTACCATTAAGCTCCCCACAAACTGAGTTCACTCAATCTGAAAATTTAGGGATTAACTGACACTATGAAAATGTTCCAGAGAGTAAAAAGTTCAAGTACCTCCCCTTTTTTTCAGTTGATTTGCCCTGGGATGATCTTCCAAAACATAATTCCCTTGAAATTCATATTCTGTATAAATTTCTTAGGATAATGAGAATCTGTTACCTGCTAGGAGAAAAAAGATTATGTTGAACATGTTTCATGTTTCTGTAAGATCTGAGCCTGGTGCTAGACCTGACGTTTCCAGTGAATACCCAAGTCTTCTTGAGACTTGGGACATATTACTGTAAAATTAAGAATATCTCACATCCCTCCCTGTTGAGCCTTCTCTGTGGTTCCTCCCAGGGCCACTGCACTTGGTGTGGCTAGGGAGAGAAGTAGAACCAGAAGGAAGAGAGATCAAGACAATTGCTGGTGTTTTCAACATGACGGAGAACCTCGTGGATGGCATTTTTCCCTTTTTAATCTCAACAAGCCATAAATAATTCACGGGGGGGAATATTCTATACTCTTTTCCATGTAGTTAGAGCTTACTTATTTGAGCTGAGTATTCCACTATGATTATGAGAGGTTCCCAGTCATAACGGAACTGGTTCTTTTAGAGGAAAAATAGAATTTCTCACAAGTATACATACCTCTGTATATATACTTAGAGTGTCTTTTTCAGAGTGTGGATAGATTTGTGATATATTTTTGATGTCATGTCATAAAAATACATACCCTAAAATATCTAGTCCAGATTTAGGGTTGACTTTGGTAGCCTACAAAAGGTTAAATACCTGAAACTGCAAAATGGGGGCTTCAGATAGGGCCCCATTTGTCCTGAATTCTTCCCAAATCAGAGGACCACACATTCATAAGACAAAGAAGGTCTAGAAGAGTAGAGAGAAAGAGGGAGAGGGTGTTAGTGTTCTCACTATGTTGACTGTTTTGTTATATGATAACTGTTAGTTTTGTCATCCATTATAATTTATTAAGTTGGGGCCAAAAGCCTTTCCCTTTGCCCCATTCACCCTAGCATGGAGTGTGGTTCAAGCTGTAACCATCTTCTAAGCTGTAGTGGCCTGATGAAACTTCCAAGGCAGGAGGTTAAACAACGGTCTTCTCCCATCACTGAACAATTCTTTTCTCGCACCCAATAGGGTGGGAAAACTGAACTCTCCAAACCAAGACTCTAGGTCCCCATTGGGACCTATCTCAAGATGAGAAGTTATGAAAGCCTGTTATTGAGCAACAAATGACCAAAGGCAACAAACAGAACCAGGAAATTTGTCCACAGAACTCTGTGGGAAGGAGAAGTTTCTTGGGGAGCTTAGTGGAAGGAAACAGGTACTCTGGTGGTAGGTGTGGTGTTGAAATTATGTATACAATAAGCCATCATTAACTGTATTGTAGATGACACTATTCAAATTAAGAATTTAAAAAGAAAATAAAAGCCTCTTGTTGCTGCCTTGCCATTGAAAAGCAGGCTTCCCTGTCTAGGTGAACCATTTAGTTTCTCTCCCATTCAAATGGTCATATGGCCCTTGGCATAGAGAAATGAATCAGCTTTCACAAGCCCTACCCTGCTGCAAACTCATTTCCTATCACAGAGCAAGGACCCACCAGTCGTGGGAATATTCCCAGTGATGAAAAGAAACAGAGCTAGGGACATAGGTCAAAGGACTGGAACACAGGCTTTGTATGCTGGAGTCCTAGGTTGAGGCCTGCACCACATGATCTCCTAAACACTGAGATGAAAATAGCACCCAGCACTTCTCAGAATGGCCCAACATAACAAAATGCAAAAAGAGAGAAAGATAAAGAGAGAAGCAGAATAGGCAGGGAAAAAAATGTGACTATGGGGGTGGAGTGGGAGGAAGAGAAGCTTCTTAAAGAAAAAAATTCATAAAGTGCTTCTGGGGGCCAGAGAGATAGTGCAGTGGATAAGGTGCTTTACTTGTATACAGACTCAGATGAACCTGATTTGATTCCTGGCACCACATAGGACAGGAGGAAGAGGAGGAGGAGGAGGAGGAGGAAGAGAATGAGGAGGAGGAGGAGGAGGAAGAGAAGGAGGAGGAGGAGGAGGAGGAGGAAGAGAATAAGGAGGAGGAGGAGGAGGAGGAGGAAGAGGAGGAAGAGGAGGAGGAGGAGGAGGAGGAGGAAGAGAAGGAGGAGGAAGAGGAGGAGGAGGAAGAGGAGGAGGAGGAAGAGAATGAGAAGGAGGAGGAGGAGGAGGAAGAGAAGGAGGAGGAAGAGGAGGAGGAGGAAGAGAATGAGGAGGAGGAGGAGGAGGAGGAGGAAGGGAAGGAGGAGGAAGAGGAGGAGGAGGAGGACAGAAGGTTTGTTATCAGGCCCAAGGTGAGATTATATGTACCTGCTCCCTTAAATTGGGTAGAGGAATGTAGTCTGCTTTGATGAGCAAAAATGGTATGTGTTGCTTTGAGTATGTTTTGCTTACTTTTTCACCAATGTGACTAATCAATCTTAGACTAGTGTTTTTCAACAGAGATATGGTCCCTTGTGGGACCCCAGGGTATTCCAAGATAGCCAACGTGAGAAAATGAGTAGTTAAGGACCAGGACTAGGTGACTGATCCAGAGGACACGGGAGTTACAGAAAAGATACACAATTGGAAGGGATCACAGTCCGAAAAGAAAGGTTGAAAACACTGCCATAGACCCAGAAGCTCTATTATCCTGGTTCTAAGAGAAGAAAACAGAGAGCAGAGACCTGAATAGCCCTTCATGGACCTATAGTGTGAGCAAGAAATAAAGATTTCAGGTTTTGAACCACTTGGGTAAGGGCTTTCTTCTTGGTGCAAAATAATCCAGCCTAATCTGATGAACACATCGTAGTTACTGTTATGAGTAGACTAAGGTACTCATATCATGTAAGTATAGGATATTTTAAAAGCATAAAAATTCTAAATGTTTAAATAAGATTTTTTGGAAGAGTGGGTCTTGTTAGCAAAGTTTTTTTTTATGATCTTCTGTTGGAATTAACCAATTACACTTATATCTAGACAGAACTTCCTGTATATTCATAACACATTGATTCTGAGGGGAAATGCTGATTTGAAAAAAAGTGGACAAATAGTTTTGCTTTCATCCTAAATACTTTTTTGATTACTAAAAAGTAATTAGTAAGAAGTGTTTATGAGTATATAACAGCTGTAAATTTGTTAGAAATAGATCCGCAAGCATAAAATTATTGTTTTCGTGATTATTTGATCATCTCCAATACCTTGCAGTCAAGCACACAATGATTTTTGACACCAAATGAAATCTAAACAGTTCAAAGCATGTTTATAATCTTAATAATCCTGTGAAGTTGAAGCTACAAGAATAATCAGACTGCTCTGAAAGGAATTTTTTTTACTGTTTAAAATCAATTGTATTAATTTATCATTGGTTCCTATAAAATGTTTGTGTAATTTCACACCACTGTAAGAAAATAAGCTTCACCACAATCACGACCAAAGTTTTAGTACCAACACACCATCAAAATTACTCTCTTAATTCTTTCCTACTCCTTTCCCTCCTTTAGCTACTATATTTGACAGTGTTGTGTAGGTGAACATTTTTAGCTAAAGAAATTGAATGTTAGAGAATATAGACATAAACAAATGTTGTCTAACCTATACCCAGTAAAATCTTATGCAAAAATATAACCTGTAATATTATTAGTGTTGCTTGTCTCTTGGTAAAGTGGGGAGCAAGGGAGGAAGATCAAGAAAAGAGTGTTTCTACCTGTCTGTTTGATCCACCTTGGCCACTAGCACTCAGGGAAATGCTTGGCTTGAATCAGGAAAAGTCTGTGCCCTTGAACACCTACTGGTGACAGATACTCCTATCCCTCTAGGCCCCTTGAGGCAGCCACCAAGCTATGTCTGAGTCCACTTGTTCTGCATGGATTCTTGGGGAGTCATGGACTCAGTCTGTACCATGGAATTGCTTTTTATTTTTTTCAGGAAGAATAGCCAATCTTATCTTTGGCACTGGTGTTCCAAGTTTATCACCATTCCCTCACAGAAAAGATTGTCAGGAGGATGTTAAATAGTGAAGCAGGATAGTTTTGGTTGAATGAAACTTGCCATGAAGGCTATGAGAGAAGGAAAAGGGAGGAAATATGTGTTCAAGTATGACTTCTCTGGAGCAGAAAAAGCAAACAAAGAGACATAGAGACAAGTGAGTACGACCCATGTTCAAGAGAGAGCAGGGGCTTAAAGAGCAGCCCGAATGCTTCTTGGAAAGAACTTTTATACAATTTTTCCAACCTTTTTCTTTTCCCAGGGTGTTGCATACATAGGTTAATCTGGACATTGTCACAGAAAAGCCTTGCACACTGTTGACAGTCTTCTCATAATCTCATGCCTTGCGCTGAATTATTTTCTAATCCTATAGGTTTTTTTTTTTTTTAGGCAGAGCCTGGCAAGCTACCCATGGAGTATTTGATATGCCACAGTAACAATATTGGGTCTCAATCCCCTGACCCTGAAACAACCTCCAATATTGCAGCATTGGGAGAGACGAGTAAGGAGAAGCTGCTAAAATCTCAGGGTTAGGATGAATGGAGATGTTACTGGCACCCACTCGAGTAAATCGATGAACAATGGGATGGCAGTGATACAGTGATACAGTGATAGATTTTTAAGCTGCGGCTTCTTTTTAAGGGACCCACCCTTCTCTAGGTAGGGCCTTGGATTTCTGCATCTGGTTGGTGCCTTAGTTTCTCTTCTCCAAAGAGTTTGGTATTTGTATGTGTCAACGTGACCTGACCTCTGTGCCTTTGGGTTACTTCAGACTAGCTACTCTGTTCTTAAATTATATTATTTCCCAGAAGCACATTGCTTGCCCCACCCCCACCCCCATCCTGCTCCATTTGCCAGCAACAGGAGCATATGGCAATGACTTGCAGTCTGGACCATGGTGGCCTTTCTCAAAGCTCTCAGCCAATAACAACTCAATATGGGAAAAGAGACTTTACAAAGTGCAAAGTGCAGAACAGATTGACCACTTCAACGCCCACTCCAACCCCCAAGTTCTGAAAGCATCCTGGACAAGAGGTAGTTACAGTTCCTTATACTACAAAAATCCTCTTTTTATTGGCATACTCAGGATAAAAGAAGGTGAGATTCAACAAAAATTGTGCTTAAGCAAAAGTAAGTGAAAATACAAGGAAGCAGGGGCATGAGATTCCCTTAAGTAAGAAGTCCCAGGGAAAAAAACAAAGTGAAAAACTAACTTTTAGTTTCTTAATTAGGGAAATGGGTTAAACTGGGTTTAAGGCATGAAAGATGGTAGAACAAAGGGTTTAGGGAAGAGCAAACTGTTTGGGAATATTATATTCTGCATACAGGAGGCCATTTTTATGACATTGTGTACCAGGGATTTTTCTCTGAAGCCATTATCTTTCATTTGTTGGGGGGGGGCCACGCCCAGTTGTGTTCAGAGTTTACTCCTGCCTCTGCTTTCAGGGATCACTCCTGGAGATGCTTAGGGGACTATCTGGGGCGGGGGTCAAGGAATGAAACCAGGACTCACCATATGCAAGGCACATTCTTTACCTGTTGTACTCTCTCTCCAACCCTGGCCATTCATTTTCTAATCACATTCTTCCTATTTCCCATTAGTCCCTGTATTGCTATTTCACTTTCTCCTAAATTTGAAGTTCTGCCAAATCAATAAAGAAAATCCAACATCAGAAATGTTGTCATTTCTCAGTGCAAATGGGTAGACAACAGAGAACTGGATTAGAAAGGAACTTCTAGGCTATTTCCCAACATCTGTGGAAACCAAAGGGACTTGACAAGGATAGATCTGAAAAGAGCAATAGGTACTGTGTTCATTTCTTTATGCTTCTTTTGTCTAGAAAGATTGGTGGTAATGAACTGAATATAATCTTATATTTATAGAAATATCACAGGTCCTATATCAAATAATGTCAATTAGCATACCTCACTTTGAATAAGTATAGAAGTTTAAATGAAACCATGAACCACAGATTCCAATATGACAAACAAGTCATTTTAATTATTTCTTAGTAAATTATTTTTTCTTATTGTCAGTTTCTAGAATTTTAAATTCTATAAATCATTTGTGATGTAAACTGCTATCCTAGAAAATTCTTCTCTAGTTCATCATTACCCAACTGAAAACTCACAATACCTTTAGTAAGCAGAACATATACTAATGTGCAAGTATGATTAAATATAAAAAAATATTATGATGCCATTCCATTTCAATAACCAAACATTATAATAGGTTTGTAAACAGAGAAAATAAACAACTGTCTTCAACTGCAGTAAGTATTATTTATGACCTTCAGTTTAATTTTTATTTTGGGTGATTCTAAACCACACCTGCCAGTGCCCAGGGCACACTCCTGACTCTGTGCTCAAGGATCACTCCTGGACCTGCCCAGGTGTATGTGGTTCTGGGGATTAAGCCCAGCTCAGCTACATGCAAAGCAGCACCTTACATACATCCTGTGCTATTTTCCAACCTTCCAAAAGATAAATTTTTAATGATTCTAACTCCCATGATTTTACTATATCCTTTTCTGGTTTTCAAAATATTCAATAAAAACCACCATAGTCTGTTTGGTTGCAAAACTCTAAGACAAAACATGCATGCTTGTGAGTTAAAATACAATTTTTAACTCACTTAAAAAGGCAGGGTGTGGTAAGTAGGGGGATATGGGAAGGAACCTGAGAACGCTGGTGCTGGGAAATGTACACTGGTAGAGGAATGGGTGTTGGAATACTGTATGACTGAAATTCAATCATGAACAGCTTTGAAAGGTCCTATCTCACAATGATTCAATTAAAAAAGCTTAAAAATAAATAAATAAAAATTTTAAAAAATTTTAAAAAATGGTGATACTTTTTTTTATTTCTAATCCCAAATAATAAGCTCTTAATTTATTGGAAAACTAAAATATACTATTAGAGGTAGAAAATTTATTTTTCTGGTTCATTCAAATAAAATCAAATATCCCTTATCACTTCAACCTTTGTTATAAAAATAATTTCCCCCCTCCAAAAAAATAATTTCCCCAAATTTTATAATGAATTTTATAAGCTAAATAAATATTTCCTTTCTGTAGTAAATCGCATTGTCATACACAATTAATCCTTCCTTTTCAAACATAGGACCTTTCAAGCTTCAAGACAATATATTTCACCTCAGTATAGGTGACAGGAATCTAGCAACAGCTGTTCCAATAGGATTAGGGAGTAAAGTATAATAATGTCCATGAAGATTTTTGTTTCACCTGTATGTGTCCATCCTCACATTAAGATTAAAGAATATGTGTGGTCTAGAAAAATTCTTCTGATGTTCTGACTTTCGCAGCTTTGGGAGATCGAGCAGTCCTTTGACTAGAACAAAAAATATGGCTTTGGTGCTGTCATTTATTTTTTTTAACTAACATTTTAATCTTGAGATCTTTTCTTTTTTTTCTTCATAAAAATACCTCAAATTTATTTGGAAAATTGAACCACTGAGTTAAGGTCGTAATTGCTTGTCTAGCTCTGCGTTTCTTATCTCTACAAACAAATGCACCCTCTTTGTCTTTCACCAAATTGGCAGCATTTACTCGGAGAACAGAACCTGAAGAGTTGACTATCACCACCAAACACTTCTATCTTGTAGTTAACTGGCTTTGCTGGAGCCTGCCAGGATGAAACAGCAGCCCATAGGCCAAGTCTAAAACACAGAAAGTGAAGTAGCTCTTATTAAAGAAAGGGATTAAAGAACTGGGCTTTGCAAACTAGGCAAAAGCCCCAAACCGCAAGATTATCTTGATGCATGTGATTGGGAAGGACTAATTAGAGGAAAGGATGTCATTTTATTTTCTAACCAGCCCTCTCTGATCTGAAGCCATGACACCCCCTCACTTGTTACCTAGCAACCCTTCTTTGTATATATAAGATTACTCTATTCCTGCATTGTTAGTCAATTTATTTGCCATTTTAAGGATCCTTATCCTCTTTTAAAAATATACCACCCTGGTGTGATTAGCTCTGGGCTCTATAATACCGAATGGCCCTCAATTAAGTGACTTCAAATGCCACTGTATATCTCCTTGCCATCTAAAGATCAGAGTTAAATAAATGCTGTAAATTTCACCTTGGTCTTTGCTATTTCACCAGAACCTTCTGTCTCTGCAGCCCCAGCCAACCACCCTTTGCCTAACCCAGAAATTGCTGTCATCACTTTTATCTTGATTGAAAGAATATATGCAAGACTGGTTCCTTTTAACTCAGTGGAAAAATGACTGTCAATTTAAACATTAACTGGTGTCCAATCTAATCATGAAGCTAAAAACAGAATTTGCTTCTGCACATTGCAGTTTCTCGGAAAATCACCACCCAACTAAACCTCACAATTTCACCTAAACCCTAGCAATATGTAAATAGGTAATCAGCCGCATTTGGAAATGTATTTTTTAATCAGGTAGTTTAGATGCATAATCACCTCCAAATCAAACCCCCATTAAAGGCCATTAACTCTTGAAGGAAGGAAACTCAGTTAGATGTCAGAATTCTGTAAGAGATAAAGATATACCAGCTCCATTTTTAATTCTTGTCAACCTGGCTTTATACTTGCCTACTAGTTGCCTCTTCTTTTTATTCCCCTTTAAAAGAGAATTGTGATTCTTTCCTAAAGCTGAAAAAGAATTTGGGGACTCAACCAAAGAATGAACACTTGAGTTCCTGGAAAAGAATTACTACTGCCTCTTTCCTACATCATATTTTCTTTCAGTGACTTAAAAATTTCTCCTAACTTCAAAGGTTAAGTACTTCTAGTATACCACATCTGAGTATATCCTAATATATAACATTCACTATTCAATCTAATATACATACCTAAAAACCAACTTTGCTCAAAGCAATAGCATAAAATTGTTTATTCTGAAACAACCCCTATTGCTCGAAGTAACATCCCTATTCCTTTGAATAGACAAATAATTCCAAAACCTTCATTGCAATTCTTGTGGGGTTTATACAAAGAAGGAATTTCAAAGCATTTGTTGCTTATCTTCTGCAGGGCTTGTGGGGGTTAAGGGCAACAGGTGGATCTAAGTCCCGGGATGCGAGACAGTGGGGTATATTGCCTGCCAAATTTAGACAACTCAATTAAAACAGCCCTTTTCACCCATACCAAGAAAAAAACTGGGAGCAAGGGGAGAAGGCAAGCATGAATGACAACTGTGAGATTTTCTTCTCTGGGGTCATTGGCTATGTTTATACCGCTATAGGATAACTTTTACCAGCTACCATGGGTATTTTTGCTCGCCTCATCTCATCACTCAGTGCAGAGGGGCAGAGGTGAGTGCCTATAAATTCACACAGCTGCTGGCTGGGAGAAGGCATTTGAAAAATAACTCAGTAACACAGGCCTTTCTTTCGCTGAAAGCATTGCTCTTTAAGGAACATTCTCCCCAGCCCACCCCAAAACCAAGAGTGCACGCAAGCTCCTGCAAAACCTTCCCAGGTTAAAGCAAAGCACAATTTTTAGTTCCAGCTAGAGGTATGCAAAGATTTTCTCAGCAGGAAGTCACTCATAGACATCACATGAATATTTAAACAATGGGAAGCCAGCAAAAGGATTCTTTCACGCTGCAGGATGATAGTGACTTCTGAAATTATCACAATTATCATTCCATTATTGCAAAACAAATGACCTGATTTATTATGCTCTGCCTCTGCTCATCTCTGGATCTCTTCCTGATATATTACACAACCGGTTACTTAGGCATTCTACACAAACAGCATTTGTATCGACTACTTCATTAATATTTTGATTATTATAAATCTCAGGAACTCAATCCACATCCTAGGCTAGAGTCAGCTTTCCCCCAGCCTTTTTTCCTTGAAAATGATGACCAGAGAATTTTAGAATGGGATAAGATGATGCAACCTATGGGATTTTAGCAAAAAGCATATCTCAAATTGTAACTCTTCTCTCCACGCCAAAAAAACCTCATATGTTCCAATTGCAGAAAACAAACAAACAAACAAAATAAGCTGTTAAATAAGCTGAAAAAGAACTTCATATTCCATACATCTATGTAGAAATTTTAATGGATTAGCATATCTTTTAAATAAAAGTTTTATAGTTTTTTTTCTCCCCTTTTTAAAAACTAAAATTTAAAAGATTCATATCATGGAGAAATGATAAGAATTAAGTTATCTATAAAATAGCAGAGACACCACTAACAGTCAATTCTTTCCATCCTATTCTCTTTAAAATTCTTCAGCTATTATTAGGCATTTTGTGTGCCCTATTTACCAAACCATCAGTAGAACAGAGTGAGTTTGTTTACCCTCTTAGCAAAACTCAGCAAAAAGTAGTTTTAGCCCACCAGTGACACAGCAGGGCAGGAGAGACATTCAGGAACAAAAATTCAAAACAGAGACTTTGTAAAAACAGATTCTGGAAACATTCATGTTCTAATGAGACAACCAGTGATCCATGAGTCAAATTTCCACTGAAATATTAGCACCATTTAAAGAGCTTGGAAAGGAGCATGTCTGAAATATACTGATGACTTGAAATGGGCTAGTGTGTCAGGCTGTAAGTTGAAGAGAAAATTGGAAGTATTTTGTATGTGCAGTGAAGTGACTTGGCGAATGATTTTAAGTGTTACCTGTCCGGCAACAACTTCAATCAGTCCTTTTCTTCTCTGGGTATAATATTTATACAGAGTGCACAATTTAACGTGTGCTCTCAAGGTGAATTAAAAAAAAGTGTTTCAGATTTGAAAATAAACAAATAAAATCTTTAGATCGCAAAATTCCAATTATATTATTATGTATAACCTTCATATTTTGCTGACCCTGAAAAAAAATTGGAAGTCAGTACAGAATTATTAAGATTCCTTAGGGTAAAGTATTAGCTCAAAAGCCACGCTCTGCCCATCAAAGGACCGAATTTGATCAGTCAATCTTGGCAGAGGACTGAATGTGACACCGCATGGTTCCCTGACCCCCACTGGATATGGCCCCAAACTGAAACCAACAATAAAGCAAAAGAAAATTAAAATGACCAAGATTCCAAAGCAAACTGACTTTGTGAGGTTTTGGTTGCAGTAAATATTTATCTCTTGAGTATTATATGGAATATTTTATAAATATAAACAACACATAGTGCTGATCGTTGGGGAGATAGAAATAATAGAAATCGAGAATGAAAAGAGTACTGAGGCTGAAGCCATAACACAGCGGGTAGGGCATTTGCCTTGCATGCAGCCGACCCAGATTTGATTTCCAGCATCCCATATGGCACCCCATCCCCCAGCACCGCCAGGAGCAATTCCTGAGTACATGAGCCAGGAGTAACTCCTGTGCATTGCTGTGTGTGACCCAAAAAGAAAAAAAAAAGAATGAAAAGAGTACAATCAAACCATCACTAAATGAACTCTTAAAATAATGACTAGAAAGATAATAATAACTCCTCAACATATTTCATTTTCAATTCCAGAAATGAACATAGAAGTTGCTCAAGAATGGGGAAGGTTGGGGCTGGAGCAATAGCACAGTGGGTAGGGCATTTGCCTTGCATGTGGACAACCCGGGTTCGATTTCCAGAATCCCATATGGTTCCCTGAGCACTGCCTGGAGTGATTCCTGACTGAGTGCAGAGCCAGGAGTAAACCCTATGCATCACGGGGTGTGACCCAAAAAGAAAAAAAAAGAATGGGAAAGGTTTAGCTACTTTATGTGTTCTCATTTCAGTAAACTATAGGAATTGTGGTAGGATGTGAAGAAAGAACTTATTTCCATGGGCATAGAGGAAAACTTTGTGTGGATATAGCCCTCTGCCAAAAATTAAGAGTTTGATGAGAATAGAGTTTATGTGGAGTAACCTATTGTGGATTCATTTTGAGAGCAGATGGTAATATTATGTCCGGAGTACAAATATTAAACCCAGAGAAGATAACAAATTTTTATATAAATAAAACATCCTTGTGTATTTTTAAATATTTTAAAATTTTATCTTTTACACAGGGCTGGAGCAATAGCACAGTGGGTAAGGTGTTTGCCTTGCATGTGGCCCACCCGGTTGACCCAGGTTCAATTCCTCTGCCCCTCTCGGCGTGCCCAGCAAGCTACTGAGAGTATCTTGCCCGATGGAAAAGCCTGACAAGCTACCCATGATGTTTTCAATATGCCAAACGCATTAACAACAAGTCTCACAATGGAGGTGTTACTGGGCCTGCTTAAGCCAATTGATGAACAATGGAAGGACAGTGCTGCAGTGCTACACAGGAGGAAATATTTGCATATTACACAAATGGGCAGAGAAATACTATACATATAATCTTTATTCAATAGATATACACTTATAAAAATAATATTTTTTAATAAATGCTTTAATTTACTTTTGTAATAGGTAGGAATGACAAACAAGCATGAGCAAACAAGACAAGGAACTGAAAATTTTGCAATACAGAAAAATTATTTTAAAAAATTGCATTGCATCACGATATTATTTGAGCTTTTTCATTTTTACAATATTATTTATAAAACACTACTTTAGCTTATTTGTAATCAGAATTCACTTTTTTTTCTAGGTTTTACTTTCCTATCTATTATCAATGATGAATCCTAGAATTTAATTTTTTTTGGTGGGGCTTATGGCTGTGGTGGGGAGGATAATACCCAGCAATGCGTAAGGCTTACTTCTGACTCTGCACGCAGTGAATAGTCCTGGTGGGGTCTGCTCTGCCCCTGCACTCAATGATCATTCCTGGTGTGCTCAGGGAACGATATGGAGTGCCTGGGATTAAACCTGGTTCAGCCTTATGCAACACAATCACCCAACCCACTGTACTATCAATCCAGCACCTAAAATTTTATTTTTTGTAGTGACAGAGATCAAACTTGGAGGGCTCACACATATGAAGTAAGAACTCTAACTCTGAGTCACAATCCTAGCCCTTGAAGCACAGACCTTTTAATACATTAACAGTTAAGCAAGTAGGAAGAAAGAGAAAGAAGAAAGAGAAGAAAAAACAATTGCAACACTGTATAAAGATTTTTCTTCTGGAGGAAGCAGTTTACTGCACTAAAATACCTTTAAAAATTGATCTAACTTTTTTTTGATGTGAAATTTTCCAGTATTCTATTATAATCTTCTATTGTCTAAATCAAACATATCTATTACCACAAAACAAGTTGTAATTGGCCTTTGGTACCACAATTAGAATAACGCAAGGAGAGATTTTGGCAAACATCATTTAATGTTTCCCCATTATACTTTTCAGGATGTTAGTTTTCTTTTCTTATTTCCTTGGAACCGAAAGGAGTTCTTTTTAATTAAGGGATAAATATGTTTTCCGGTACATCTTGAATCTTTTTTTTTTAGTTCACTTGTAAGTTAGTAATGATGGTAAAAGAGTATTCCCACCATTTTTGCTTTAACTTAAAATAATTCAGAATCAAAAGAAATGACCTTCCATGACTGTGAAGTCACATGAACTTCACGCACTTCACACCCAGCTGCTTAAATATGCTCTGGAAACATGGGGAAATATTAACCGGTATATTTCAAAGAGTTTACAAAAAACTACAGTATAATCATCATGTAGCCAATATGAGAAATGTCAATATTTATATTGATACAGTATTATTAAGTAGCTAGCATATGGATTAATTGCTCTTTGCCTTTTGCAAGAGTCTGCTCTATTGATTTTGAACATTCATAGAGGCATTAAAAATATGAGCCCTGGCCCCTCTCCAGATACACTGCATTAGAATTTCAGGAAATCACGAATGCTTTGAAAAGCTTGTAAGGCCCTGCAAGTGATTATGATGCCCAGAACAGAGAACCACAGACATCTCTCCACTTCAGGAAGAAGGTCTTCTACAATATAAGAAACAACTGGACTTTCCAAATTCTGTAGGTTCTTCAAAGGGAAGGGGACAAGGTTAAGTTATCATGGCAAAAATATTGCTGATACTCCCAACATAAGGCACAGCACAGTGATCCAATTTTTTTGAGATATGTAAACAAAGACTATGATCTATTGATTTTTCTCAGTTTTCCTCTGTTTTATTATACTGTTAAACAGATATTTCCTATCTCTTCTCCAAACTTGGCCATTTGTATCACTCAACAGAATACTTCCACCGTAGGGGCATATCATCTACTTTATAGAGCAATGTTTAGGTAGATAATTTGAGTTTTACCTGGCAGGTAGGTTAACTGCCAGAGAATAGAATAACAGAAAAATATAAAACCATCAAATGGAATCAAATTAAATTTATGAGAACTCAGAACAGAAAACCTATTGCACCCCTCCACTTCCCAATCATACTAAAGAAAGTTTGAGCAAGAAAAATCTAGAAATAAAGGAATCAAATTCTCTAGCCATATTAACCACAAGGTATTAAAGTGTTACAATGATTTTTATAATGTAAGTTGGTAAAATTTAAAATTGGTAAGAAAAGGTAAAAGAGTGTAGAAAAAACTTAATACTCTCTGATGTTACCTGCACAGGAGTATGTTCTCAATTTGTCAAGAGGATAAAATATCTAAGACAAAGCAATCTCCTTGCTTATTTGACAAAGTAGAGTATCTTCTACATGTTGGGCATTGGATTAAACATTTGGCCAATATTAGTTCATTTGATTCATGCTCACAGTAACTATGAGAGATTTATTATTTATTGATATCCATGCTTTCCATTAGACAAAATGAGGCATGGAAATGTTAAGTAACCTTCCAACCAACGTATTATTAATAAGTGGTAAAGACATGAAACAAGGCAGTCTAGCTTAAATCCATTAATTAACCCATATGAACGTAACAAATTGACTACCAAGTTTTAAACATCAAAAACAACAAAAAAGACTGTATGGTAGAGAAAGTTTATTTATGTCTCATGACATCTTATTTTACTCCATCCTTCAAGCAAATTTGTATATTTTCCCTCTCAAAACTTTTGCATGGGACATTTAACCCCACTGAATCTTGAAATCTACCGGCTCATAGAATCCACACCTAATTAAAGTGGTTCAGCATGTTGTATCTTTCAAGTAATAATTTCCATTTGGTCACAGACATATAAACATTTATTTAAATCACTACTTTGGGATTCATGGCCACTCAAATACTCAAAATAATCAGCAATGATGCAGAGTGGATGTCCAGTTGAGTATTTTCAGCATTGTTCACAGTACCTGGAAGAGAAATCAAGCCTTACTGTAAGTTAATTAGCCTGTCAAAGCAAGACAGGTTTTCCCAGGGATCAGCTTCTTTTCAGAAAAGATGAATATTTCACCTAAAATAAACTCTATGGCTCCTTTGCACTTCACCAATAAAATACCTTTAAAATTGAACTTGTTGGCTAACAATACCCATTATAATGTTCTCCTAAAAATAGACAACACATATTGTAGCCAGTATTGTTAATGGTGGTTCCATTTTAGACATTCACAAAGTAAAGAGAATGAGTGGAGGGAAGCTGACTTTGGTGATGGGATTGGTATTGAAATATCAAATGCCTGAAATCTAGCTATGAATAACTTTGTAAGTCACAGTTTCTAAATTAAAATTTTTAAAGGGGCTGGAGCGATAGTACAACTGGTAGGGCATTTGCCTTGCATGCAGCCAACCCGGGTTCTATACCCAGCATCCCGCATGGTCTCCCGGGACCACCAGGAGTAATTCCTGAGTGAAGAGCCAGGAGTAACCCCTATGCATCACCGGGTATGACCCACAAGGCAAAGCAAAAAATAATAATAATAATAAAAAAGAAGAGAATGTTCTCTGCGTTCTAAGTGCCAAGAAAAGGCGAGTTTGATGGGAGGAATTCAAGAGGAAAGGTCATCATCATTGCTGAATTAAAATAAATTGTAGATAACATGGAATGTTTATTTCCCAGGGGAACAAGTGAAGAAAGAAAAACTTACAGAGAGCAAAAAGGGTTATAACATGGGAACTTGGAAAATTACTTTGCAATTTCACTCATTTGCCTAGGGATATGTGTATAGAAACATCCCCAGTGAGACAGTTTGCATTTTCTGAGAATTCACAATACTCTCTCTCATTTTACATGTTCTTACTGTGTGACATTGGCCTTCCTCTCATCAAAATGTGAGCCTGAGTTAAGCCACTCATCCCCACCCTGCCTTAAGTCTGGACAGGCCTGAAACTACAATGGACGTGATGCCATGTGACTTCCAAGCTTAGGTCATAAAATATGTTACAAATTGGGTTGAAGAGACAATACTGTGGTTAAGGAGCTAGCCTTTTATACATTTGTAAGTGAGGCCCAAACAAAACTCCCCCAATCCACCACCAGGAAAAGAAAAGAATGATTAACTTCTGCCTTGTCCTCCCTGAAATACTTGCTTGTAGTCAGAACTATGCAGCCAAAAAGTCTTAGAGTTCCATGTGATATCACATATAGATGTTCAAGCCAACAGCCTAGCCAAGGTCTCAGCAGACAGCCAGTGTCAACTATCGGGACATATGAATGAAGAAGCCTTTGAAATGGTTCCAACTCTAGCCAGTGTCTCACTCCATTTGCATGAGGCAAGAGAGAGTCATCTATATGGATCCAATCAATCCTCAGAATCTCTTAGTTCTGAGATAATATAAATGATGAATCTTAAGTCATTACATTCTGGTGCAATTTGTTACGCAGAAGTTGAAACATATAGCCTGGAGACAAACTCAGACTCAGGATCCACTATCTGCAAACACAAGGATTAAAGCTCAAGAAAAAATGGGGTGTTTTCCTGATAGAGACCTCTTAAGCAGTCCAGAAAGTGGTGGGACTGACTGAGTCAACAGCAGTCGGAATGACTTCTTTTCCTTTCTATAAGATCAGAAGCTGTAAAACCTCCCCCGAGAGCATGCTGAGCCTGCCCAGAGAGAAGCCACCTCACAGATGATTAGAATGTAAGTGGATAACGAGCCATTTGAATTATCTGCTCTAGTTCAAACACATGCTGTTGCCAATATGCTGTGGCAGCCAGCTAACATCTGAGCATCTTTAATTTAAATTGCATATACTTAACTTGAAATGGCATCTATACTCTGAAACTAAGAATTTACTGTACCATCATCAGATCATAGGAGAAATCATCTTTTCAGGAATTTCCTAAATTTGCCTTTTTACTGTGCTCTAATGTGGTAACAGCTTAATGCCTGATGGCTCCCAAGTCAAATGTTTCAGAGTATGAGATATAACTCCTATTCCAATCAGTTTGTTAATACACATGCTGTTTCCTGTCTACATATGTGAATGGAATAAACTTCAGCAGCTTGTGTCTTAGTCTATCATAACTAACAAAATAGTATCTGTAATATTTAACAATAGACACATTCATAAAGCCAACATGTAATCTATCAGGTTTACCAAGACAAACCTTTCAAGGTAAAAGTTCCAAAAATATACTGGGGTGGAGGACAGAGGTAGATTGTGATAGAAATCTGAAACTGTACTTAAAAGTAAAATAATAAAATTTAAATATAGCATCTGTGGATCTCAAATTTTAGGCTCAGAATAAAAGCAAACAAGAAAGCAAATATAACCAACCGTGTGTTAGACTTAGTCATTGCGTGTTAACTATTTAAAAACATATTGAGGAATTTTTATATTAAATTACATCTTTTCAAGCTTCACTCTTCTTAACTTCTGACATATTTAACGTTGCTGATCGTATAACAGCCCCTCCTCCACCATAAAACTTCTTTTTCCCTTGTGTTTTTATGACATGTCATTTCCCCTTCTTATCTTGCCTCCTGGGAGGCAGTTTCTAGAATGGAGACCAACATGATTCAAATCCTCTGCCAGTTACACATTAGCTACATGACATTTTACAGCCTAAATTATCTAGGCTTTTGCATCTGTAAATAGAGATAATAATAATATATTTCACACAAAGATACAGTGATCATTTGATGAAATAATTCATATCACTAACTACATATAGAGTAAGTACTTAGTAATGTTAGCAATTATTTTAATGTGTCTCCTTGGTTCCTAGGCTCTTCTTATATCTCCCCAAACTCCCCTCAACTGGCCTTGGAAAGCTGAGTTTCCACCAAATTGAGGGGGTCTCAGCTCTTAGTCATCCCTGTGAACTACCTCATTTCTTTCTATATATCATCAATCACTTACAATTGTTGATAGTTAACTCCAAATCCTGCTATTTCTCCATATCTTCACTTCTGAATTTAGTGAAATCGTGATAGAGAAATCAAGAAATTACATATATACTTATCCAGATTTTCAGTTTTATAAGGTAGTTTATATGTATCATATGTCATAGGAATAAATCCCTCTATGGGCTTTTACACATATTTGTTTTAGGATTATGAGGTTTAGATATGAGTTTTGAGGAGTTAGATCTGCTTTTTTGAAGAGATTAAAGAAGTCAACCCTTCAGACCCCATAAATCTAATAAACTCAATAAATGATTCAGACTAGACTCATAGTCACAAACATGAGAATAGTAGGAGCTCCAGCCTTAGCTTGAAAGATGAAGTCTTAGCAACCATCTGGTTGAAAATGTGATCTCTCTTGCTCTTTATCATACTCTGGAATGCTCAACACTTTGCGTATGAGGAAACAGAGGCTTCTTAGACACTGTGACTTGCTAGGTCATCAAAAGTGCATTAGTTGTATGGTCTATGCCTAGAGACTCCTAGTCTAATGGCATGTTCAATACTCTGTTTATCTCCTGAGGACAATATTTCAATGGTTGCAGTCTTGTTTCATTCATCCCAACAATATATCTTCTTCACCTGAAAGATCATGTTTTTCCCCTTGAAATTACTTAACTTTCCTGACCATGCTTTCATAACAGATGATGTTATTGATTCTCTTCCATCACTGTATGGAAATATTAATGGAAACAGAGAAAGTCCTACTGAAAAAAATAATCCACATAGCTTTCTCCACGGATCCCCAAATTTGGAGACAGGGGGCAAATATCTAAGATTAAAATGGGGTGGTGGTGGGGAGGAATGAAAGCTAAGGATACATAAAATAGAGATGAAATTTAAAACACACTAATAGTGGTACCTCAAGTCTATCACAGTCCAGTTCTGCAGACACTCTGAATCATCATCAGCAATCTGATAATTATGCCATTCATACAGCTTTTCAAAGGAACTGTCTCATACATTATCTCATTTTCTTCTCACAACAACCCCCTGAAATAATTACAGCAAGATTTCCCACTGAACAGATAAACAAAAAAGACAGAGAACTAAGACAACCTGCCCTTGGCACACAGGTCTTAGCATAAAAGTATCAATTAGACAAGGTAGATGAGAAACCTTAATGTCAGATCAAATTGCTACCCCAGGAGTGGATCTTCAGAGTATTGTCAACAAACTAGAATTTAGAGTCTTTGGATAAGAGAAAGTTGAAGCTTCGTGTGCTTTTTCTTGGCTTAAGGGCCTTTCTAAGTGTTGCTCGGGAGATGGAGGGGTCCCTCCCAGTGCTTCACTGATAGCTGGATGATGGTTCACCATGAAGACCTGAGGAGGTGGTACTGCACAGGCCCTGTAGTATTGGGAATCATTGAAAGTCCCAGGGATACTGAGGGCCTCTATAGCTGCACCTAGTCATGCTCAAGGAACTGGAAGGTGCTAGTGATAAAATGAGGTCAGTAATATGTAAAACATTTCCATGAGCCCCTAAAATATCTATTCATTCTTGAAGTGTTAATTTTTAAGTAGAGACAGCTTAAAACTATACTTAGCAGTTTGTTTTACTGTCAACATCTAAATAAAATAATGTATCACTTAATCACTTAATCACTTAACTTCCCGTTAGTCGTCGATTTGCTCGAGCGGGCGCCAGTAACGTCTCCATTTGTCCCTGTCGCGTGCTAGTGTAGCCCAATGGCATCTCTTCGCTCCGGGAACATGGAGGGCCTCAAACCGATCGTTCATGACCTTGACAAAGAAGTCTGACCATCTGGTAGGTGGGCGGCCACGCGGTCTCTTGACATCCCGTGGAATCCAATCAGTAACAGCTCTAGTCCAACGGTCGTCTTTAAATCTCATTACGTGACCAGCCCATCTGATTTTCGACACCTTGGCAAATGAGACAGCGTCCCTGATCCTTGATCGTCGACGGATGTCAGAACTCCGGATTCGTTCTCTCATTTGAGTGAAACGTGATATTCCAAGCATAGCTCTTTCTATTCTTCTTTGGGAGACCTGAATGGCGTTCTCATCTTGTTTGCGTAGGGCCAAGGTCTCTGAGGCATATGTTAATGCAGGAAGAACAGTGGAATCAAAGAGATGTGCCCGGAGCCGGAGGTTCTTCGTCCTCTTAGCTATTTCTTCGACGTTCTTGAAGGCGTTCCAAGCCGCTCTCTTCCTCCTGCGCAGCTCGGGTGCCAGGTCATTTGTCATGTTGACCTCTCGACCTAGGTACACATAGCTGTTGCATTCGGAGATGGTCGTTCCATTGAGAGTGAATGGGGCGTCAGGAACAAGGCTGTTTCTCATAAACATTGTCTTCGTAAGATTCAGCTGTAGTCCTACCTTTCCACACTCACGGTCAAAGTCGGCCAGCATTTGTGCCGCTTGGCTGATGTTTGGTGTTATTAAAACAATGTCATCAGCAAAGCGGAGGTGGTGTAGTTGCCGACCATCTATCTTCACTCCCATTCCTTCCCATTCCAGTCGTCGCATGATGTTCTCGAGGGTGGCACTGAAGAGTTTTGGTGAAATGGTATCACCCTGCCGCACCCCTCTCTTGACATCAACGATCACTTCTTTGTAGAATGGTGAGATCCTGGTAGTGAATCCGCAATAGAGCTCACGGAGGATCCTGATGTATTGGGCTTGAATGCCCTGATTGGCTAGGGCTTCAATGACCGCTTCCGTCTCAACAGAATCAAAGGCCTTCTTTAAATCAATGAACGTTAAGCAGAGCGGCATCTTGAACTCCCGAGAAACCTCAATGAGTTTGGTTATCGTGTGGATATGGTCGATGGTGCTGAATCCTTTGCGGAACCCTGCTTGCTCACATGGTTGTCCTTCATCTAGTGTTCTGCCAATCCTATTCAGGATGACTCGAGTGAACAACTTGTAGATGACAGACAATAGGCAGATCGGGCGATAGTTGCCAATGTCATGGATGTCTCCCTTCTTGAACAGTAGTACGGTCCTGCTGGTTTTCCATTGAGATGGAACCTTGCATTCAGACAGGTAGCGAGTGAAGAGCCGAGCCAGTGTATTGATGAGTACTGACGGCAGGTTCTTCAGGTGTTCAGGTCTGACCTTGTCTGGGCCGGGTGCTGTTTGCTTCTTTACTGACGAAATGGCGTGTCGGATTTCGGAAGGGAGAACGTTGGGAACGACATACCCATCCTGTGGAATTTGGTATGTCGGCAAGTGGACATGGCTATCGAAGAGATTTGAGTAGAAGTCATGGATAATCTTCTCCATTGCCGTTCTGGAGGATGTGATGGATCCATCAGGACGTCGGAGGGCAGTCATCTTGGTCTTATAGTTGGCGAAGGACAGGCGGGCGTTACGAATACTTTTCCCGGCTTCTGCCGCATCTACCAGTACTTCTGCTCTTCTCTCTTTGAGGTCTTCCTTGATCGCATCTCTGCACTGCTTTGCAAGCTCGGACGTTAGCTTGCGGTTGCCTGAGGCATGCGCCAAACCACGCTGGCGAATTAGCTCAAGAGTTTTCGAAGATAGGCGACTTTTTGTGGCTATCTCTCTCTTGGCGTTCCTCGCACATTCATGGAGGTGCTGAACCAGTCGATCGTATTCCTCGTCAATGTTGTCAACAATGGCATCTTCCCATGTTGCCGCAATAGTACCAAAGAGTTCCCAGTTGGTGGTCGTTCTGGGAGTTCTCTTTTTGAACTTTGCAGCCCTTTCTCCCCGCTCTGTGAAGTAGAATTTTGCACGAAGGAGACGGTGGTCCGATCCCGTTCGAAATTTTGGGACAACAGCGACATCAGTCAGGCAAAACCGTCGATTGAATATGATGTGGTCTATTTCGTTGTGGAATCGTCCACCGGGAGACTCCCATGTCCATCGTTTAGATTCTGCCTTCTGGAACTGTGAGTTACCATGAATGGTCTTGGTCGACATGATGAACTCAGACAGTCTCTCACCCTGTTCGTTCCATTCTAGGCCATGGGTTCCAATGTGAAGTTCTTCAGCTGATCTTCTCGGTCCTATCTTGGCATTAAAATCACCCACAATGATCTTGTAGAAGGTGTGGTCTTCTTTATAGAACTTCTCTAGCTCCATGTAGAACTTCTCGATTTCTCTTTCATCATAATGAGATGTTGGTGCGTAGACAACGAAGATAGAAACTGCAGGCAGTGAGCCACATCTATTCAAATGTAAACGTCCAATTCGGGTTGTTAGGCATTCAAATGAATCAATGCTCTTGGCCAAGTTTGTGTTGACAAGGACACCGACGCCTCCAACACCTCTTTTATCGCATGTTCCGAGGAACAATTCTTCTCCGGTGTCGAAAACGGCATGGTGAGATTCGTGTCTTCTTGTCTCGGTCAGACCAATGATGTCGTACTTGATCATTCGCGCTTGTACCATCAGGTCCTCGATGGATGCATCTGATGCTAGCGTACGTGCATTGAAAGTACAGACGATCATTTTTGTCTTCCTTCGTTGTGGCAGCCTAGGTCGGCCTTGAGATTTTGTCGGCCTCTCCTTTCTCATCCTTCTCAGTGCTGCCATGTCGGTGAAGCCTTCAGGGTCAGGTGAATGAGACCAGTTGTAGTTACTGGTTTTGGCATATCGAATACACAGTGGATAGCTTGCCAGGCTCTTCCGTGCGGGCGGAATACTCTCGGTAGCTTGCCAGTCTTTCCGAGAGGTATAGAGGCTTTTGGGGTGACCTCTAATCACCCTTGTAGGTGTTACCATATTTGAACCCTATCAAATATGGTACGACAATTCCAGAAGACGGGTATTTAGTGTCTTATGATGTGTCCGGAAAGCGTCCTGGAGTGTGGCGACGGCTGGGTAGTGGAAGTAGTGTCGAGAGTGGAAGTCTGCCAGTGGGGTATTTATCTGGGTAGGGTGGGTCTCCTGTGCACAATTCGATCCCTGGGTGGTTGATGGAAGCAGACAGGGCAGGGTAGGGTGGGGCTCCTGATTAGAATCCCTTTGTCACCTGTGGTGGTGGGAGCAAGCAGAGAAGCTCTGTCCCTGGGTCCGCCGAGCCTGGAGTCCAAGGTCTCAGAGAGTTCCGCTTACCTTGTTCTGTGGGTCTTCAGTTGTGCGTGGGTCTCGGCCGCAAGCGGCCGCGCGGGTCCGGAAAGCGTCCTGGAGTGTGGCGACGGCTGGGTAGTGGAAGTAGTGTATAATGTATATTTTTTCAAAAATATAATACTTCAATTATAAGAATAGGAGTCCCAATAAAAATGAGCTGTGAAGAATATCCCTCTATCAATTACTCCTAAATAAATATAAAGATCACAAGGTCAGAGTCCACAATAGGGCACAGGCAAAAAAGAAAAGAATCCTCGGTGCCTCTCTACTTGTTCTTGTTTGTTTTGTTTTTGTTTTTGTGGCATATGCAGCAATGCTCATGGTTTACTCCTGACTCTGCACTCAGGGATCACTCCTGACGGTGCTTTGAAAACCAAGCTTGGCCACATACAAAGCAAGTGTCTGACACACCATATTATTGCTCTGGTTCATTTTATTTATATGTTTATTTTTGCATTCTTGATCTTTCCACTTATTTCTATCCATTTCCCCGCAGAGGCATTGGCAGTATCTATTATCTTCACATATTTTGTGCTTATTCGCTAAGAAGATTGTTCTAAAATCTTGCGAGCAATAAATAAAGGTGTATAATATATTATTCTTCTGTTGGAGATTTATCCAAGAGCAGTCTCCCTTTCTCCTGAACACATTTGTTGAATGAATTGTGATTATACTAGGTTATTTTCTTCTTTCATATCCTGAATGAAGCCCAAAATATTTTCCAGACTCCTATGTATATAAATAGCTCTAACCCTATGAGAATAGGGGCTTCTTTAGGAAGAGGAAATTCTTTGGCTTTCATTATTTAGTTTCCTAACTTGATATGGTATCCTAACTTAATACTAGATGCCACAGCAACTGTTTTGAAATGACAATAACACTATTATAAATATATAAAGCATATAATATGAAGATGATAATTCAGAAAGATAGAGAAAGCTTTTATAGTCCCAGGATAAGTAACCAGCTTCGTGTGACATAACTTCCAAATGCATATAAAAAATGACTATTTGTTTTTTGGTTTAAATCATAGATGGCTTTTTTATTCTTATAATAGAAAGAATAAATACAATCCAATAGTCTTGTAATGCATACCTGATACCTTTTAGGTAACATGCAATTTGACACGGGTCTAAATATTTCAATCCAAAATATTGACCAAAGAATTCAATATGGATTGTTCTAACTCTGTGACAGAGAAGACACTTTTTGAATAAAAGCATTGCCTTTCTGACCAACACAGTAAGAGATCTTGTGCTTCTTTTTCTCAAAAGTGCAAAGAGTCTTTTGTCTGTTAATTTGTTTGTTGATAGGAGACATCCTCACTGACAAAAGATATAGCAATAATCTGAAGAAAGCAAAAAAAGTAAAGTCCTCCTCTTTTACCTTTGAAGTACAAATATTTCCCCAAAATAGATATAAGCCTGTTACCTTTATGTCTCAATCAAAATTCAATGGAACACATCATATCACCAATACCAATACCAACTTCATCATAGTAAAAGTAAAGTAAAGGCCCTCCCGTTGATCATCGATTTTCTCGAGCGGGCCCAGTAACGTCTCCATTGGAGACTTTGTTGTTACTGTGTCTGGCATATCACATACGTCACGGGGAGCTTGCCAGGCGCTGCCGTGTGGGCAAGATACTCTCGGTAGCTTGCCGGGCTCTCCAAGAGGGGCGGAGGAATCGAACTCCGGTCGGCCATGTTGGCTGCATGCAAGGCAAACGCCCTACCGCCGTGCTATCACTCCAATTCATCAAAACCAATGAAATCCAAGGGTTCAAGATGCCTTACAATTTGTATGAATTTATTTCAGTATTTTAACGTCAAAATTGTTTACTCATCATTGAGTTCTACAGGAGTCAAGCTGGAAATATTCCTTACACTGAAGTATACATATAATTGTAAAACTCATGTAAAAATCATGCTATTACGAAGTCTTGAAAAGTAGTTTCAGAATATTAAAGGTAAAGGTAAAGGTAAGGCCCAACCATTGATCGTCGATTTGCTCGAGCGGGCCCAGTAATGTCTCCATTGGAGACTTTGTTGTTACTGTGTTTGGCGTATCGAATACTCTCGGTAGCTTGCCGGGCTCTCCGAGAGGGGCAGAGGAATCGAACTCGGGTCGGCCATGTTGGCCGCTTGTAAGGCGAACGCCCTATCCGCTGTGCTATCGCTCCAGTGATATTCAGAATATTGGGAAGTGATATTCAAATATTCTTCTAGAGGCCACCCAAAGAACTGATTTGTAGTTATTTTAGTAGAAGCTTATACTCTGAAATTGAGATTGTGTACCTCACAATCATTTTCTTATGTACATTTTCCCTCTGCAGAATTTCCCTAATACTTTGCATGAAACAGGGATCACTCTCTATTGCTAATTATAATCATGTATATTTCCCCTATCACTTTTTAGAATTTTGTTTGTTTGGGGGCATATCTGTCAGTTCTCAGGGCTTACTCCTGGCTCTGCATTCAATAATCACTTCTGTTGGGATGCAGGAGACAATGTATGGCACCAAGGATAGAAACTGGGTTAAAAAAAAAAAAACAGAAAAAAGTACCTGAGTCACCTGGTCAGCTACGTGCAAGGCAAACTCCTTGCCCACTCTACTATATTTCCAGCCACTGTAGAGGACTGTTTAAGTATAAATACAGTATCTTTTTATTCTACTTCTTGATTGATCCCTGCCACCACGAATGATCTGCCCAGGCACAGCCAGGAGAGATTCCTGAGCACTCTTAGAGGGAGGAGAAAGGCCTGAGCACCCCTGAGTGTAGCCTATAAAAAAAAGGAATTAAATCTACTTGAACCCATCCATATGCAAACAAAATTCTTTTACTTTGTATTAAAATTGATTAGATACAATTTTTTTCTCCTGCATCTTACATTGGTATCTACTCCAGAGGAAAACATAGCAAACATGAGAGCAGAGATGCCAACATCAACTGTCACTGCCCTCCCGTTGTTCAACAATTTTCTCCAGTGGGCCCAGTAACATCTCTATCGTGAGACTTGTTGTTACTGTGTTTGGCATATTGAATACATCACGGGTAGCTTGCCAGGTTTTGCCTTGCAGGCGAGATACTCTTGGTAGCTTTCTGGGCTCTCCGAGAGGGTTGGAGGAATTGAACCCAGCTCGGCTGGGCCAGCTGTGCTCAAGGCAAATTCCCTACCACTGTGCCTTTGCTCCTTTCTATGGCCAACAGCAAATGAAGAGATAATTTTTATAAGTAAATGTTCACACTTCTTAATCAGATATTAAAGTTCTATCTCTCTCATTTAAAAAAATTCAAACACTGATACAACTGTTGAAGATCTCAAGATTGACATGTATTAGAGTCATTCCCCTTGAACCTATGCTTGAGCTCTTACAATTCCCCAGTTCCTCTGGTCATATTCCTATTTCTACTCAGTTGCTATGGACAAATTGGAAGTTCCCCTTAATCTCAAATTACTGTTGTCTGCTGTTTTTTCCTTTATAAAGGACAATGATTATATCTTCTGGTTTCTTTGTCATTCCATATCTGACCTCAGTGAGTAGATAATCCAGTCAGTCCCTCTTTCACCTATGATTAAATGGCTTTTTAGGGTATCAATGCTTGGCTACAGAAAGGATATAGAGAAAAAACTAAAATTGTATGTCCCAATGTAGGCATATCAACAGAGAAATTTTCAAAAACACCAAATAAATAGCTTCTTCCTGACTCTCCACAAATAAATGTGAAATAGATCAGTGTCCTTTTTTTTACAAAGAGAAGTAGATAATGACAATGGGGAACTTATTATATGTCCGGCTGATCCTACAGAGGATAAAGAAATGTAAAAAAAATGGTCCCAATCTTTCTTTCTTTTTTTTCCCTTTTTGGGTCACACCTGGTCAAGCACAGGGGTTACTCCTGGCTCATGCGCTCAGGAATTACTCCTGGCAGTGCTCAGGGGACCATATGGTATGCTGGGAATAGAACCCAGGCCGGTTGCATGCAAGACAAACGCTCCACCCTCTGTGCTCTTACTCCAGCCCCAAAGGCCCACAATCTTAAGCTATTTGAAGAGACAATGAATGTTTAAGAAAAATTCAAATGAGGACAAATTTGAATGAGGACTGACTCATGTGGTGATAGTCAGTGAGCAGGTTAGGCTCTGCACTCAGGAATCACTTCTGGTGATGCTAAAGGGAACATGTGGTGCCAGAAATCAAACCTAGATTGGTCATGTGCAAGGCAAATGTCTTAACCATTATATTCTCTCAGAGAGCTAGCCTCAGTTCAACCTGTTACACCTTCTGCCTTGGTTATAGACTCCAGCCAGTCTAAAAGTGCCAGTTGTTCCCAGACTTTTTGACTTACCCCTCTCTTTTATTGAACTGTGATTGGGGGGAATAATCCCCCAAGTTTCCTTCCTGATTTCTAAGTAGACTTTGAACCTCAATCAGAAAGTCAGTTCAAAAATCATGATGGACAGTGCTAATTTCATTTAAAGGACTTAGTGTGGAACATAGAAATTTATTTACCTCCATGATTTCCACTTTGCATAGTGCATCTCCTAAAACTAGCCTAAGTCTTCTCAGAAGAAGGAAAATAATAGCTCCCATAAAGACTCAATGAAAAAATCAAAAAGACAGACAGTTTTTGTAGGATAGATGGTCCACACCTTGCTTTGTGGCTTTGTTCTTTGAAGGTTTTTTATTCTGTGCTTTCTCCCGGATACATGGAAACTACTTGACTTTCCTAATTTTTGGAATGCTAGGTCCAGTTATTTTTGAATTGAGAAATCCCTTCCTCATCTGCTATAATCCTTCTTTCACTCTGGATACTGTAAACAAAAGTAAGCGAAGGTATATAAACAACAAAAAACTCTCCAGCTATAACAGATGGGCCCAATCCATCTCAGTAGATAATATCTCATAAATGATTCATTGCCATTGCTTTAACCTAGAGCCTTTTGTATCTTGCACATCTAAGTGAATAACCATCAGTAAACTTTATGCATTGCACTGTGTTAATTATTCTAGATCTGTCATAATCTAGAGAGTAGCACTGGTATTTGTTGGGGAAAAGTCTGTCCTAATTATATCTAGACTGAATCTTCTATGCCAGGAAGAGACACAAGTTATCAAAGAAAACCAAATTCAAATCTAAACCTAAACTGGGTTTTTCCCTTAATATTTACAAATAGCACAGATCCTATTTAATACCATTATAAAAAATTTTATTCCAAGGGCCTGATAAATATTATATATGTTTGCTATGAGACTAATTGTTACAGATGTTTAAAATACAGATCCAAGCTTTCAAATACAGCCCTTAGAAATAAATATTTCAAGCTAACAATCCTATTTAGCTGGTGCAGATACAAAACAAAACTTCAAAGGCCAGTCTTGTCTTTACTCAGCTACTGGATAGGAAAGCTCTTGACTCTAAATTACTCCAAGGCCTTACTTTAACTCTCTAAGGCAGTGAATCAGCCTTTGTTAAGGAAGACTTCCCCCACACAATTGCATTGTGAAGTTGGATGTCAGTTTTCAATGACATTATAGTAATGGAATCACATAGAATAAAAGAAATAGAAAAGAAGTGGCTGAGAAGATGTACACACTGGGGCTGTGGGGGCCAGCACCCACTTCAGGCAGACTGGAGAGGGCAGATGAGAGGCCTGGGATTCTCCTTCTGGCCTACTTTACCAGATATTCTACTCATTGTCCCAGCTTTCACCACTTCTATCAAAACTCTCTTCTCTTTCTTCCCATTTCCTCCAACACAGTTAGGCCAATGCTAGCTATTCATTAACCAGTTCACATTGTTATTAGTGGCTGCTGATTATTTGCGTACTGGGCTTCAGAGATTATCATCTTGCTTCTAGGTGTTTTCTTTATTCATAAAAATGAGGAATACTGGCAAAACATCTTTAAAATCTCCCCAAAGATTCTAAGTGAGGTTTGTTTGATTCATCTCAGAACACCCATTTCTGACTTTGCATTATGTGAGTTTTAAATTAATCCTAAAATGGAGGTGAATAACCTTATCATTAGAGGTTTTGGGTTTTGTATTTGGTAGTTTTTGTTCTGGTTTGGTTTGGTTTGGTTCGGTGTGGTTTGATACCCAGTGGTACCAAAGAGCTATTTCTAAAGCCTTGCTGGAGTCGCTCCTGGCAATGCTCATGGGATCACGTGGTAAAAGGGGCAGAACACAGATATCCTGCAAGGAAGACATACACACACAGCCCTTTGAGATACCTCCCCATTCCCATTATAGTTTTCTTCCCGGATTCATGAGAAAAAAAAATATATATAAAAATGTCATGTACAAAATCTACATATATAATGACCAGGCCAAAGGACAACCAATTATGAAAGAAACAAATACCAGTTTATCAAGGAAATGCAAAAGAAAAGGTTTATGAATTACCCTGAAACAAGTAAATAAAGGTTTAAAAATGCAAATGCCAGGAGGAGAAACATAAGGATTTTTAAAGTGGTTTGACTTTTGCCCCACTTCTGAACATGTTGCTAAATAAAATAAAAGTGGCTAATTAGCATGAGTCGATCCTTAACAGCACATTGCCCTATGAGTCATTTTATGGTGTTTTTAACAAGCAAGGTCATTAATACAGGACAACAAAAATCAAATACATAATTTAGACATGAGCCTGCTGCATATGGTTTGGGGTTCCATTGTATAGGTCATAACCTTTGAAAGAAACAGCCCCTTGGTTAATGAGAGTGGACTCAGGTGGAAACTCTCTCCCATTCAGCTTCCCACTAGGAAGTGATCTCGGTTAGGACAGATTGCAAGATGAAGAGAAAAAGAAACTTGTTAGTGCTATACATTCAAATCCCTGACAAAAAGAAAGTACTTTTTTCCTGTCCCCTCTTGTGGCATTGAGAAAAAAGGATGACCAGATGACCATCATACACAGCTATGCAACCATAATGCAAAACTTTGTCCTGGAAAGACTTTAGAGATGCCTTAGATTCAGTTTGAAATTTTAACTAAAAAATAACAAGGATTATGATGGAGAGATAGTACAGGCCATAAGAAACTTGTCTGACAAGTAGCCAGTCCAGGTTCAATCCCTGGTAGCCCAAGTTCTGCCATGAGTGCAGAGCCAGAAGTAAACCCTGATCAAGAAAATAAATAATATTAAATAATAATAGGAGACTAGGGGAATAACTCAAAGGGTTTTGCTAGTACTTTGCGTGCAGGAAGACCAGGTTCCATGCCTGAAATCTTGTGGTCTCACAAGTACCACCAGCAGTGACCTTCAACCACTGAGCTTGGAGTTGCCCCTACATATCACAGGGCAGAGCAACAACCAAATAAGTCCATTTTTCAACCATTGACACTGTAGAACAGTTCAGTGTCTTAACTCCAAGTTAAATCAGACTCCGGAGTCAGCTCTACATTCAAATGCAAGTTAAAACCACTCACTAGAAACTAAAAGTCAGTTTTCACATCTGGAAAATGTATGTAATAATATTATCAGCCTCATTCTTGGGCTGTGACCTGACCTATACAATGTATGAAATAAGCTCTGATTATTGTAACTGAAAAAGCAGAAAACAGTACTTTGACTGTACTGCCAAGTACATTTTTTCTCCAGAGTGCTGAATAGGTGACTTTTCATTCTCAGACAAAGCTGTCCAAAGGAAAATTAACTATGGTAAAATGGCATATATAGCAAAGTATAGCAAAGAGATCGAGACTTTCATCCTAGAGATGATCAGAGATCATGTTTCAATATCTTGTTTAGACCACGATGGTAAATAAACTGCCTGTGGTAAATGTCTTCAATGTTTCAGTCCATTAAGGAAAGCCTATATTAAAATCTGCTCTGAAAGATATTTTTATTCAGAAAAACGGAGAAAAGGTTTCACCAGGCTCCTTTTCTATTATTTCTTCGAACTGCACATGAATGTAAAATTTTTTCAGAACAAACTTTCCAATGTCAAAACACTTGACCAGGACATGACATCATCAAAGATTTGATTCAAAGAGAATTTAGGGGGCAGTCGTATGACACAGTCTTTTTTTCTGATGGATTGAATAACAAAGAATTAGAGACACTGGGTTTTAGTGGTGAGGAGCTTCTAATCAGAGCCTGTTTCACAACTCAGTGTGGTTTCACTCCCTTCAGTACACACTAGGAGCCCTGCGCTTTGTTCAGCCCCCCTGACAGGAACCAAGCATGTCATCATTCTTAACTCACATAGAAGAGAAGGAAGGTACAAAAGCGCAATGTTACTTTTGAAATTTATAAATCTGGGATCAAGTATTTAGCACAGAATCAGGGTGTTTCCTTGCACACTCCTGATCCTGGTTAGATTCCCAACATCATGTGGTCTCTTAAATACTTTGGGGTGACCTGGGGGGGGGGGTCCCCAGCACCACCTGAGCAGCACTGCATCTGAAGGCCCTAGAACTTAGCTGCTGCTGGTTTGGTTTGTGCTGCTAGGAGTGATTCCTTAGCCACCTAAGTACCATTTAGGGCTCCCCTTCCAAAAAAAAGTTAGTGAATCTATATAGTATATATTATATAATTTCCTAAAGTTCCCTAACAAATGTCACAAGTTAAGTGGCTTAAAATAACAGAAACTTGAGGGCCAGAATAGTACAATGGTTAGGGTGCTTGCCTTGCATGCGGCTGGCCCAAGTTGAATCCCCAGCATCCTGTAGGGTTCTCTGAGCACTGAGAGGAGTAAGTTCTGAGTGCAGAGACAGGAGTAACTCCTGAGCATTGCTGGGTATGATCCTATGACAAACAAAAATAACAGAAATTTGAGGTTGGGGCAATATCTTAAAGGGATAGAGTGCACATTTTGCAGGCAGGAGCTCCAGGTTCAACCCTAAGCAGCAAGCCAGGGAACTATGAGCACTGCTGGGTGTGGCTGCAAAATAAAATAAACAAACTTTCCACCGTTCTGAAGGCTGAAAGTCTGAAAATCAATGTGTCAACAGTCCCCTGCTTCTGCTAAAGCTGAAGGAGAGTCTGATAGTCCCAGGTGTTCTTTGCTTATAGATACATCATTCCAATTTTTCATTTTCACAGGGTTTTCTTCTTGTGAATCCTCATATCATCTTATCTCTATGAGGGTCTCTATCAACCCCACCTCCTTTCAAGATACCAGTGGTGGCTGGATTAAATTCCCATTATGGACCTTCTACTTGCTTGAGCGGGCCCAGTAACATCTCCATTGGAGACTTTGTTGTTACTGTGTCTGGCCTATCGAATACTCTCGGTAGCTTGCCGGGCTCTCCGAGAGGGGCGGAGGAATCAAACTCGGGTCGGCCATGTTGGCCGCTTGTAAGGCGAATGCCCTACCGCTGTGCTATCGCTCTAGCCTGGCAAGCTACCGAGAGTATTCGATAGGCCAGACACAGTAACAACAAAGTCTCCAGTGGAGACGTTACTGGGCCTGCTCGAGCAAATCGACAATCAACAGGAGGGCCTTTACCTTTTACCTTTATGGACCTTATTTTGAGTCAATGACCTCTGTCAGGACTCTACGTTCAAAGTGATATACAGCAGATATATGGTCATTAAAGAAAATCACAGATAATACAAATCAAGGAAACAGCAGAAACCAAGTCATGGGAACAAAGAATTAGATGATCAGATTCAACAGATTCATGTGAAAAGTGTTTGTTTCATAGTCATAAAGGAAGAAGAGGGGAGCGATGCAGAGACAGAGGCAGCTGAGAGACAAGCAGGGGACCATTCAGGAATGGTTATGCTGGAAGCTTGGACCTTATCTGCATTCAGCTAACAGTGTTTCAGAATTGTTTATTGAACCAGGGATGGAAGTCAAATAAGACATAGTACCTAACCTCAAAGTCTCCATTGTCATGCAGAAGAGACCTTGGTTAGAGCAAATCATTTCAGCTCATTGTGTGTTCTTGGGAGCAGTAATAGTGCTATATCCATAATACCCTGTGGGAATATCCTGGAGCAGTGAGTGAACAACTGTTTGCCGGATATTTTCAGTGTGAAGGTGTGCTCTATTTTCCAGGTTGCAGATATAATAATAGAAATAATAATGGCAAAGATAATGAGATTCCAGGACAAACACTGCAATAAGCACTTTGAATGAGTATTTCATTTAATCCTCATCCCAATGCTCTAAATTGCATACTGTTATCTCATTTGCCAGGTGAAGAAAGTTGCCCAAGATTACTAATGTAGGAAGAGGCAGTATAACTTGAATTTGAATCCAGATCTATATAACTTCTACTCCTGAATCTCTTACCTATTTAAATTATGAAATGAATTGGTGAGCTTTCCAATTATGTTTGTTTGTATATCAATTGTAGCAGTTAATTTTTTAAAGTAAATCATTATTCTTTCATCATAGAGACATAAAATGTATAAAAATGCTCATGAGTGAAATTCAAGAGCAGTATTTGTCAGTGGTCATTAATCAGTCTATAATCAATGTGTAAACTCTTGGCTAAGCAATTAGCTTGTTAGAAATGTGTAAACAAGACTATTTAGGTTATGGCAGATATTAGACAGTAGTTTGGTATAGAAAAACAGCATTAGGTACCAGCCTCCACTCAAATATATTTGCCACATAACTACTGTATATGTAATGAACTTCCCTTGAAATTAGCCCCATGAGACCCTCAGGTAATTGGGATTCATTCCTTTCTGCTTGGTTCACAAAACAATTAGTCTCACTCTTAACAAATGAAAAATGTAGCTGGATATGCAATTGTAAGACAGCAGGTTAGAAAAGCACAATTAATAAAATTTGGGGGGTTCAAAAATATATGAATTATATTTGATGCCAGACTAGTTTTGGAAGGGGTCAGAATGGAGCAGAATTATCACAGGTATCTTTACCTCCAAGTCCTTCTGGGTTTTAGGAACGTAGGAACCACTCCAAACTTGTTTGCATATGTTCATAATCATAATAACAAATGGAAGAAAAATCCACAGCCAAATTCATTTTAAGGTTCGTTCCTCAAGAAATGCTGAAAACTACCCCTAATGCAAATGAGTAAATCTAGGCCCAGAAATGTAAGACAGCTCCCAAGGGTCTTAACTTTTCCCTAGGTGGAAAATCTAGGACAAGAGTCCACTGTTTTCTAGACTACAGTGCCACCTCCTACCCCATAAGTTTGATAAACTTAGGATATTGTTCGTAATATGGCCCCGTTAACTAGGGCAGACATAAGCAATGGCCTTCCCACTCCATATTGCAGTTTGACATTTCTAATAACTCATGAGATATAAAAGTACCACCTCAAAACATATATTTTGAGATGTTTACAACCCACTAGTGTTTATGTATATATATTTTAAAAGAAATTCATCCTTCAAATATATTGGAAGTATTATATTTAAATTGAATGTAGAAACAACTTCCCTTCTCTCTCTCCTTCTATCCCCCCACCCCATCCCATCCCCTGCTGCCATGATTGGCTACTTTCTCCAGCAGCAATAGCTACAATCCCCTTCCCTACTAAGAACCCCGCTGCTCTTTGGAATGTAATTGCCCAGCACCCCACAGAGAATGCATTCTCTAAAGCACCAGCAAAGCATTTCCATTGAGACTAGGGAGAGTACTCTGAAGTCTAATCTACAGGATGTTAAGGATCTATTACAAAAAAGAACTCTATTTTTTTAAACAAAAATAGAAAAACCCTAAATTAAAGACTTGACTCTCTGCTCCAGTTTCATATTATGCCTGCACCAGAACTACAATCTTTTAGCCTTGTTTACAGAACCTTGGGTTCTGAGCAGACACAAATAGACTTCTCATGAAATCAATGAAAATTTTTATTGACACATGATTAGTGTTCTAATTCCCATTGAAGCCTAAATGTATAACACTTCCAAGCAGCTTATGTCCCCAAAATCCTTCATTTCCTTTAGGAAAACACTCTGGGTTTTCCTAAAGCCAAGTTTCCTCAAGAGAATGAAGGGAAAGTAAAGAGGCCCTGTCTCTTTCTCCTATTCTATCCCTTTCACTATTTACTACTTTTTATGGACCCCAGAGACAAAAAGAACCAGGCGATAGAACAGCACAGAGGCCAGCAATTTCACTCACCCTCAGGGCTTTGCCCTAACTTGTCCTTTCCAACAACCTCCTGAGTTTTATATGCATTCAGGAATGCTTTCACTGGGTTATATTGGATGAGCATCTAGCAAGATCTTGCTTCCAGGATTGCTAAATACCTATGCTTATTGCTTAGCTGCTGTGAATTGACATGAGGATGTTCTGTCTGTTTATATTTTAAGTGATAAGGAAATATATGTGCTGTTTTGCTGCCATGACAGTAAAGGAGCTTTGATGACATAAATGTCTCCAGAAAGATGAGTGAATTGGCCCTTTCAGAGAACAGGGCTGCCAAGAAACTAGGGAGGGGGGGGGGGGGGTGTCAGCTTCAGAGAAACACAGTCTGGCCTATAAACCAGGCAAATCACTTTCCCTTATAACTGTACTTTAGAAATTGATTTTTATATGAAAATGGACAGATAGATAGGGTTTTCAATTAACATTACTCACCTTTATCTTCTTCCGTTCAAATTAACCCCTATTTCAAAGCTCTGGGCACCAGTGAAAATGAATTTAACAAATTATTTGAAAGTTTCTCATCCCCGATTGGAAACAAAGCATTGAGCTTCTTCTACTACAAAGCATCAAAGCACACTTCAAGCAGTTTGATGGGATTGGTAAAGGAAGGAGAAGAAGCTATTTGTTGGGAGGTTGGATTGGGGGGAGTATGTCATATTCAAAATAACAAAATATCTTTTGGGGGCACCAAATCTCACTTCACATTCTTAAGACCAATACTAAACTCAGACTCTTTCATCAAATCAACTCTTTGTTTGCTGGCACAGCTTCTTGGTACTCATCAAGGAAAAAATCACTCATTCATTATTTCATTCATTCACAGATATTTAGTAAGCATCTTCAAAGTGCCATACTATAAAAGAAAATAAGCAAAATCTTCCTCTCTGAGCTGACCCAAGGACAACAACAAAAAGGTTGGTGAGCAGGGTGATATTACAGCAGGCAGGGCACTTACCTTGCATGCAGCTAATGGATTTGACCCCTAACATCACAGATGATCCCCTAAGTACCACCAGGAGGGATTCCTGAGCACAGAGCTGTGAGTAATTCCTGAGCATCATCAGGAGTGTCACAAGAACCATGCCAAACTAAACTAAACTAAACTAAAACAGAATTTTAACTGATATTCCTGTCTCCAATATAACCAAAATCCAAACCTGGTAGTAACGTGCAAAATTGATCTTCCAAAAATATCATCCTATTCATGCTATTTTCCTGCTTTAGAAGAGGAAGCAATTTACTTCCGACTGACCATTGGATAAAGCACAAATTCTTCATTCTATATTCAAGAGCTTCATAATATAGCCATTTATTATCAAAAACTGAAGTCCAATACAAAATAAAATCAAACAAAACTAGATTATCTCCACATCTGCCCCTGGAAATGCCTGGCTCATTTTCAATTCTGTCTCTTTCTCAGATGGGATTCTTTCTCCCTTTATAAGAGCCATATACGTGCCTTGTCCTTTGTAAATTAATTTTTCTGTTTAAGATCACACCTAATAGTGCTAGGGGTCACTCCTGGCAGTGCTCAGGACCACATGCAGGGCTCAGGATCAAGGCTGGATTGAGATTTATGCCTTAATCTTAATCTTAAATTCAAGTGCCTTAGCCTCTGAACTCACTCTCCAGTCCATGGACCTAATTTAAAGGGCACTGTCTCTTCTGAGGTCCTGACTCCAACTCCAACTCAATACATGTAAACAGCACCACCCATTCTTGGCATATATTTCCATTCTCCTTGAAATACTTTTGATTTGCTTCATCTAATTATTGCCACCTTCACAATAGAACTATTAGTTCCCAAGGGTCTTACCACTAGATCCAACTCAAGGGTTTGTACATAAATGACACAGAGTCAATCATCAACAACAATTAAAATCACAGACTTTTATAGAAGTGTTCAAGCTTTTCTATCTCTGGTTCCTCATTTTATTAATAGTCAAGACCCATAAGTATGTGACCCTGGGTACAAGATCACATAACTACTTACTGTCAAGAAAGAACTTAAACAAAATTCACCTGACTCTTTCAAAACATGCTTTCAAAAATGCTGACAAGATGGAAGAATCAATTTCAATAATTTATATTATTATTACCATGTTCTAACTATTATGATTACAAATTTTAATTCTCTCTCTTTAAGACAGCTGTGGAGGAATCAGATGACCTCTAGCAATTATGGAAAGCATATTGTGATTATGCTATAATCTACAGAAATCAACTTCTGGTGCCTTCCCAAAGGGATCTTATTTAGATGTTATCAGTCCTTAGGTTTGTGGAAAAGATGGAAAGACCAGACACTTTCACTCCAACTGTAGAAATCAGGAACAAACAGAGAACAACATTTTCACTAAAACTATTCATGATGGGGTTTAATAATCAAAAGAGAAATTATATTCTATTGTGAATGGGGATATAAAAGAAATACAGACATATCTCAAATGTTCATGACACCAACCAGTCCTATAGGTTTCAGAGAAAAGTGGCCATCAAATCCATTCCATTTCTGCTAAAATTATCTGAGAGAACAGGGAAATATGAGAGGATAAAATAGCTGAGACAAGCATGTGGCCCGGCTGCCCTGTCAGAGCACCAGTTGTTTGAAATGGGTCAGGATCATTTCATCTTTGATGAAATGCCAAAGCCTAGGTATAATTATACCCAATTATCACTGATTTTCACTCAGGGAAACCAATTCAGAGTACCACTGTAACCAAAGGGAGGGTCAAATCCAAATTCTCCCAAGAGGCCTGCTTAAATGCAAACACTTAGAGTTCTGTGCTGATTTCTTAGCCCTTGAGCACTATCTACGTAATTATCATCAATATGACAACAAAAGATTATCTTGCCGAACTCTAGGTCTGCATTTTACCAAGGATTTTACATGCATCATCTCAATTATTCCTTAAGGGGGAAAAAATCAGATCCATTCAGTGTTGTTTTTCTACTTTTTGGCAGAGTAACTAAGGCTCATAGAGTCCAAACAAGAATTTGAACCTCAATCTATTTCATTGCAGTTTCTGTGTTTTCTAGCATATTATTGAGAGCAGGGATACATAAAAACAGAATACTTGGATGCAACTCCTGACCTTGGCAGTTAGAAAGAGATCTGTAGTTTTGGAGAAAACATTTTCATTTCTCTATGTCTCAGTAGCTTTAGCCAGAAAATGGGTGTAACTATCACTACTTACTCTCCATCATAAAGCTGTTAGGAGGCACACATGTGAAAGAGCCCTGAAAACTCTGACTGCAAATCTATACCATGCTATTTAATTAAGTCTCAGTCATTAGATCATGCTGTACGTGACAATCTGAGATGTGTAGAATACATATTCAGACACAGGGGATATCTGGCTGTGTGATATGCATAAGAAGGGGAAGACATCCCAGGATGTAAGTTTGCTCAGATCATATCTGTGTATGAAAAGGAGGAACCAGCAGTATAAGGAAAGAATGTTCCAACAACATGTTTGATTTTCTCCCTCCCTCTTACTGCTGTTATTGAGGACCACATACAGGCCTCAAGGGGTTGCTTGCACATGGAGGCTAAGCATCCAGTTGTGGTGCTTGTCCACGTGGCCAGAGTATTCCTTGCAGATCTTTCTTTTATTGTAGTAGTGCTTCCACTCATTCTGGTTGTAGACTTTGCTCGCCTAATGGTGCTCATCAGGTGGTGTTCACCCATGAGTACCAAATGAGAATAAATGAGATGATGCATGTAAAGTCTTTGGTAAAATGCAGACCTAGAGTCAGGCAAGATACTCTTTTGTTGTTGTATTGATGATAAGTACATAGATAGTGCTCATCAGGTGGTGCTCACCCTTGTGCTCCCCAAGGTCAGATATCTTGGCTAAGGTTCTTGCACATCTTCTCTAGTTGAGGTGCTCAGGAAGGGTTACACACAGATGTGGTACTCACAGGTCTATGATCAGACATCTCTCGGTGCAACTAGAAATTGCTCTGGGGCCAGGGCGATAGCATAAAGGGTATGGCATTTGCCTTGCATGCGGTCAACCCAGATTCAATCTCGGCATACAATATGGTCCCTGTGCACTGTCAGGAGTAATTCCTGAGGCAACCTCTGAGCACAGCCGGATGTGGCAACAAACAAACAAACAAACAAAAATCATTTTGGAATCCCAGGCACAAATGGCAGCTTCATCAGGAATCTTGCTAAGTATATGCAGCAGAATCAGGGCTCAAACTCACTACCAGATAGTTGCAAGGAAAGTACTTTAAGTCACTGAGAATCCCACACCCCCACTCCCTATAGCATGTAAAATTAGAATATCATTCATCAAATTTCTTGCAATTACAATAATGAAAGGAATAAAGCTATTGAACTTTCAGGACAATCTTGTTGCCTTTAGTAGATTGGTTTCCTGAAAATATTTTGAAACTGTTAGAGGAGGCAAGGTTACTTTCATGTAACTTTAAAACTATCAAATTGGAGAATAAAATTATATTTGTTCCATTTTACAACCACAGGTAGAGGCAAATTGCACTGCCAGATGAAGGCAAGGGCATGTGACAGCTGTAATATTACAAATGAATATCTTTATAAGCACTGAAAGTTTGTGTATGGAGAATGATTTTTCTCCCATTTGGTAGAATTATTAAAAAAACTGATGCATTGCATATCAGAGTCAAAAGAGAAAAGTAGAATCAGCAACAATATAATAACCACTCAACAGAAGTACAGATACAAGAAAAGATCCATTTGTTTTAATTTAAGGACATTTCTGCTTGAAGGAGATGTGCTAATAAGATCACTGAAACTGATATTTTCATAGAATATTTCCAATTTATGCCTCACCACTCTCCCTCTTTTTATTGGAGTTCATGAATCCTGATTGTAACTTGAGTGTTTATTTATAAACATTGCACAATGTACCCAAAACTATGCCAATAACCATTAGTCCTGCCATTTAATTACAATGAAGAAATGACCCTCCTCCTTTCAAGCCTTACATGTGAGCTCAGAATCCCAAACACTTGAACCCGCCAGAAACTCTATCAACACAAATTCTTTCTGTGATACCATAATTTGTTCTATCATTCAAATGTACATCCCACCTGGCAGTCTCAGAAAATCGTCCAGCTACTGTTGTGTCCATCTAGAACCTTTCAGATTTTTAGATTTAAGAGTTTTAGTTATGGCACAGAAAAGATAGTACAGTGAGTAGACCACTTGTCTTGCGTACAGTCAACCATGGTTAGATCTCCAGCACCTCACGTGGCCCCCCTCAAGCCCCAGCAAGAGTGGGGAAGAGTGAAGAGGCAGGAGTAAGCTCTGTGAACCACTAGTAGTGGCCCAAAACAAAAATTTAAAAATGGTTTGAAAGTTAGGTATTGGCTTTAGTTCCTTTTACACACTTTACACACTGCAGTCCACTCCAGTCAAACATTTGTCTCCACTCAAAATTATCCCCCTGATAAACACATTCACATTGCCTGACTAAAGATGACTTTTTCCCCATCTTTATCATTCTTATCCTTTCAGAAGATGGATATCATGCTGGGACCACTCTCCACACATCCGATGGGCCTCATGCATGAAAGAACTGGCAGAGGAACCCAGGCATGCGGGTCTCGGGGCTGAGGTCTCCAAGCCTACTCGGATTGGGACTGGGCCTTCTCCACCCAGACCCCCCTCTTCCAGTAGGTAGGTGTCACACCCACCAGCTGCCGACAGTGCCAGGTTGGTCCCATCAACTGCCAAGATGCAGAGACTATAAAACCCAGCTCCCGGAAGCATGTGGCCGCGAATGTGGCCGCACGACATCTTATTATCTTTCCTTTGTAGAACCTGGCAGGCTACAAAAAGTATCCTGCCCGCACGGCAGAGTCTGGCAAACTTCCTGTGTCGTACTCAATATGCCAAATACCAGTAACAATGATGGGTCTCATCCTCCTAATCCTGAAAGAGCATTGAAATGGCTCTTTTAAAATCTCAGGGCTAGGTAGGAGACGTTACTGGTGCCTGCTCGAGACAATCAACGAACAACAGGATGATTGTGATTGTGATCGTGATCCTTTCAGAAACATTCAAGACATGAGACACTCGTTTTTGTTGTGGTTGCTGTTTTGTCTTGTTTAGGGGCCACACCCAGTGGTGCTCAAGTAACCATGCTGTGTTAAGGATCAAATCAGGGGCCTCTAGTAGGCAAAGCATGTGCTCAGCCCCGCGACCTAACTCTCTGAACCAGCCACTCCTTCCTTTTCTCCTCTTGTCTTTCTTGATTGCAAACCATTCCAACCTGACCCTTCAGATTTGCTGTTTTCTCTCTGTAAATAGTTGTTAATCTGTTTTGTTGACTCTTCCACTCTAAATGATAGTTTGTTTCTTAGAATCTCTTGTAAAATTTCTCCTATCATATTTATCTATCTAGGCAATCTCATTTACTCTTATTGCTTTAAATTCTAAACAAATGGAGATGATTGCCAACTTTCTGTTTCCAGATTCACCTCTTCTTCAAGATTTTAGAACTCCAATGAGCTACTTGGTATTTCCCTTTGTCTCACAAGCACCTCAAAAATTGTCCAAACTCCACTTTGACATCCTCTCCCACCTTGTACTGGCTACTCTTTTCCTTCCCACAATTAGCACTTAACACATATATTCTCATTGTGCATGGCAGTAACTTCAAAGTTACCTGACTGTGGAGACCTCACCAGTATTCTGTGCATTCTGCCACAATCTTTCAATGATTACTAACAACTGAATTCAAATGATTAGCATTCTTCTCCTAGACAGCAACAATAAGCTCCTATTGATCCTCCACTTAAAGCTTTAATTCCTTCTATACATGGGGAATGGGTTGGAGCAACAGCATAGCAGGAATAGCGTTTGCCTTGCACATGGCCAACCTGGGTTTGATTCCTCCGTCCCTCTTGGAGAGCCCAGCAAGCTACCGAGAGTATCCTGCCCACATGGCAGAGCCTGGCAAGCTCCCCATGATGTATTCCATATGCCAAAAACAGTAACAACAAGTCTCACAATGGAGATGTTACTGGTGTCCGCTCAAGCAAATTGATTAACAATGGAAGGGCGGTGCTACAGTGCTACATGATTGGGAAATGTATGCATTTATCTGAAGCTCTATAAATACCACATCCCTTCTGAAACACTTTTGTTGTTAACTCACTCTTAGGATACAATTTTCACATACCTGAGGAGTTCTAAATACTGCTACCCTTTGCCCTCACCTTGAAAGGCATTCTTACTCTTCTTTATGTCTGTTATTTCCATGTCTCACATGTTAGCCCAAGGCATTCACATATGCAGTCCAAACCCTGAAACATATTTCACCATGTTTGCTCCTACTTACCTATTCAATTTCAAGTCATGTCCATAAGATCTTCTCTGATTCTGTCACACTCTAAATCGAAACCTGAAGTACATTTGTTTGATTGTGCTTTTTTTTTTCGTTTCTTTAATAGCACACAACACTCAGCTACCAGGAGTTTAAGCAAAAATTTGTTTATACTTTTCTGGACTTGTCTTTCTATTCACAGTGGGTACTGGTGTAATGTTCATAACTGTATCCTCATTGTCTATTCTCAGCACCATAGAAAATGTAAAGTAAGGATTTAGGGATGGGGTTCTATGATCTATTCTGCTGGGATGCTTATATTTTCTTCTCCTTTATTAAAAGTCGTAGTTTAGGTAACACAGTAGCAATAATGTTAGTCTTTGTGGATATGATGCTGCAGAGTACATCACCCCCACCTAAGTTCCTAAAACTGTTCCCCAACACTGTCTTTATATCGCTTCTAATCTGACTCATCTCCCAGAACTCCATACCCCCAACTGGCAATATCAGTTTTGTAGTCAGAGTCTAAGGCTTTGTCATCATAAGATACAGCCAATTTCCTGGTTTTGTTTCTCTATAAACCACAGATGAAAGACATCATCTGGTATTTGTTCATCTCACTCTACTTTTCACTTAATGTGAATGAAGAAAACAAATAAGATGAAGTTTCCCAAAGGTATTTTTTATATACTGGCCACTCGAAGTGGTATAACTGGATCCTGATTGCTTTTTAAGAACTTATGAACATATTTAAGATCTTTAAAAAATGGACTTAAACATATATAATAAAATAAATTTTTTAAATTGAAGTCTCTGGGCTCAATTAAATTTCTATAAAATATTGTATCTATTAGTTGATTACACTTTTATTCAAATCTTAGATGGTTTATATACATATGAAATTAATATACAAATAAGTACACTTTACTGTGTTGATATCATGTAGGGTAGAAATTCCAAAATTATGTGTGTCTAAGTTCTATATAATTCTGAAGATAGCCCTGTAATATATCCTTATACCATTGAATATTCCCAAATGAAGACAGCAAAAAGAATTAAATGTTCTAATGATACCATGTCAAACATAGATACATAAAATGTTTTAAATTCAAGTTTTGTTTTACTATCAAACATTTGACAGAATATTCACAAAACTGACTCCAAAATAATAGTAAATAAAAAGTAAATTTTATATGCATAGAATTAGAGGGAAGGTCTTTGGCAGATTTTGCCTACATTTAATAAAATACCAGTGTCCACATTAAAATTCCATTAGCGGGTCAAAGAAATCGCTCAATGGACTGAGTCCAGGTTTGCATGTAGGAGGCCCAGGTTAATTTTTTTTCTAGGTTTACTATCTGACACTTCATGGTCCCCACTGACACTGCATGATAGCTGAGCAATACAAGGAACAAGCCCTGAATACAAAGCTGGGAAGAGCACCTGAACAAAACTGGGTGTGGCCTCAAAATAATAACAAGAATTCTATATAGAAAGATGATTCAACCTTCAAGTCAAGTCTCTGTAAAAAGATTTAAAATAACATGAAAGGGAGGGGAGGAGGGTGCTGAAGCGATAGCACAGCGGGTAAGGCATTTGCCTTGCATGCAGCCGACCCTGGTTTGATTCCCAGCATCCTGTATGGTCCTCCGAGCACAGCCAGGAGTAATTCCTGAGTGCATGAGCCAGGACTAAACCCCAGTGCATCCCTCGCTGGGTGTGACCCAAAAAGCAATAAATAAATAAATAAATAATAAAAAAAACAGTTGGGGGCTGGAGCAATAGTACAGCGGGTAGAGAATTTGCCTTACATGCAGCCTGTCAGTGTTTGATCCCTGGCATCCTATATGGTCCCCAAGCCCTGCCAGGAGTAATCCCAAAGTGCAAAGCCAGGAGTGATCCCTGAGCACTTTCAGGTGTGGCCCATAAACAAAGAAACAAACAAACAAAAATAAGTAAAATCAATGGAAGGAATTAAAATAACAAAAAGTTATTATTTCTGTCATTTTAAATTTCTAGATTAATATTGTTTCAAAGAAAATTGAATGATAAATTTTAAAGGATGTTTTTCACTCTTTGCAACCTTTGAAATGTGATTCTTTTTTATTTTTTTTTCTTGGTGTCCATACTCAGCTATGCTTGGTGGTAACTCCTGGTGGTGCTTGGTGGACCATATGGGGTGCCAAGGATCAAACCTGGTTTTGCCACATATAAGGCAAATTTCCTACCCACTGTACTATGACACTGGCTCCTAAAATGTGATTTTTAAGTTTGCTTGACATGACTTGAATTTTGATTATTGAATAATTGAAGCCCAAAAGATAATTATTTGGACCAAAGAGATAGCAATAGCAGATAGAGTGCTTGTCTTGCACAGTCAACTGAGTTCCATTCCCAGCTCCACATTTGGTACCCGAAATCCTGCCAGGAGTGATCCGTGAGTACAGAGCCAGGGGTAAGCTCTGAGCACTGCTGGGTGTGGTCCCCAAAAGAAAAAAAGGCAATTATTTTGCTAGGAATATCATTAGCTAAAAGTTATAAGCTATATGCACCTGCACCTTAGAAATAATAATTATCTTTTTTTAATCTATTGTGAGTGCAATAAGGTTTAGTGAAAAACATAGCATGATTTCAGTTAAATGCATTAGTTTGAACCTCACACAGAGAACACTTACTCTTCTTATCACCATTTTGCTCATGCACTGTTCTCAGACATCACTCCTAGTGGGGGAAAGAGGAACCTACAGGGTAACCCATGAAGCCTGATCCCAGATATTTTAACTACTGTTATACAGCCACTGCAAGCACATCCGATGAATTACATAGCCTGAATTTTTGTTCCCCCCAAAAATCATATGCTGAAATCAAACCTCCAAAGCAGTGATATTTATTTATTTTTTTTAATTTAGTTTAATTAATTTATTTATTTTTAATAGTGAGACATCATGAGGTACAGTTGCAGACTTACACATTTTTGTGCTTGGGTTTCAATTATACAATGATCAAACACCCATCCCTCCACCAGTGCGCATTTCCCACCAAAGCAGTGATATTTAAAGGTGAGGCATAGAAGGGTGATTGCACAAAAAAGGATGGGTCCTCAGGAATGGGATCAGATCTTACCATGTTCCTACAAGGAGATCCTAAGGGGCTCTCTTGCTGATTCACATGAATATAAGCAAAAGTGGTCAACTAAGAAACCTGGAGACAAACTCTCACCATACACAGAATCTGTCAGCACTTTGGTCTTGGACTTCTCAGCCTCTAAAGCTGTGATAAATTATCCTTGATGTTTATCATGCACTCAGTCTATAGCACTGTTGTCACAGCCATCTGTGCAAATTAAGACAATGAGCAATAAAGTGATGAAAAGTGAAGTCCCCAATAGAGTGTCCTACAATGACGATATTCATTAAATGGAAACTCATTGTGTTTCTTTTATGAGAATGTGAAATACGTCATATAGAGAACTCCAGATCCTCTCTACTGTAGGATATTTGCCAGCACCATGACTTCCTCCACGTCTATTGCTCACAGTACTTTAGGTAGTGGCTGTCATGATGCCATATGGATCATAGGCCATATGCCATATGGATCAATGCCATATGGATCATGCCAGAAGGTTAAAAATGTCAAACTACAGAGAAAAGCAACCTGAGATGGCTCTGCCCTCTGTGTGTTCAAAAGAACAAAAAGTTATCTGAAGAATCTTAATGTAGGCATGATAGACTGAAAAATTATGTTTTAATCATATTCAAATGAATATCACTCATAAGGTCATTTATTAATATATCATCTTGTTATAATGTAATGTAAAAATCACTAATTTACTGAAGTCACTTTGTGCAGAATTGCTTTAAGAATTGAAAACATTAAAAACATTCAATCAGGGCAAGAGAGAGAGTACAGCAAGTAAGACACTTACTTTGCATGTGGCCAACCAAGGTTTAATCCCCAGCATCCCATATGGTCCCTGGAATACCTCCAGGAATGATCCCTAAATAAAGAGCCAGAATTAAGTCTTGATCATTGTCAGGTATGACCCCCAAACAATCAATCAATAAAAGCATTAAATCACTGATCATTCCCTTATTCAGTAATGAACATACATTTTTGCTAGTTTTGACTATAAAATATATACATAAGAAAAGGAAATACAAAATTTATGTTCATAGGCAAAAACTACAAACCTCTTAAACATCTGTCTTTTCAGATATGGATTTTCAATGTAATTTAAACTTCACTTTTCTTATCTTCAAAAATGTTACATGGGAAAATAATGTGCATGCATATTTATGATTTGCATTATTTTTTGGAAGCCTAGCAAAAATATGCCAAATGTTAGTTCTTTAAAATCAAACCACCTATATAATCTCTGGCTTCAATAATTAAAACTGGCACAATGAGTGGGTAGTTAGGATGATATCATTCACAGTTTTCTGTGCCCCAGAATAGCTTTTGTAAAATGATTTTTGCAACCACCAATAACCATATATGCCCAAGTAATAGTTCATGATTTGCTTACTGCCAGCATTCCTTCATTCAACTATTTTACTGTCCACAGTGATGCAAAATTACTCTGGAGCCATCTGTACTATCTACCACTATGTAGAGTGATGCTGGTCAGTCAGCCATGTAGAAATTCACAAGGTTTCTCTGTTTTCATACTAGAAGTAGCATTGCCACCTGCCTCCAGCTTTGGGATCATTTACTCATCCCAGAAAGTCTGTACTCCCAGTAGTCATTGGAATTCCACATCTATTTGCCTAATCTCTAGGGCCTAGCACAGCCAATGAAAGTTTGAATAAAGGAACATATTACCACACAATTCTCATGATTCTCTAAGCTGTATCCCCCTAAAGAGTGAGGACATCAATAGCCAATGTCCAGGGACTGTATTAACCTACTTCCTGAAATGCAATTTAAGTAATCAGAATCGGCCATTATGATATATTGTCTGAATCTTTTTACTAAACTGTAGCTGAACATTCTGTTTTCCCTGTATCTCAGAAACAAATCAACAAATAAATCCCTCTATATTTTAGTATTAGGAAATGTTTCCTTATTTCCTAAGTGAATATGCTTCCATATGTTAGGCAAAAAGAACTACCTAACTTTTCATGCTCACTTTTGACATTGGCAACTAGAAGACAGCGAGCCAAATTAACTATTCAATTCCCATAACTAGCACACTAGGAGCTGCTTATATAATTATTTTCTCCCTCTTTTTAAGTCAGTTATTTTCTATCTTTTTCTTCCCTATCCCACTAGGGAACAGGGTACAGCATAGCTTCATCAATAATACCGACTCACTTCCACCACCATACATTGACCCATCAGGAGCTATGCCACCTGGAAAGGCAGATGTTCATCTGTAACTGATCTGTGACACAAGTGAAGATTCTTCCTTAAATTGTCAGCATATTATACTGTGTTCATACATTCTCCTCTATGCCTTTGTCCCTCCTCTCATTTCCCTTCAGTTATAACTAATTAAATGCGTAGAATTATTTAGGGGTTGGTAATTTCCATAAAGAGTAAATATTTGAGACTTTGTAGGCCATATGGTCCCTGTCATAGCTACTTAACTTAGACACTACCTCCTGGAAGCAACTTTGGATGATACATAAACCAATGACTGTGTCAATGCCCCAATAGAAATTTACTAAAATGTATTGTGGACTGAACTGGACCATGGAGTGTAGTTGGCTGACCTCTAAACAACTGATTATGATCAGACTTCAAATTCGGCCTCTGATCTAACTTGAAAATAATTAAATGATTTTTCATCCTAAATTTACTACTCCAATTGTTTATGCTTATATGATAGGTTATTTTTTTTAAATTATTGAAGTTAAAGAGGAGCAAAAAAAAAAAAAACAGAGTGAAACAAAATTCAGAGACTATAGTCTAGACAGTCAAGATATTTGCTGAAATACTGAGTACTGAAAATTGGAAGTGGATCTCTGCTCTTCATAAATGTACACACTGGTACAGGAAAAAATGCTCTATAACAAGTATAACACAAGTGCTGAAGGATAATTGCAAATAATGTTCTGTGAATTGCTCCAGTCCATCAAATTCGAGGAACAGGAACAAAGCCTGGTACAAGAGATATTAGATTGGAAGGGATTTGACCTTGTTGAAATAAAGAGAAAAAGCATTACAAAGAAATAAGCATGCAGTCCACCCAATATAAAAACAGTCTACAGGTGTTCTGAGAAATTCTTCAGTTTAGTTGCAGTATAGGTTAAGCATAGAAGAGGAATGAGAATTCATAATAATACGGTATGCTAAGGATTCAAGGTTAATAAGTTTGATGTCTCTAGGAGACAATAGAGAACCATTGAAGATTTTTCAGTCAGGGCATCTTAATTGAAACAATCCTTATTGATGTCAAGAAAATTAATCTGAGTGGGTGTGTCTGAAACTTGATGAATTAGGGGCTGAAAGTGGAGAGGTGGATGCGTACATTGTCCATACTGGGAAAAAGGATAGGTTATAGCAAACATGGGCTACAAAAGATGGAGGCATGAGCTGGGTGAAGAATTGCAAGTAGCCATAGAAAATACTATTAAGGAATTCGAGTGAGCCATGTTCCTGGGATACTAGAAACAATAGGAATGCAGGAATTGAAGGCAATATCTCAGTAACAGTAATTGGTAATGGACAATGTTTGGGATTAACTAACTCCAGGGGTACACTCAGAAATGTACACTTTTAGATATTTGTTAGAATATGGTGAATTCTGGCTCTCAGTGATGGGAAAGTTGCTTAACAGTCACCACCACTGTCATTCAAAGTAGTAGTGGGAAAGTCAGTGGCTAATGTGAAAAAGCACATATGTATCAGTATGCAAGGCCTTGAGTTTGATCTCTAACACAGCAACCTGGGTGTGACTCTGAGGACCCTCATGCAAGACCACCTTGATAAGCAGAGCTTCCAGGGGAGCAGCCCTGTCTCCCTTCCTCAGCTTTACTGGATTTGACTTTGAGACAGACATGTTGACTTAGTAGTACCATAAGCAGTAAAACACATGGTGTGCAGATTTCAGCCCTGGGTGCAATTCCAGACAGGCACCTAATGAGACAAACACCACCAGTTGAAGGGATGGCCCATACTCCATCCCTAGTACCACCACTACAACTACTACCCACCACAGTAACTGCAAATAAATATTAAATATATAAGATGCATGCATTTTGCTTAAAACAATGTCCTGAGAAAGTGAGGCTGATTTATTGAGAAGCTAAGTTTTTCAGAGAAACAAATTACCAAAAAACTTTGATACGCATCTGAAAAAGAAGCCCTTCAAGTTTTAAATAATAACTATATATCATGGGTAAATGATGGATATCATTAATCCTGTCTTGTAGAATATGAAGACAAAGATATCATTTGTATACAATTAAGCAGTGAGGAGGGTGTGGTTGAGAGGTGGCTCCTAACTTTTCAGGAAACCCAACAACTATTTTAACTCAGGTCATCTCCAACAACTAACCACAGGTATTCACCGGTAAGCTCATCTCAGGATATTTCTGGGTGTCCTGCTTATACCTTCTAATTTTTCTCCAAGCAGTTTAGATTCCTCTCAATTTCTTCTATAAACTCAAATTTTCACCCAATCCCAGTCCTCCAAGCACATTTCAGATTATTGTCAGGGTATAAGAAGATGTTATCAATCATTATCCATATGTTTCTTCAAATCTTCTCCAAGGAGGCCCCTGTGCTTTTGTGACTTTTGAGGAACCAGAGCTGAGTCTCAAGGTGCAATCAGAATTATGATGACAGACACAATATGGAGACAATTTTTGTATTTCTACTCACATGGCATTTGTTCAAAAGCCTATGATCTTTGAAGTATCAGGGAAAGTAGTCTTTATACACCAGGAATCTGCCCAGCCCTAGACCAGAGTAGAGTTATTGCTTTTTCAGGACATTAAAACAACAACAACAAGAACAACAACAAAGGTACTGCCAATTCTTACTAGTCAGGAAAAGTTTCTTCTGTTGGGATAACAACAAAAAGTCAGAAGCATTTTGAGAATTTGGCAGTGTTTGCAAAGCTGAGCTGGGCAAAATTCAACAACCCAATCAAGGTTGGTGGGAGGCCTGACTTTACAGAGTTCACTTTTCCCTACTCAAAGGGCTATTATTATTTTCTGAATTGAAAGCCATTGATGGAGAAGCTGCTGACTCTTCTGATCTCACCCAGGCCTGGGGCTCATATCATGTCCCTTGACAGCAGGGTTGGAGTCAGTGGAGGCCAAATGGATTAAGTGATACAGTGGGATATAATAAATGGCAATATTTCAGATGCATTGGGATATTACAAGTAATAATGTATAGTCGTACTGACTTATGAGGAGACCTCTGTTCCATAACACATCTTGCAACTGCTGACCCCACCCTAATGCAAACCATCCACTGCTTGGCCAGGCCACTGAGAAGCTCCCTCCAGATCCATATAACACAGAAACAACCTCTTAGCATCTCTACCCATGGCAATGCACTTCTGTTATTTCTCTGAGCAGAAATAATACTACACCAAATCAGCTAATGACTTCAACTGTGCTGGATTTTATTCTTGCTGATCCTACTGGCAGGACCGCCAGTCTTATATGTAGCTCTCATGGGGCTCTTTATATTCTTTAGCAGAAGTAGACAGAGCAGTAATATGGTGACCACACAACAACCATTTGGAGACCACCTAGCAGAAAGCTTAGGAGTATGACTATGCAGCAGATGGTCTCCAACAGGTTCACAGTCCATTCTCCTGTCCTGTAGGGAATCGTGGGAAAGGCTGGAGAAAATTGCATTACATGATCGCTTTCAAATGATCTACATACACTTCTATGTCTTGGCTGCGTCTAAGTCTCATTGAATTCCTTTTGGTACCAGAATAAAACAGAAGCTCAGACCCAATCTTTCACCCTAATATCTCTTGAATTCATTTCTTTATGGAAAAAATGTTAAGCTTCTACAGAGCAAAAATAGCATACTTAGAAAAAATAAAAAAAGAAAACAACAGATTGTCATCCATATTTGCTGAAAATATTTTCCCCAAAGAGTTAATATTTATACCACATAAAACTCACATAAAATGATAAGAAAAATATCTAAGGACTTCCACTTATCAGATATTCAATTTTTGGCATAAAATGTTCTTGCTTCCATCCTCAGTGTTCTCAACTATAAGACACAGGTAGAAGTACCAATCCTGCTGAGGGTCTGTGGAGAGTACACACTGATGGATGTATTTAAAAGTACTAAGAACAAAATCTGAGCATGATGGGTTCCCTCCAATGAAGACAAATGGATTATAAAAATGTGGTATATATACACAGTAGAATAGTATGCCACTGCAAGGAACAATGAAATCCTGCAATTTGGTTGGAACAGGAAAATACCATGTTGAATGAAATATGTCAATAGAAGAAGGATAAGCACAAGATAATATCACTTATCTATGATATATAGAATAACTGGATGAGAAAATGTAATGTAGTAGAGGGGAACTGCTTAGATCTCTATTTACCCCAGAGTATCGGGAAGAGGACAGAGAAGGAAAGAAATCTTGGGATATGGGAGAAAGAAGATAAGAAAGGGCAGTAATAAGAGAGCAGGAGTGGGGGGACCTCAGTTTTATCATTGATGTGGGAGAATGGTAGACTATATATCCAAATCACAGACTCAACAACACTGAAGCATAATCCATTCATCTTCATTGGACACCTAAGACGATTCCATATCTTAGCTACCACACTAAGTACAGCAATGAATAATGGTGTGCATGTCTTTTCTTTTATTGAATGTATTTTTGTCCTGGGGTTAGTTGCCCAAAAGTGGAATTGTTGAATCATATGACAGCTCAATTTGAAGTTTACTGAGAACTCTCCATACTGTCTTCCACAAGGGCTGAACCAGAGAGCATTCGCCCCAGCATAGATTGTTCCACTATTTTTTATATGTTCCAGCCTCACTGGTGTGAGATGATATTTCATTGTTCACTTGATTTGGATTGTCCTAATGATAAGAGATGCTTAATATTTTTATGTGTCTATCAGCCATCCAGTTGTCTTCCTTTGAGAAGTGTTTGTTCATTTTTCTTCCCATTTTTTTTGGAAAGAGTTTATGGATTTTTTTTTTTGCTGTTCTGCTATTTTTGGTCATGTATCCTGGATATATTATATATCCTGGATATCAACCCTTTATCTGATGTGTGAATGCAAATACTTTTTTTCCCAGTCAGCTAAACTTCTTTTAGTTATAGCCTATATTTCTTTTGCCATGCAGAAACTTTAATTTGATATAGTACAATTTGTTTATTTTTATTTTGTTGCCTTTGTCAGTGAAATAAGATCATTGAAGACACCTTTGAGTATCTTGGAGTGTTCTGCCTATATTTTCCTCAGTGTATTTTATTGTTTCCAATTGGATCTTAGGGTATTTGGTCCATTTTATATTGACTTTTGTGTAAGGTGTTAGATATGGATCCACTGGAAAAAATTATATTTTAAGATTAAAATAGTTAGAAAACAATTATATTACCAACCTAAGAAATTTAAATATACTTTACATTTGTTGCAGAAGTAAAAATAAGAACACTAATATTGCCTTGCCATGCTCACTGATGCTGAGAGCACTGGGTATTCATCTATCTCTAGTAGCTGGGCCCAAACCTGGTAAAGCCTTTCTAAAAGCTATTTGGCAAGGGTCAGAGAAATAAGTCAGTAGGATAAACACATGGCTTATTTGCAAAGGTGTCTGGGTTCATCTGAGTACTACAAGGAGTGACCCTGAGCACAGAGCTAGGAGTGGTTCCCTAGTATCAGCAGGTATGTTCTCCCCTAGCTAATAAAAGCTACTTGGAAATAAATTCTCACATAATCTAACCCACTATTTCTATCCTAGAAATTTCTTCTAAGGAAATATCCAGAAACATGGGCAGATCTATAATTACAAAGGTGTTCATCACCTCAAGATTCTACAAAAATGTATTATATATATATATAAAGTACATAAAAAGTACATAAAAAAGAGTACATAAAAAGAACAAATTTTAACAGACTTATTATCTGAGGTAACAGTTGTATCTTACGAGGTTATTTTTGCTTCACTTTTATTTCTTGTACTGTTGTTCTAATATTGCTCGAACAAAGGTAATTCTTCTTTTAAAAAGTAGCATCTTTCCCATTTCTACAGCCTTCCCTTGCTAGGAACTCTTCACTCTGTTAAGTGCTTGCTTCCTAAAGTTTCTTTTCTCAGTGTAGTCCTCCTTTTGCCACGGTTGGAACAATCATACCTAATCACTAGTCCTTTGCACACAGTATGCAAAGCACTTTTTAATTAATTAATTTATCTAAATGTTTGGGTAGTGCACATGGCTTAATTCTGACTCTATGATCAGTACTCATTCCTGGCAAGACTCGGTGGACCATATGTGGTACCAGGGGTTGAACCCAGTTAGCTGCATGCAAGGATATAGATGGTACCTACCCACTGTACTATCACTCCAGGTCCTGTTTCAACACATTCTTGTCTTATATAAAATCCTCACAACCATCTGATGAGACCAGTGTAACAAACCCTATGTTTCAGATGAGAAATATGAGACTTAACTAACCTGCCTAAAGTGTCGGAATCACTCGTGCTCAAGGATTGGGAGTAGAATTTATAAATACCTAGCCTCTATCTGAGCATAGATTTTCGGGTTTTAAACTAGCTTTAATTGAAAGTGAGCATAGATGGCTTATCCTTCTATATAATAGAAACAATATAGAAGACTACCTTTACAAGAACTTTATTTTAGAGGAACGAACGTAGATATTTCTATTGATTATTCTTATCCTTTAGATTCACAAATTCCACAAACTGTCAGCATCCATTTCTACAATTTGGAAGGAAAAGATGGCAGATCATTTTCAACACACTGCTGAGTAGAGAGGAGATAAATAATAAATATTTACAGGTGAAATGGATGACTCCAATGATCTCCTCAGAGCTAGGAAGCATCATGAAGTCAGTTTTCAAAGTTTCTCCTCTCACTCCTCCTCCATTCTCTGCTTCTCCAATTCCACCTATCTTATATTACCATCTCAACCCTTGTGAATTCTCATCACATGTATATTTTTATTCCCAAAACATAAGAATTTACTCTAAGAAAAGAATGTATAAAGGTTCAAGTGTTTATATATATGAATTTCCTGGGGATTATTATCACTTGAGCTGGAAAGTGTAGGTCAAGGAAAAGAATTGCAAATTAAGAAATATTAAATTTATAGATATGAATCACTGAAGAAAGAGTAGCTAGAAAGAGGCAATTTTCAATAAATCCTTTGAGTGATAATAGAAAGAAGTATCCAATTAAGACATAGCTTCTTATCAGGGTTATACATCACTTTTCTTCAAACCATACATATTATGCACAACTATATGGCTAGCCTCATTAATAAATCTAAACTACTTTGAATGTGCCAAGATTTATTCTTATTGTAAAACACAAGTAAATACAACTAATGGACAAATAAAATATTTACTGATTACTTAATATCAATGAAGAAAATTAATATCTAAATAGGATGAATCAACAACTGACAACAGCATTAAGATATTAAAAATGGACATTTGCCAACATCCTCAAGGTCTCCAGATTGATTCATCTTGACATCTGTCTAATGTAATAAAACTGATCTTAAAGAATTCAGCTCTTTTTTCATATCCACTGTTGCTCCAGTTGGACCTCATTAATGACTTTATTAGTGTCAGACTGGATAAGAAGAATAACTGGAAAGGAAAACCTTTTCAGATTCAATAACAGGGTATGTTGGTATGTAGATTCAGGTGATGAAAGAGATGAAACCACATTTAGAATTTGCTTTCACTAAAGAATTTTTTTCTTAAAACCAATTTTTTGCCCTTAAGTGGAAATACTGATTTTGACTGGGAGGCTGGCCAACTGCATAAAGTGAAATACATGTTATCATAAAAAAAAGGTTCACCTGGCAGGAATAATATTACATTTCTATCAGGATGAAATAGTAAAAAAGAAAACCTGCAGATTTTGTTCAGTATCTTGAGACAGCAGTCTGCTTAACAGGATGGGCCATAATTGACCATCATGTTACACTAGCAGAACAATCCATACTGGTGGATTGAGCCAGCTCTCCTCCTCAGGGGGTTGGTGCATGAAGCAGACATCCTAATTATCCAAAGCCAGCTGAAATCATACATACTGGGGATTTTTTCATTGACTTCTTGGTTGAAAGAAATAGAGAAACACACAGTGCCATGCAGATGCAAGATCTGCAGTTGTCAACAGCTAAAGACCTCTTAGCCCTGCTTTAAGCCGTGTACTAGTCAAGTAGCCCTATAGTCCATTTTGGATCTCATTCTCCAATTATTACAAAGCCTTGACTTTGGAAATATATCTGGAACAATTGCCAGGGTCACTTTATGTTCTAAAAGTGAAAAATCATCACTAGAAATTGTCTCTATATCAAAGTTACTAGCAAAAGCTATGCTCTATGCCTCTACCCACCCTTCTCTCTCTGTCTCTCTCTCTCTCCTCTCCTCTATCCTCTCTCCTTTCTGTCTCTCTCTTCTCTTTCTCAGTCTCTCTCTGTCTCTGCATCACTGTCTTTCTGTCTATCTCTGTCTGACTCTTTCTGTCTCTGTCTCTTCTCTCTCTCTCTCTCTCTCTCTCTCTCTCTCTCTCCCTCTCTCTCTCTCTCTCACACACACACACAGACACACACACACACACACACACTCACCAAGGGGCAGGGATTTTTAAGCAAAACTACAGTATCTCACATAATATCGCATAAAAACTATAGCATCTTACATAATATCCAGGAACCTTTCAGAAAGCTGGAGGTCACAATGTTTCTCAAATCATTTAAAACTAGAAATCCACTAGATTATGTAGATTTGCTTGACTACAAGCAAAGACTCACTGTGATTCTTTTCTCATGACTGTTTGAAATCTGGGCCCCTGTTTTCCTCTCCAGTCTCTATTCTTTCACCTCCTCTGGTCTGGATTCTGGATTCTGATGGATCTGCTGAATGCCCCAAATCAATCTAGCACAGAACTCTGAGCATTTGCACCCAGATTCCAGAGAAGTTGCTCACCATTGCCATGCTCTGCCTACCATCTTTCTGAATGTGCTTCCTCCATCAAGTCCTCCCTGATTTGCTCTTTGTCTGTTTATTCCCACCATACCCTGTTCTTCTACAAGAGTTGTTTATGGTCATAATAATGATAAATTATTTGTTCACCACACCATATTGCTCCTGAAAAAAATATTATAAATTTCCAGTTTCATGTCTGACTCATAGATAGCCCTGAGTAATTATTAAATTAATGAATGTTTAAGTGAACAAGGAAATAGATAAATTCTAACCCTTTGCCTATAACACTATCTTATTTCTTTATTCAGTTATTAGAACCTTTCTTATTCTATAGATAAGCAGATAATGACGATCATAAAAGTAACAGAAGTGTTAAAACAGTGTAAACAATAGAGCTCCGAAAGTGGACAATGATGATCTTGAATAATTTTATAAATTTAACAAAAATTATTGAATTTCATAAGTAAACTTTGTAGTATGCAAATAATACTACATTATAAAGATTTTGAAATATGAGTAGATTAACATGCCTATATAGAGAAATGTCCAAGGTGAGAGTATTTCAGAATTGGAAAATGATGTAAGGGGCAATATGATCTGTGAGAAAATACTTATGGAAGTTCTTCATTAAGTATTTTTGTTGCTATTAGAAATACTGCTTTTCTCAACAGTATGGACGATTCTCAAAAAATTAGAAATTGAGCTCCCATTTGACCCAGCAATACCACTCCTGGGAATATATCCCAGAGAGGCAAAAATGTATAGTCGAAGTGACATCTGCACTTGTTTGTTCATTGCAGCACTCTTTACAATAGCCAGAAACTGGAAGAAACCTGAATGCCCAAGAACAGATGACTGGTTAAAGAAACTTTGGTACATCTACACAATGGAGTACTATGTAGCTCTTAGAAAAGATGAAGTCATGAAATTTACATACAAGTGGTACAATATGGAAAGTATCATGCTAAGCGAAATGAGTCAGAAAGAGAGGGATAGACATAGAAAGATTGCATTCATCTGGGGGATATAAAGTAACAAAGTATGAGATTAATACCCAAGAATAGCTGAGATCAGCACCAGGAGGATTACTCCATAACTTAGAGGCCAGCCGGGTATCCTAGAGGAAAGGGCTGTTCAGATAGAGAAGGGAGCACCAAATAAAGGATGTTTGGAGGATCCTCCCAGGAGGGGAGATGCATGTCGAAAGTAGACTATGGACTGAACATGTTTGCCACTCAATGCCTCTTTTGCAGACCACAACACCCAAAAGGAGAGAGAGAACACAGGGGATTGCCCTGCCACAGAGACAGGGGGGATGGGGGGATGGGGGTGGGAGGGATATTATCCATGGTGGTGGAAAATGGGCACTGGTGGAGGGATGGGTATCTGATCATTGTATAATTGAAACCAAAGCACAAAAAATTGTAAATCTACAACTTTAAAAAAAAAAAATAAAATAAAGGGGAAAAAAAATAAAATAAAATAAAATAAAATAAAAATAAAAAAAAGAAATACTGCTTTTCTCTTGGACATACTATCATAACAAACTTCACAGCAAACTTTTGTTGTGAGAATTCACATACTAAAGCCAGCCAATTTCCAAACTGACACAAAGGATCCACCCATTTCAGACTTGGATTCATGGTTTGAGGAAAGAGCAAATTCATTTTGTTAATTTCATATTCAATGAATTAATGAATTGAGTTCAAATTAAGTCACTGACCTCTAAAAATTATGCTGACAGCTAATTAAAGGTGATAAATCTTTGCAATGAAATTTTATCGACTTAATTTTTTATAGTTTGCTATTTCTAAGCAAAGAAACTGTTATATGTTTTTAATCAGCTTTACTGACTCCTAATTTCCATTAAGATTTTCTTTGGTGTGTGCCAGGCCTTGTTCACTGGGTTGCAAATGAATCAATTTCTTCATGGAATTTATAATACCTAAATGACATGAAAGTGGCCCCATTTTCTTTTTATGTTCATCCCTACATTATATTGAAAAGTGGTCCATTTTAGATAGCTCTTCTTGTATAAACAATAATAAATGCTTTCATCTGTCCATCAAAATCATATTGAAAATTCTTTTTTAGCCTCATTCTCATGCCATCACCACCCTATTTGATAGAATTTACTATAAAGGAGGCAATCACACCACAACCATGACTTCAGGCCTCTCTTCTCTGTAGAGATAGCCTGAGGTATAAATTCAACATGCAAATAATTCTTTTCATTATCAGCCTGTTAAAACATAGAATAAAAGTCAAGACAAAGAATTCCTGTTGGAAACATCAAAGTTAAATATTCTCCTTGACAGACATTTAATAAAATCAGATATGAAGAACAGGAAGGCTAAGTTGTTATAAACATCAGTTGGCATGTCTTGCAATTCTTGGTGGTCTAAGATCACCGCTTTAAATTTCAAAGGATTTGAATAAAGACAGCTTCACAGATGCTCCCAAGCCTTCATATCTTAAAGACTCCTTTTACTTTCACAGATCTAAAATGGCCCAATTTGCTATTTCTTACAGAGTCGTCATGGTCTTGCAAGAAATCAGTGATTTACATTGGAGACGTATTTCCAATGAGACTCGTTTTATTGAGTGGAGAGGGAAATGAGGGACACATAGATCACACACAGCTGTCCTTGTCAAGCACTTGCTTGTTACTTGTGACCATTGCTGGGTTCAACACTATATTGGCATTTCCATAGTTGTTATGAGTAGGGTTTTTTCTTTTGCTTTGTTATTGTTGTTCTGATAAAAAGCATTCACGGCATTCTTTCTAAATTACGTGTCACTATGTTGTGATTGTTATTTCTGGCAATTTAATAGTCTGTGAACAGGAAAGCTTTGAAATAACTGTCCTTTGTCCTTTGGCATAAACCAATTACCAGGATTTAAATTTATCTGACAAAAACTATAGTGACATATTTGAGAACAAAGCAGATTTAATTGTTATTCTAAAATATTTAACCTTTCCAGTTTTCTATAGCTAGATGTTTTCAAGTACAATATGTGAGCATGAAAATATTATCAGCTTTAGACCTTTTCTTTTTTGGGGGGAGGAAGGGGTGTTTGCTGCAGGGATAAGTTGGGAACACCCAGCAATGCTCAGGTGCTGATCTAGCTAGGGTACTTGGTGGCTGGTATTCAGAAGCAGTAGCAGGCCAGGTGGTATCTCTTATAAAAACATCTGAACTATGTCTCTGGCCCATATCAGCTTTTCTTATTTTTCACAATAAGTGTATCATCAGACCTTTAGTGAAGAACAACAACAAAAATTATTTAAATTAATGACCTCCAATTAGAACAAAGATTGAGCCCTAAAAAATAGAATTTGATTATTGAAGAAACAAGTGTAATAGGTTTATAAAGTTTTCTCTAAGGGGAAATAATAGTTTTAAAAACCCAGAAATTCTTTTTCTTTTTTCCTTTTTGTTTTGTTTGAGGGTCATACCCACAAGTTTTCAGGGTTATTCCTGACTCTGGACTCAGGGATCACACCTGGCAGGTGTGGGGGATCATATATGGTGCCATGCATTTAACCTAAGGCAAGCACCCTACCTATTGTCCTATCGCTCCAGTCCCAGAAATTATTTTTCTTGCTTTTTAAACTATCTAGAGATACCAAAGTTTAGAATGTGATATACCCAGGTTTCAATGCAGAAAGTTAGGACAGATTGTTAGCAGTAAAGTGTTATGCTTCATGATGTACCTATGGAAAAATTCTTGCTGATGTGCTAGGAAAGACAGAATAGGGACAAATATAGTATGTGCTCACCAGTCATGCTGTCAGAAGCAACTTCTGAGTAATCTGATAAAGGCACCGGAAGAGGCCGAATTCCTTTCCAATTACATACACTACAATCCTTGACATCACTTTCCCCGGCCATAAAAACACTGAAACACTGAAAGATATGTCTTGTTACCAAGCAGGAGTTATAGAAGTGGGAAGGGAGGTCACATACAAGAAATGACCCAAGGTAGGGGTTTTTGGCACTTTTGGTGGCACTGACTTTGTCTACCAAAGTATGTACGTTAACACTACTGTAAAACCTGCTATTTTAAGAATAATGAAATAAAAAAAATTGAAAGATAGGTCCATCTAATAGTATTCAAAGTAAAAAATAATAAAATGCACTTTTCACTGGTTATTCTCAAATAGGCCATAAATATTTACATCCCATTATAAAACGCCTTAACAGCTCAGTGAAATTGAATGCACTAGCACTTAATGCATTATAACTCCAAACACTTTACAATTCCAATGGACTTTATAACTACCCCTTATAGAGTTTAAAATGCTGGGAAATCTGTGAGATGAATGGTTAATTTCTTTGTTTGAAAAGCACACAAAAGAAATACTAGGTGCACTATTTAGGCACCATTTATTAAAATAACATTTATATTTTATATACAGTTTTATCAAAAGGGTATTTGAGCCCCCAAAGAAAGACACTATATTTATTTCCTGAGGGTTATTGAACTAGTTGTCCACACATCTTACAGAAAGGAAAATGTGTATGCTTAAGGCAAAATGCCTTATGTCTCATGAAACTTAAATAATACTTTATGACTCTCCAAACATTTTCTTGTTATTCTCCATACTTGATCATCAAAACAACACTCTGAGGTAAATAAACGAAGCGAAGAACAAAGGCATGCAGGAGGGAAAAGTAGATATTTACTGAGTACCTCCTACATACCATAGGAATGTGAATTTATTCATTGATTGCACTCTGGAAATGCGGGGTATGTTTTTATTCACATATTATATTATATAAAAGGTGATTAAACATGAATTATGATTCCCAGTGTCGTATAGGTAATAATTAGCAGAACTGTGACTGAATCCGAAGTCTTATTCCAAAGATAATAGTGTATTCTTTCTTCAAGTGAATATCAATACTGATTTGAGCAATTCTCAGATTGTTGACTTCTTAATATTTTATTGTTAAAATTAGTTGGCAAGTAACTTTTGAAGTAACTGCTCTAAGAAATATCTGTTTTTAGTAAAACATAACATAAGGAAACCCATATTTGCCTACCACATTTCCTTTTAAACCCACAGTTATGTGAAATACTGCAATCCAGAGAGCTAGTATGTTCTAACTTTCTTCATTCAAGCATCTAGTTGATGCAGTACTGTTGAGCCTGTTCACAGACTAGAGTTCTCTACATCTGTAGTTAATTGAGAAGGGGAGAAGGAGTTAAATTCCTGTTAGTTTATGAAAAAAATCTATAAAGTATTCAAAAGCAAACAAGCGTTTTTTAATTTATTTTTTCACCCCATTTCTACTGACTCACTTACTATCAGCATGTGAGAGGAGAATACTTTATCAATAGACTGAAGAGACAGGACAGGAGTTAAGGCGCTTACTTTGCATGCTGCCTAAACCAGTTCTATGATCAGCATCATATATGGTTTCCCCAGTGATCACCAGGAGTGACCCCTGAATCTAGAACCAAGAATAATGCCTGAGTACCACAGTGAATAGTGAGTTCCTCCTGCTCCACAAAATACTGTATCAAAGAATTGACAAAACTTCTTTCTTCATTCATTGTCTTTCAGCCCAATGAACCTTAAACTACATTCTTAGACCCCAAGAGACACCTTCGAAAGTATCAAAGGCCCATGGCCAAAGGTAAGAGGAGAGTGAGGGTCAAAAGGACGAGCAATGTTATTCAACTATTAAACACAAATGTTTCATGTTATGATTTCTTTTTAAAAAAAGAGCTTTGTGCCATCTAGGCATGTACACAACAGTAGATAGAAAAAGAAAAGTCATGCTATTCTCAGTGCTTATCAGAGTTTTAATGTGCTCCCAAATCTGCAAATCTAGAAATAAGATTTTAGGAAACTAATTTTAATATTATAAAAACACTAATTCAATTTCAACTCCAAATTAGCTTCTCTAAAAAGGCACACTTGTGATTGAGTATTTGGTTAACTATTCTGCTCTAGAGAAAGTAAATACATGATTTATAACTCAGGGAACTCAGAACATCAATTACATAGGTCTTTAACGACTAAATAGAATAAACAAATTAATTAACACTTTAAGTTTTTAAAAGATAAATTAAGATACCAAAATTATTTGAAACACTGAATCTATATGGAAGAAAATGTAGGCAGATTTTTCACCATATAGTCATTTTCCTACTGTCTCAGGCTTATTTTCTTTATCCTCACAACCAAACTCCAACAGAAATCTAGAGGTTACAGTTTCAATTAGATGCAAAAAACTGACACCCAGAAAAATCTTCTGAATTGGTCCCAAAGCTAACATATGACAGAGCAGAAATCCTGGACCTGTTCTTTGTCTACTTATATTCACACTTGTCTTAAGTATCTAAGGACTTGTGGAAATTCATTCATTTGGAGAATTCAAGACTGACATTATTGTTAAGCTATAAAATGGGACTAAAGACTAATATTAAAGAATTCATACTAACAGTATTACAATAACTACAGTGGCACTGCACTGCAGCACAGTCCTCCCGTTGTTCATTGATTTGCTCGAGCGGGCGCCAGTAACATCTCACAAAAAATTGTGAGACTTGTTGTTACTGTTTTTGGCATATTGAATATATCACAGGTAGCTTGCCAGGCTCTCCGAGAGGGGCAGAGGAATCGAACCCAGGTCGGCCATGTGCAAGGCCCTACTCTCTGTGTTATCGCTGTGTTATCGCTCCAGCCAGTAACTACGGTAATTTATAAAAATGTAATCTTAGTACCGCACGTCTAATATGAAAAACACTTAGATAATTTCATTGGAATTTCATAGCATCGGCCATTAAGCTTTTTCTTCTAATAACAAAAAAGAAAAATTTTCTACACTGTCATATAAATGCCACTGTGGGGTTTCTTTGAACTTGACTTCCAATGATGATATTCATGACTTCAGAGAAATAAAGGCATTTTAAGGTGTTTTCATGTTAGATAAAGAGAGGAAAATTCTTTTTTGTGAGGAATGGGTTGTTTTGTTTTGGGGCCATACCCAGCTGTGCTCAGGGCTTATTTCTGGCTCTGCACCCAGGGATCATTCCTGAACAGACCAGAAAACTACAAAGGGAATCTTATATGTCAGTTAACTGATGATATCTTCCAGAAGGAACCAGACACAAGGACAGTTGGTCAGGATGATGACAATAATGATGCTGGTCTTGACAGAAGGAATATTCAGAGTAAAAAGAAAAACTTGAAACTTGAAAGGCCCGCTGCATAATTTCAACGATTACTTCTGTCTCTTTTTTTAAAAACTTTCCTTTATATTTTAATGTTTATTATCCCTGAGCCACACCCAGCAATGCACAGGGGTTACTCCTGGCTCACACTCGGTAATTACTTCTGGCAGTGCTCAGGGAACTATATGGACTTCTGGGGATTGAACCCACTTCAGCAGGGTGCAAAGTAAAATGCCCTAACCTCTATACTAGCTTTAATTCCAGATCTAATGCTCATTTCTCTACGTTGGCTTCCTCATTTCTCTATACCTCATCCCGACTCTTTTCTCCTGACACTCTAATGCTGAAAACTATTGGTTTATCTGAACGTGATTCTGATTACGAATAGAAAATACCAAACCATTGTACATCTTTTCCTCAGAGAACAGACATAAGTCCAGGGTCTCTCCTGTATTAAATTCTTGTGTTTTTTCAGCAGAAAGGTCAATGGCTTTATTTTTAAGGTCTTCATATAGTGGATAAGTTATGACTATTTTCTCCAGTTATGTAATTGGTGTTTTAAACTTCCAAATGTGATCAAACTGAAAAAGAAACAGGGAGGTACATGATGGGGATGAAAGAATTAGAGGTTCTTTGGGAGGAACCCTACATGATGCAAACTCTAACTTCCTCCTTCCTGTGTTCCAGGTATATCTTACACATTACCTCTTAAAAGAGGAAATTCCAAAAGGTTGATGGTCCTTGCTATTTCCCAAGTACACAAATACAGGAATGCTCCCAGTTCCTTATGTGTTATCAATTTTTAAATTGAACAGGTTGACCTATTTGTTGATGACCCTTTGCCTTTGTCTATACCAAGTTCCACCATGAGTAAGTTTAAGTTTTCGTCCAAGGATGAAGTTAGCCTTAGTTATGCCTGGTTTTATTCCAGGTCAGATCAAAACAATCCTTACTACACATTAATTTACAAAAACCACTTGTCTGGTGGTCTTGGACACAACCAAACATGACAGACTACTCCTTCTCCAATTTGTATGACTGTGGTCCAAATATTGGTAATGCTACCTAAAACTTAGAAATAGTCACTAATTTTCTACACTGGGTTTTATTTTATAGCTTTACATATCAAATATGTACCAAGAATGCATCAAGAATTCTTTTGCTATTTCTCTGTCTGGATTAGGCCTTAGTTAGCCTTTTGTTTTTTTTAATTTTACTTATCACCAAGAGAAGTGTTAGTAAAGCCACTTAATCAAGAAGTCATTTGATCAAGGTATAGAGTTATAGATAGGACAACTAATTGAACTTTCAGTATACAAATGTCAAAATGTGGATCAGAGAAAATGTCTGACCATCTTTCCAAAATGAACAGCTGTTAAGGAGAGCATTTGGATCTAGTACCCAGATTTCCTCAAAAGCAATTTTACCACTATTACCAAATTTACCCATTATCTTCCTTTCATTACAGTACACATCTTGGTGTTTACTTTGGAATATTTTTGTGAAATTCAGTGTTTTTATTTACAAAAACTCAACAAAGGAATGAGAACACAGGCCACCAAATAAGATTTTAGAGCTATGTAAACCTTTATAAAGATAAGATGTCTGTCTTATTCATTACGAAAGTGTATCAGGATCCCACAAACTCTTTGTGAAAGTAAAGAATTTTTAATCTATTTTGCGGATCACATTGGGTCTGGAACTATCAGATTCCCTCTCCAGACCCAGGGTTAGGCTTCCTGACAAACCGATGTAGCCAAACACTGGTTTGGGGGACAGAATTTCACACATGCTACCTCTCAGCTTAAAGGTGTTGCTCTCAACTCAAGAACTGAGATAAAAACATTTCTCCCTGTGCAAATGGCTTAGAGTATTCATTTTCAATCCCAGTGACACTATGATTAATAAAAAATCATAATTAGTGTAATCTAGACAATGGGTATCAAAGGCATCTGATTTTTTCTGGCCCAGGCATGAGTTAAAATTTTACAGGTCAGTAGTAGCAAGATGTGTTTATTAAATGTTTAACTTTGGCCTATAGGAAAATGAATCTTTCAGAATTTAAGCCACTTTATTTTTCTCCTTAGAATAACTTTTTTGGCTTGGAGGACTTCTCCATTCCCCAAGGAAATGTATATAACCCAGGATGAAAATCCAAGAGTCAAGAACTCAATGACTCAATATCAAGAGTCACTGTGAAACAAGAAGTAACAAAGAAAGGAAAAACATTTTGGACTGACACCAAGAAGTTAAGAACAACAAAAAAGTCCCAAAAGCCTGACCTATCTTAAAAAGAATTAGACAATTTTTAGAGCTTCTTGTCTATGTAGCTATTTTCCCTTTTTTAATTAGATCCTCCATACGAGTGTGAAGCCCTGCAGAAATCATTATGTTGCTATTACAAATTCTGTAACTATTATAAAATAATGCCAATTTACTCTTAAACCATAGCCATCGCCTAATTCTTACTTGATTGAAACCAAAGAAAAATCAATGATCACAAAAAATGCACACACAAAGTCTGAAATAATCAGTTGACATGCATTGTAGCTTTTGGTGCTTGGATTCATGCTTTTTTTTTCCGTTTCAAATTCAAAGGTCATGGATGTGATAGCTTTCAGTTGTCTGTCTGTTTCTTGCCTGAAAGAATCCTTTAAATGAAATGGTTGGGTGAGTAGCAGAAACAATTGCATCTTTTCAACCACAATCCCAACCCCAAACATTCTAAGATTTTGATGAATAGAAAGCAGTGGGCATATTTTAAGTCAATAGAGGAGCTCCAATTTCCAAGGTTCTTCCAAAGTAGAAACTATGTTACTGTACTCTTCTGGCATGGTTTTGCTCATTTGCAGGAAAACCATATTTGCACCACATCCTCACATATTGATATGTTGAGGAAATAAACAGAAAACATCACTTACCATCCATCTGCCAAGCTTGTTAGAAAGATGAACACCCAGTGTTCAGATGTTTGTCAGGTTTGAAATTCCATGCTCAGCATAAATTTTTTTTTTACTTTCCAAGACATATTTGAATCCACTAAGAGAAAATTCTTCTCCTTTATGTAAAATAGTGGTCTAATAAGGTAGATAGGACAGGCATAAAGGACAATATGAAGATACTTCTACAGCTGGATTTCTGTGGAGACACTAGAAACAAAAGCAACCATTTTGACAAAACAAAATGTTCTCCACTTTTTTATAAGCAAGTTCAGAGATTATTGCTCTTATAGTGATATGCAAATGCAATAACACAATGAAATACTAAAAAATGAGGGCAAAGCACTTAATTCATAATTTTTAATGAGTTTGTTTTAAAATATCTTTATACTCATGCTTCGGTACCCAGAATTACACAAGCTCTTCTTGGGCTGCAAATATTTTTAAAGTGTGAAGGAAAGCAATGAAAGTCAATTGAACAACAAAAACCTGGCAGTCATAGTGCCCAGTGGAAGTTGAGCCAAATGCTCTTATATAAAAGCAATGGGAATGAAAGGTATGTGTATCCCTCGTTTTATCCCTTCCAATAATTTGCTTCCTTTTCTACTTGGAACTCCAATTCTGTAAGGAAAGCTTATCTTTCCCTTTCCCCTAGGATTTAGTGTACAACTCGTTAAAGTCCAAACAAAAGACAGTAAATTATGGCAGAGAAAGAGAAAACAGCAATGAAGCATATGCATAAATGAAGATTTCTAAATTATACCTAAAACAGAACCCTAGGTTCCTTACAGAATATAGTATTTCTATACTATTATCATTGTTTTAAATTTTTATTAAAAAGGCATGATTTACAAAGTTCCTGATAGTTGTGTTCTAGGCATACAATAATTCAACACCAACCACTTCGCCAGGATCAACTTCCCTCCTCCAGGGTTCCTAGATTCCCTCCCCAACCCATACCCTACTCCATTCCCTCCTGTCAACCTGACAGGCACATTAAAAAGTTTTGATGTTGCTCCTTAGGTCTCACTTTTCAGTTTTATTGAACCTGTGTTTTCGGTATATGGCTATACTCTCACTTTTATCATTGGTATAGCTGAAGCCCTCATGCCTATTCATTCATTACTTCTCATTCTCTTCTTGCCCCTTTGATTTATTTCCTTCTCTATCAATCTACTTTCTAAACACTGGGATCAAGGGTAATCTAGGCCTCCCCTTTTATTAGAATACATTTCTTCATCCAGTATCTACCGATAAGTACGATCATCCTGTGTTTGTCTTTCTTCTGGCTTACTTCACTCAACATATCTTTCAATCAAGTTGCAGCAAATTGCATGAAGCATTGACTGTCATAGTGTGGCTATGAACTAAATACAATATATACTTTTTATTTTTTATAATGACAAGAATCTTGAATGAATACAGCTACACATGCTACAAAATTCAATTTATCAAACTATAAGAAAAGTTATAAAACATTAATAGAAGTGCTCCTTGGATATCAAAATTGACCTTGCAGGATTGTCGTGAAATTCTAACAAACAAATAAGAAGAAATACAGAGAATGTTAGGAAGATAGCGCAAGATCAGGGCCTTGCTGCCATAAGGACCCAAGTTTGACCCCTGGAACCACAGCCCCCTCTTGCACATTGTCAAGTGTGGCCTTGAGAGTCAGAGGGCTTGAGTATTTTCAGATTCTATCATTAAATTGTGAGGTTTACTAGGGTAGGTCACACAAAAAGTGGATCCTGGACTCCTTGAGTATTACTTGGGAGCTCCTACCTCCAAAAAAGGAAAAGATGGGTCGAAGAGATAATATGGGGTACTTGCTTACTTGCTCTGCACACAGTCAACCCAGGTATTATCCCTGGTACCCCATATGGTCCCCCAGGTGATACAATGTGGATAGAAGTGATCCCTGAGAAGAGCCAGAAGTAGCCCAAAAACAAAAAAAAAAAAAAAAAAGGAAAAGAAAATCCAGAGTTCTGAACAGAAAAGGATTGAAAAAGATATCTCCAATCCATCTACAATGCTATGGTTTTTGAATTGTATTATGTGCTCAGATCACTTGGAAAACTTGTTATAATGCAGCCTAAGATTCAGTAGATCTACGATGAGATATAAATCTAATTACCTCCTATGTAATGTTATAATTCTATGAACAACGTTTTGATTAGCAAATGTCGAGTAATCTATCCCCCTCAGGAATCAAACATTTAAACAAGAAACTAGCAATAATTATGTAAGAAATCACTGCTGTAAATTATTCCTAGTAAGCTTTGGCACTGTGAGAAAACAGATGATTATAAAAAAAGAGAGATAAATATAAGAATTTTATCCCCAAAAGTAAACCATTATAAGTCAACAGATAATTTATTATGGATTTATGTATAAGGAAATACTGTTTTGAATGAATTAACAATGAAGAATAAAAATTAAAATAGTACTACTCTCAAGTTGCTTCAGGCTAATGCTTTATTTCATCAATTTTCATCTTCATATCCAGTGTACCTCATTAGGGAGAATGTCTTTACTCTGATTTACTTGATTCAGTGCTTTCCTGCCTATTCTGGAATCTTGCCATGACAATTGTCCCTCACTTTTGATATTGCTCACTTCTTCTCTCATCCTCCTTCCCTTCTGGTTACTTATTCTCACTGAATTTATCTTCTCTGTACTGTACTCCCATGGCTTGTAAGCCAGAGGTTCCCAATCCTATATCCAAGTCAGAGATCTTTCTCCTAACATAAAGTCCTTATTTCCTCTTGTTTCCAGGTCAGTCCCTTCTGGTATGTAAAATTTAACTAAAGATTGGTCTATATGTATTAACAGATTTTCTTATTTCCTGGGTTTCTTAAATTAAGCCTTTCCGCTACTTCTCACAGCCAATGTCTAATCTCATGGTCATTTTCTTGGAAACGATTTTGCTTCCACTCTATCCATAATCTATATCTGTAATAAAATTCTCTTCCTTCATAAGTAAATCTGAAGGTAATTACTTTTCTTTAAATTTCAACACTCTGTGAGCCCAGAAAGATTGTCACATCCCCAAACTACAAGCCTCGGGCCAGTTTTGTGTTTGCTTTAACCCCAGAATCTAAGCTTAGATGGGAATAAAGGGGAACAAATTTGCAAAAAGCTTTGATTATTTAATTGCAAAGAAAATAAACAGTCTGACCACACACTACCGTGGCCTTGACTGAGGGTCACACAATTCTGATCACATCAGCCTGATCTTGAATGGATGAGTTCATAAAAAGCCCTGGGTGTGGAATCACAAAGGTACTTGAAATTTCCCATCACTGAGATCTTATATGTGGAGTTATTAAAGATTAAAACTTCCGGGACAGAGCAATCATACAGTGTGTAGGGTGTTTGCCTTGCATGCAGCCAACCTGGATTCAATCCCTGGCTTCATATATCATCCACCAAGCATCTCTAGAAGCAATTCCTTCTACCAAGAGTGGAAGCAGAACCAAGAATAAGCCCTTTGGGCATCACAGGAATGCCCCCCAAAAGCCCCAAATAAATGAAAAAAAAATAAAGTAATTATAAACCTTTTTAAAAATTTTTAAAGATTTCGGGGTATGGTGCTGCCAACAGGTCAACCTGTACCTGCAGGGAGAGTGCATTAGCAGCCTGATGTTGTCTTCAGGCTACCTGATACCCCCAAATTGCCACTGTGCCTTTGGCCAGACCCCAACAACTTGGGAACAAGTTTACCAAGAAATTAAATAGCCAGTTAAGTATGTGGGAGATAGACCCACAAAACACCTCTGGCTCAGCTACTCAAGCTCTCTCAGAGTTGGGATGGGGTACTTTCCCCACTTCCCAATACATGGGGAGCACAGCAGTCACCTCCACGAAACAATTCCAGTGCAACCCTGTAAGCTCTACTATTGGCCTTGCCTCAGAGACCCCTAAAAATATCTCAAAAAAGATCAAAAGCCGCAGTTAAGCTTGTACCCATACATGGCTGAACAGACCAGAGTAAATTGGAGGGGGTGGGTTGGCCTGTGCCTGCCCAAGCAGAGTCCCTGGCAGCCACTTGCTTCCACAATCTAAAATTGCTGCCATACCCCAAGCCTGACTCCACCGTCTAAGGATGGATCTCACCAAAATATAATCTGCTGAAAATTTTGTATTGTGGATCTTAGTGCACCAGCAACCCTAGCTCAAAGACACAGAGGCAAATCCTGGTCACGCCCACAATTTGCCTCTAGGCACCATCTTGGCTCACCAACAGCCCTGATTCAGAAACACAGCAGGGAGTCCCAGAAGACACCACAGCGTCAGAAATCCCTCCAGGCCCCATACCAAGCCAATATCACTGGGGCAGCCCAGATGGAGCAGGTGCAGTCTCCTCACCTACTCCGGATGGAATCCCGGTGACCAAGAGCTTTCACAAGCAAGGCCCAGGAATGCAGGTTCCAGGACTAATTCTCCAGGCCGCAAGGCCGCAGAGGACCTGGGCTGTCCCTCCCCAGGTCCCCGCCCGCCCAGAAGACTGGCTGTAATGCCCACAATTAGCCTCCAAGCACCATCTTGGCACACTAAGAGCCCTGGCCCAGAGACTCCCAGTTGAATCCCAAAATGGATTAATGCCATACAGAGATGTCTCTGGAACCCAACAATTTGCAGTCTAGAATTTTAGATTTACAATCGTGGCCACATGAGCTTCCATGATATTTGAAATTAACTATGGACAATATATTATCTAAAGTCTGCCACTGGCAGGTAGGCTTGAATGGTGGTGGGAAAATTCAAGCAAAATTAATGCCCAAAATTAGAGAGAGAAAGTATTGGGGAAATTGTCTGCCATAGAGACAGGGTGAGGCCTGCGATATGTGTGTGTGTGTGTGTGTGTGTTGTATGTGTGTGTGTGTGTGTGTGTGCAGTAGGGTAATACTTGGGACATTGGTGGTGGGATGGGTGTTCCATCATTGTATGGCTGAATATCAAACATGAAAGCTTTGTAACTCTATCTCACGGTGACACAATAAAATAAAAAAGTAGTGTGGAGTTCATGCCCAATTCAAACAGCTTAATCAATTGCTGAACAAATAGCAGTACTCCTACATTATTTTTTAAAAAATTTAAAGATTAAAACCTCCACAGGGAAAAGATAGAATATAGAGATTTGGGCATAATTCAGTCATTTTCCTGTAAGAATTAGAGGTTTAGTCATACCCCCTTGAGGACTTGAGTTTCTGTCCATGGAAGCAGATTTTCTCTTTGTCAATCATTCTGGAAAAGTACCAACTGAGACCAGAAATGTTGAATGAGATGGTTAATCTTTAGTTTGCAGATAAGAAGCACTTCATTGTCTTTGGGATGCCTGTAGGTGAACTAAAGACTTAAATATTTCTGAGCATTCCAGCAAGTATGAGAGGAAGAGACTGAGAGGAGGACTGTACAGAAAGGAGGAAGAGAGCTTCGGGTTCTCAGTAGCTGTGCCTTACATGCTTTGAGTACAAGCCAATGTAGTTACAGTTATATCTTCAAATCTAATATATTTCCCTTATAGTGCAACTTAACCTCATAACATTAGACTTTATTAGAAGTCAAATAAAATTGTGTAAGTCATTCTCAGCTGTTTCTGCAAATTTGTAAAATAATATTAGAACATGCAGAAGAAAAGGGATAAAAGAAGAGACAGTATTTTTTAGCCCTGAGTAGAGCTATGGTCCAGGTTACCAGTTTAACCCTGGAAATGTCAATTAGGCTGCATAGTAAGAGTGCCCACCAGAAGAGTGCCCTATGAGTATACAAGGAACTCAGAAAAGAAGAATATGGTGCATAGGGGAAAAGTATAAGAGATGTTTATTCGTACCAGGAGTATAGTTTGAGAAATCTATCTTCCTTCATGAGCAAGTGAGACAAAATATAATGAAAATGTGGGCCCCGAGACAGCCGGTTTTCAACCCCTGAGCCGCGTGGGATGGGCACAGAGGCCCAGCTCTGGGCAACAAAGCTGAACGGCTCCAATTCCAACAGGTACAGCCCGCCCCCAAGGGCCTGGGTTCCTCTCTGGGCACGCGCAGCTAGAAACAGCCCCGAGACAGCCGGTTTTCAACCCCTGAGCCGCGTGGGACGGGCACAGAGGCCCAGCTCTGGGCAACAAAGCTGAACGGCTCCAATTCCAACAGGTACAGCCCGCCCCCAAGGGCCTGGGTTCCTCTCTGGGCACGCGCAGCTAGAAACAGCCCCGAGACAGCCGGTTTTCAACCCCTGAGCCGCGTGGGACGGGCACAGAGGCCCAGCTCTGGGCAACAAAGCTGAACGGCTCCAATTCCAAACAGGAGGCATTCCCAACTCCTCGCCCAGTGCCAGGGACTCTTTCCGGAGCCGCGGCCGCTAACGCGGCCGCGAAATATTTTCCCACTACATATGCCATAGGAACCATAAGCTAACTTCTTAGATGGAAACTTCTCTATTTTAGCTCAGCCACTAGAAATACAGTTGCCAATAACTCATAAGCCTATCTTAACTCACACTGCATATCAAGCAGAATAGTAACACTGAACGTGAAGGACTAAACCACACCTCTCACAATGGTAAAGCAACGCAAAAGCCCACCAAACATTCATATTGAAGAGTCTAGCCCAGATGACACCAACAGTACTGTAGTGTTAGACAACCTCTCTGACAAGGAATTCAGAAGGGAGCTACTTAGGATGCTTAGGGAATTAAAAGAAACAATGGAAAGCAATGCCAATAGAAGACAAGAGGATCTGAAGGCAGAAATGAGGAAAATGCAATCAGAAATGTCAGACCTGAAAAATCTCGTAGGCGAATTGAAAAGCTCAGTGGAAGGCCTCAGCAGCAGAGTAACAGCGGCTGAGAACAGAATCAGTGAGCTCGAAGATGAAGTTCAGAGACTCTCCCGAAAAGAGCAGAAAATGGAAAAGAGACTCACAATTCGGGAACAGATGGCAAGAGAAGATCGTGATGAAGCCAAGAGGGGTAACATAAGAATTATTGGAGTCCCAGAGGGACAGGAAGAAAACCTCGATGAAGAAGAAACTGTCAAAGACATCATTGCTACAACATTTCCAGAGCTGAAGAAAACTTGTGACCACATTCAGGAGGCCCGAAGGGTACCAGCTAGAAGAAATCCGAATAAAAATACCCCAAGACACATTCTGATCAAAATGACCAAAACCTTAGACAGAGACAAAATTCTGAAAGCAGCAAGATCGAAGAAAGAAATCTCTTACAAAGGAGCATCCTTAAAATTCACAGCTGATTTTTCTGATGAAACCCTCATGGCCCGAAAACAGTGGTGGGACATAGTAAAAAAACTCAATGAAATAAATGCCTCCCCCAAAATACTTTTCCCAGCAAGACTCTCATTCATAATAGAAGGAACAACACACAGTTTCACAGACAAACAACAGCTCAGGAACTTCATAGACTCAAAACCATGGTTACAAGAACAACTAAATGGGCTACTTTAAGGCAAGAAAGGCCCCTCAAATACACCAAATTTTAACAGAACAATGGGACAAAATCCCATAACAATAATCTCTCTCAATGTCAATGGGCTAAACGCACCAATTAAAAGACATAGAGTGGCAGGATGGATTAGAAAATTGAACCCAACATTCTGCTGCCTGCAAGAAACGCATCTCAATAGTCAAAGCAAACACAGACTCAGAGTCAAAGGCTGGAAAACAATCCTACAGGCAAACAGCTCCCATAAAAAAGCTGGGGTAGCCATCCTTATATCAGACCACATTGATTTCAGAGTGAGGAAGGTCATAAGAGACAGTGAAGGCCATTACTTATTGATCAGAGGATCTGTACAACAGGAAGAACTTACAATAATAAATGTATATGCACCTAATGAGAGACCAGCAAAGTACTTAAAACAACTACTCATAGATTTGGAAAAAGACATCAATAGCAACACAATACTAGTGGGAGACTTCAACACTGCTTTGTCACCTCTTGATAGATCAACCAGACTCAAGCTTAGCAAGGACATACTTCATTTGAGGGAAACAATGGAAGAAAGGGACTTAGTAGATATATACAGGACACTTCATCCACAAAAAGCTGAATACACATTCTTCTCAAGCGTACATGGAACATTCTCCAAGATAGACCACATGCTGAGCCACAAAACATGCCTCCATAAAATTAAGAAGGTAGAGATTGTATCAACAATCTTCTCAGACCATAATGCGCTGAAATTAGAAGTAAATCACACACAAAAACAGAAAACTAAATCAAACACCTGGAAATTAAACAGTGCACTATTGAACGAGTGGATTAGACAGGAAATCAAAGAGGAAATCAAAAGATTCCTAGAAACGAATGAAAATGAGAACACGAGTTACCAAAACTTATGGGACACAGCAAAGGCTGTGTTAAGAGGAAAGTTTATAGCTCTACAAGCATTCCTCAGGAAGGAGGAGCGAGCACACATAAGTAACCTAACCTCACAGCTTAAGAGCTTGGAGAAGGACCAAAAAAAGGAGCACAACCCGAACAGGAGAAAGGAAATAATAAAACGCAGAGCAGAGATTAACGAGATGGAAACCCAAAAAACAATCCGAAAGATCAATGAAACCAAGAGCTGGTTCTTTGAGAAAATTAACAAGATCGATAAGCCTCTAGCAAAACTCACAAAGAAAGGGAGAGAGAAAACCCTAATCAACCGAATCAGAAATGAAAAGGGGGTCATTACAACAGAAACCACAGAAATTCAGAGGATCCTCAGGGAGTACTTTGAGAAGCTTTATGCCACGGAACATCAAAACCTCGAGGAAATGGATAAATTCCTAGACTCCTACAGACTCCCAAGGCTGAACCAAGAAGACCTGGAATACCTGAACAGACCTATCACCATCAAGGAAATTGAAATGGTAATAAAAAGTCTCCCCAAGCACAAAAGTCCTGGCCCGGATGGATTCACTAGTGAATTCTTCCAAATCTTTAAAGAGGACTTACTCCCAATACTCTTTAAGCTTTTCCACGAAATTGAAATATCAAAATCACTTCCAAACAGTTTCTACGAAGCAAATATCACACTGATACCAAAAGCAGACAGAGATACCACAAAGAAAGAGAATTACAGGCCGATATCCCTGATGAACACAGATGCAAAGATCCTCAACAAACTACTAGCAAATAGAATCCAACTACTCATCAAAAAGATCATGCACCATGACCAAGTAGGATTCATCCCAGGGATGCAAGGATGGTTCAACATTCGGAAATCAATCAACATAATCCACCATATCAACAAAAGAAAAGATAAAAAGCATATGATCATATCAATAGATGCAGAGAAAGCATTTGATAAGATCCAGCACCCCTTTATGATGAAAACCCTAGCCAAAATGGGTATAGAGGGGACCTTCCTCAACATAATTAAAGCCATCTACCACAAGCCTACAGCAAGCATCATCCTCAATGGGGAAAAACTGAGAGCCTTCCCTCTAAGATCAGGGACGAGACAGGGATGCCCACTCTCTCCACTGCTGTTCAATATAGTACTGGAAGTACTTGCAATAGCGATTAGGCAGGAAAAAGATATTAAGGGCATTCAGGTAGGAAAGGAAGAAATCAAGCTCTCACTATTCGCAGATGATATGATACTCTACTTAGAGAACCCAATAACTTCCACCAAAAAACTCCTAGAAACAATAGACTCGTATAGTAAAGTTGCAGGTTATAAAATCAATACCCAAAAGTCCATGGCTTTCCTATACGCAAACAGTGAGAGAGAAGAAAGCAACATGAAAAAAACAATCCCATTCACAATTGTGCCCCAGAAAATCAAGAACCTAGGAATCAGCTTAACTAAGGAAGTAAAGGACCTGTACAAAGAAAACTACAAAACGCTACTTCAGGAAATAAAAGAGGACATGAGGAAATGGAAAGATATCCCCTGCTCATGGGTCGGGAGACTTAACATTGTCAAAATGGCAATACTACCGAAAGCATTGTATAAATTCAATGCAATCCCTATAAGGATACCCATGACATTCTTCAAAGAAATGGAGCAAACACTCTTGAAATTTATATGGAACAATAAGCCCCCACGAATAGCTAAAGCAATTCTTGGGAAAAAGAAAATGGGAGGAATCAACCTCCCGAACTTCAAACTGTACTACAAAGCAGTAATAATTAAAACAGCATGGTACTGGAACAAAGGCAGAACTGCAGACCAATGGAACAGGGTTGAATACACTGACATCTCTCCTCAATCATATGCTCATCTAATCTTTGATAAAGGTGCAAGTAATGTGAAGTGGAGTAAGGAAAGCCTCTTTAATAAATTGTGTTGGCATCACTGGACGGCTACATGCAAAAAAATAGGCTCAGAACTCTGCCTAACACCATGTACAAAAGTAAGATCAAAATGGATTAAAGACCTCAACATCAGACCAGAAACCATAAGGTACATTGAAGATAAAGTTGGCAAAACCCTCCATGACATTGAAGCTAATGGTATCTTCAAAGATGCCACGCCACTGGCCGAGCAAGTGAAAACAGAGATAGATAAATGGGACTATCTTAAACTAAGAAGCTTCTGCACCTCCAAAGAAACAGTGACCAAAATACAAAGACAGTCTACAGAATGGGAAAGGATATTCACCGAATACACATCTGACAAGGGATTGATATCCAGGATATACAAAATACTGGTTAAACTCCACAAGAAGAAAACATCCAACCCCATCCAAAAATGGGGCAATGAAATGAACAGAAACTTTCTCAAAGAAGAAATCCGAATGGCAAAAAAGCACATGAGAAAATGCTCTACATCATTAATCATCAGGGAGATGCAGATCAAAACCACAATGAGATACCATCTCACACCTCAGAGACTGGCCCACATTCAAAAGAACAAAAGCAACCGATGCTGGCGTGGATGTGGCGAGAAAGGGACACTCCTTCACTGTTGGTGGGAATGTCGACTGGTTCAGCCCTTCTGGAAAACAGTATGGACGATTCTCAAAAAATTAGAAATTGAGCTCCCATTTGACCCAGCAATACCACTCCTGGGAATATATCCCAGAGAGGCAAAAATGTATAGTCGAAGTGACATCTGCACTTGTTTGTTCATTGCAGCACTCTTTACAATAGCCAGAAACTGGAAGAAACCTGAGTGCCCAAGAACAGATGACTGGTTAAAGAAACTTTGGTACATCTACACAATGGAGTACTATGTAGCTCTTAGAAAAGATGAAGTCATGAAATTTACATACAAGTGGTACAATATGGAAAGTATCATGCTAAGCGAAATGAGTCAGAAAGAGAGGGATAGACATAGAAAGATTGCATTCATCTGGGGGATATAAAGTAACAAAGTATGAGATTAATACCCAAGAATAGCTGAGATCAGCACCAGGAGGATTACTCCATAACTTAGAGGCCAGCCGGGTATCCTAGAGGAAAGGGCTATTCAGATAGAGAAGGGAGCACCAAATAAAGGATGTTTGGAGGATCCTCCCAGGAGGGGAGATGCATGTCGAAAGTAGACTATGGACTGAACATGTTTGCCACTCAATGCCTCTTTTGCAGACCACAACACCCAAAAGGAGAGAGAGAACACAGGGGATTGCCCTGCCACAGAGACGGGGGGATGGGGGGATGGGGGTGGGAGGGATATTATCCATGGTGGTGGAAAATGGGCACTGGTGGAGGGATGGGTATCTGATCATTGTATAATTGAAACCAAAGCACAAAAAATTGTAAATCTACAACTTTAAAAAAAATAAAATAAAATAAAGGGGAAAAAAAAAAACAAAAACAAAACAAAAAAAAAAAAAGAAAATGTGACCTAGTTTTATAAGGCTTGTCAACAAGGGTGAGGAAAAATTAGAGGGTTTAATTGTCATTTTTCCCTGACTATGAACTGTATCATGGCTGGAAAATTATAAAACAAATGTATAGTTCTTTTTAATATCACTTTCTTCTCTCTCATTATTTGTATGTAGGAAAGCCATAGACTCTGGGATATTGACTTTATAGCCTGAAAAACTAGTCTATTGTTTCTAGAAACTTCTTGGTAGAAGCTTTAGAGTTCTCTAAGTATAATATCTTGTCATCTGCAAACAGTCAGCTTAAGTTCTTCCTTTCCTATTTGGATGCCCTTAATATCTTTTTCTTGCCTAACTGAGATGGCAAGTACTTCCAGTTCTATATTGAATAGAAGTGGCAAGAGTGGGCATCTTTGTCTAGTCTCTGATCTTAGAGGAAAGGCTCTTAGATTTTCCCCATTGAGGATATTGCTTGCTGTGGGCTTGTGCTAGAAGACTTTGACTATATTGAGGAAAGTCCGTTCAATTCCCATTTTGGTGAGAGTTTTCATCATAAATGGGTGCTATGAATTTTGTCAAATGCTTTCTCTGCATTTATGGATATGACCATATGGTTTTAATCTTTACTTTTATTGATATGATGGATTATGTTGATTGAATGTTAAACCACCCTTGATCACCAGGATGAATTCCACTTGTTCATGGTATATGATCTTTTTGATGAGTTGTTGGATTCTATTTGCTAATATTTCATTGAGGATCTATGCATCCATGTTCATCAGGGATATTGGACTGTAATTTTCCCTTTCGTGTGTGTGGTCTCTTTGTCTGCTTTTGGTATTAGGTTGATATGTGCCTCAAAGAAACTGTTTGAGAGAGTTTGCTTCTTTAATTTCCTGGAAAAGCTTGAAAAGGACTGTCAACTCTTTAAACGTTTGGAATAATTTGTTAGTGAATCCATCTATATCCTATTCACAATCATGCCTCAGAAAATCAAGTACCTCAGAATCAGCTTAAATAAGGAGGAAAGGACCTATACAAGGAAAACTACATAACACTACTTCAAGAAATAAAAGAGGACACAAGAAAATGGAAACACATTCCCTGTTAATGGATTGAGAGAATTAACATTGTCAAAATGGTAATACTCCCCAAAACATTATACATATTCAATGTGATTCCTGTAAGGATATCTATGACATTCTTCAAAGAAATTGATCAAACACTCCTGAAATTCATGTTGATCAACAAGTCCCCACGAATAGATAAAGCAATTCTTGGGGTAAAAAAGATGGCAGTCATCATCCTCCCCAACCTCAAACTGTACTACAAAGTGATAATAATTAAAACAGCATGGTGTAGAGAAAAAGACAGATATGCAGACCAATGAAATAGGGTTGAATATTCTCACACACACCCTCAAATATATAATCATCTAATCTTTGATGAGGGAGCAATAAATATAAAGTGGAGCAAGGAAAGTCTCTTTAACAAATAGTGCTGGCAAAACTGGACAGCAATATGAAAAAAGAATGGACTCAGACCTCTACCTAACACATGCACAAAAGTCAGATCAAAATGGATTAAAAACCTAAACATCAGACCAGAATCATAAGGTACATTGAAGAAAAGGTTGGCAAAGCACTCCATGACATTGAAGCCATTGAAGGTATCTTCAAAGATGAAACACCACTGATCAAGCAAGTGGAAGCAGAGAAAAACAAATGGGACATCTTAAACTAAGAAGCGTCAAAAGAGACAGTGACCAGAATAAAAAGACAACCTATGGAATGGGAAAGGATGTTCATCCAATACGCTTCTGATAAGGGGTTAATATCTAGGACATACAAGTCACTGGTTGAACTCTACAAGAAGAAAACATCCAATCCTATCAGAAAATGAGGTGATAAAATAAACAGAAAATTTCTCAAAAAAGAAATTAAAATGGTCAAAAGGCACATGAAAAACTGCTCTTCATCATTAATCATCAGGGAAATGCAGATCAATACAACAATGAGATATCATCTCACACGACAGAGACTGGCGCATATGCAAAAGAACAAAATCAACCATTTGTTGGTGTGAATGTGGGGAGATAGGGGCACTCCTTCATTGTTTGTGGGAATGCAGACTGGTCCAGCCTTTTTAGAAAACAATATGGACGTTTCTCAAGAAATTCAAAACTGAGCTCCCATTTGATCCAGGAATACCACTTCTGAGAATACATGCCAAGGGTGCAAAAAGCAAAGTAGAAATTACATCTGCACCTGTATGTTCATTGCAGCACAATAGCCAGAATCTGGAAACAATCCGAGTGTTCAAGGACAGACAACTGGTTAAAGAAACTGGTACATCTACACGATGGAATACTATGGAACTGTTAGGAACGATGAAGTCATGAACTTTGCTTATAAATGGAGGTGATGGAGAGTATCATGCTAAGTAAAATGGGTCAGAAATTGAGGGACAGACATGAATGACTGCACTAATTTTTGGATTATAAAATATCACAATATGAGACTAACACCCAAGGATGGTAGAATCTAGGGCCAGGAAAATTGTTCCACTAGTGGAAGCCTGCATTATGAGCTGGGGGAAAAGGCACCTGGGATTAAAAAAGAGATTACTAAATTAATGATGGTTGGAGGAATTGCTCGGGATGGGATATGTGTGCTGAAAATAGGTAAAGGATCAAACATGATGGCCTCCCAGTATCTGGATTGTAAACCATAAGCCCATACGTAGAGAGAGAGTAAGAGGAAGATTGTCTGCCATAGAGGCAGGGGGAGGGGTAAGACAGGAGGGGGAGGGATACTGGGGACATTGGTGGTTGAAAATGTACACTGATGGAGGGATGGGTGTTTGATCATTGTATGACTGAAACTCAGACATGAAAGTTTTGTAACTGTAGCTCTTGGTGATTAGATAAAAAATATTTTAAAAATAAAAGAAAATAAAGGTATAGAATAAAAAACTAAAATAACTTACAATCCCACCAAAAGAAAACCAAGACAAGTGCTATGCAGTTTGTAAACCGCTTTCCTCCATCATTTTTTTAACCTAGGTGTTAAAACAAACTCTAAGCTATTTAGAAAAATAAAAAGAAGTCTTGACCGACACATAAGCATTCCTTTGATTTACCTCCAAGGTGAGTCTTTTATGTAAGGCAGCTCTTTAATTTTCAAAGAAGTATGTCAACAACCCCACTCTACTCTAACCTATATCTCACGATCAACATAGAAAGACTGTATTTCAGGTATTTGTGAAAGAGAATGTGCTTAAAATCAACACTTCCTAGTACTTTTCAAATACTTAGAGGGCCAGAGTGATAGTACTGCAGGTAGGGTGTTTACCTTGTATATGCCCGACCTGGTTTGATCCCTGGTACCATTGATAACTCCTGTTTGTTGTTCAGTCTACCGTAATGGTCTCACAAAATCACACATCTATATTATATTCAGGGCTGGAGCGACAGCACAGCGGTATGGCATTTGCCTTGCGTGCAGCCAGTCTGGCTGAGCCAGGTTCGATTCCTCTGCCCCGCTCAGAGAGCCCAGCAAGCTACTGAGAGTATCTCACCAGCACTGCAAAGTCTGGCAAGTTACCCATGATGTATTAAGTATGCCAAACACAGTAACAAGTCTCAAATTAGAGATGTTACTGGGCCCGCTTGAGCAACTCGATGAACAATGGGAGGACAGTGACAGTGATATTATATGCTGTTTTCTTATTTGATGTGTGATATATTTTCTCAGGTTATTAAATATTTTGTTAACTTTAAAATGGCTACCTTATAGTCATTTGGAAATGTACCATCATTTACTTGGATTTTTTTCATTCAATTCCAGTTTTTATTTATTATAATTAAAGCAGTTGTAAACATCTTTGTCTAAACATGTTACATTAAGACAGAGGTTTGGAGCCAGAGAATGGGTTTTAATGGTAGAACACATGCCTGCCGTGCTTCAGGCTTTGGTTTTACCCAGGTACTGCTCAGGCCCTGAGCACTCTAGGCCCTAAACTAGTCAAACTCAGCTCTCAGTGGCTTTGTAACCCTAGCAGTGATAAATGTGGCCCCTATTTTTAAAGATATTAGATGTCTAATGCAATAGAAATACAAAAGAAAGAGAGACTTCTGTAGACCCATGGTGCTGTAGTAAAGGACCCTGGTCACCGCAAGGTCTTTTAAGAGGAGAAGGCCTCACCAAATAGGAGAGAGTTGCAAAAGGCAGACGATGACTAAGGAACCAATGTGATCATACTTTTCAGTTTTATCTAAGTGCACAGCTGCCCTTCCTCATCTAATGAGTTAAGAGATTCCATATAGATCATTATTCAGCAGAGTCAGGAAATGGTGTGCTTATTTTTATTAATCATATGTATTAATTAATTGAGAACTGTCGCATATGCCATTCACCAATGACCAATCTTACAATAATTAGAAAATAATAAAGTTTACAATCACCAAAGATAAAATGAATAAAATTTATACTTTTGTAAGAAATTCTAAAGATTTGTCCAAATTTGACTAGTAACTCATTAATTTCCCAAACATTTGTTTTTAATGCTCTCTTCTTTTTTTTTTTTTTTGACGCAGGTGTGGAGGTGGACATCATACTTTGTAGTACTCATGTCTTACTCCTGGTAAGCTTAAGGGACCATATGAGGTGTAAGGGGTTGAATCGAGATCGACTGCATTCAAGGCAAGCACCATACATGCTGTACTATCTCTCTGGCCCCAAACAATCTTATTTTGAAATGGTATTAAAAGCATTGCTTCAAACTTGCAGCACTGCTATCTCAGACCGTTCACTAGTGTGTCAATATCCCTCCACCATTACTCCATGATTTCTCTCCCCACTCTATCTTAGCCTACTCAATTTCTACTTCTACTGATCATGTCTCAAGTTTTATTCCCATTACAGACTGTCTAACTGCTTTCCTTATTTCCTTGAAATCCACATATGAAAGATTATCCTGTATATTTCTCTCTCAAAGTCTCACTCAACTTTGCATGCCACTTTCCAATTCTACCCAAATTGTTGTTAACTGCAAAATTCCTTATTTTTCTTATAGGTGATTGGATATTGGGTATATAGTTCACAATTTCTTTATCTGTTCATCTGTTGTTGTATACTTGTTTACATGACTTGATGATAATAGATTGTGCTCAAATAAACATAGTCTTTTACAAGTCCTTATGAATTAATGTTATCATGTTTTTGGTGTAGAGTTCAGGATTGGATTCAGTAGGAAATATGAAAGCTGTTGTTATATTTTTTTAAAAGTTTCATATCATTTTCCAAAGAGTGTAAACCAAACAACAGTCCCACTAACAGCGAACAAAAATTCCTCTTTCACCATAACCACACCAGCACCAGTTTACAGACTTTTATGATATAGACCATTCTTGCTGGTCTGAGGTGATATCTCACTTTGATATATTTGCAGTCCCCTGATAGTCAGTGATGATGAACACTTATATGTCTTTTGACCATCTTTTTGTCTTGTCTTAGGAAGTGTCTAACCTCCACTTTTTATGGAGTTGTTTGGTTTTATGTTGTTGAGTTTTGAGAGTGCTTTATAGATCTCAGATAATAACCCATTGTCTGATATATTACATGCAAATAATTTTTCCCAGGCAGTAGGTGTCTTCATTTTAGGCCTCATTTCTTTCACACAGCAGAAACATTTTAGTTTGATGTAGCACCATTTGTTTATTTCTATTTTCGTTTTCCTTGCCAATGGGGTTATATCACAGAAGAGTCCTCTGAGGTCTGGATCTGGGAGAGCCCTGCCTATGTTTTCATCAATGTATTTTATAAAAACAAAATTAATATAAAAATCTTCAACCCATTTTTAATTAACTTTGCATATGGCATGAGATAGGAGACTGATTTCATTTTCCTGTGTGAAACCAACAATTTTCCTAGGACCATTTGTTGAAGAGACTCTCCTTGCTCCACTTCATGCACCTAGCCCCTTTGTAGTAAATTAACTTTCCAAACATTTGCCCTCTCAAATCTATTTCACTTTTGGCCTCTCAATTATATTCTACCAAATATTCATTGAAATTCTACAAGTATGTAGGGTCCATTAAATGGTACTATTATAACATTGATTCAATGTCTTTTCATATCAGCATGTTTTTAATTCTAACTTTATGCAAGATTTGAGGTGATAATGTAAAGTCTGAGGGTGAACGTTTTAATTTATAGTAAATTCAGGAATTAAAATGCAATCTTAGCACTGTAGCACTGTTCTTCCATTGTTCAGCGAGTTGCTAGAGCGGGCCCAGTAACGTCTCCATTGTGAGACTTGTTGTTACTGTGTTTGGCATATCAAATACATCACAGGTAGCTTGCCAGGCTTTGCCGTGTGGGTAAGATACTCTTGGTAGCTTGACAGGCTCTCCGAGAGGGGCGGAGGAATCGAACCTGGGTCAGCCAGATGAGCTGCGTGCAAGGCAAACACCCTACCAATGTGCTATTGCTCCAGCCCAGAATTTAAAAAAGCAATAAAACCAAAAACCCAACCAGACATATTGGGGTTAATGTGTTTGCCTCCTTGCCCTGATATTTGGCATCATGTGGTTTCTGAAATAATCAAGCATCATCAAGCACTGATGGATGTGATCCCAAAACACTTATACCCCCTATACCCACAAATTAGTACATAACACTCTCCAATTTGTATTCTGAGTCTAATTATATTATTTTTGAAATTCATCCCTTTCCCAAACTACCAATATTATGAAATATAGTAAATATCTAAGTGAAATTCTGTGACAGATTTAACATTGTTAGGGCATAGGGAGTAAGCAATGAGAAATATGTCTCTTCATTTTCTATGAAGAATCTTAATTTTGAATTCTCCTACTGCTTGAGTAGCAGCAAATGATCTTTGGTTAATCTGAGAGTCCCTAATCATGGGCTGAGATTATGGGTCCTTCAGACTTCTAAGGTCTTATGAAAACCCTTGGGGTCATCAGTCCTTTGTCTATGGTGGTTGGTGCTAAAAAACCCTCTGTCTATTCTCCATAGACTCTTTATACTGCCATCCCATGCTTCCGAAATGTACTTCCTGGAAACACTCAGCAAGGTTTACACCCTATCCTTCCTGCAGCCTCTAAGCATTTATCCTCAGACTTTGAATGCTCCTGAGACCTTAGGATATAATCAGAAGCAAGACACGTGTTCCTTTTTCCTGGTTCCCAGAGATCTTTTCCCTCCTTCACAGACTCGAAAACCCTTAAGTCTCTGATCTCTTCATGCTTCTCAAGAACAAATCAATCCTCTTCAATGAAGTTTACTGGACACTCACCAAGGACAAATACAGTTCTAGAAGATATGTGTGTATCATCACACTGCATTTCAATCAGCCTTACCACACCCTGCCAATATGACCTTATCCCTAATTTAGAGAAAAAGAAATCGAAGTTCAGAGAGTTCAAGTAATTGGTGTAATATCACAGAGCTAGTGAGTCAGCACTGCAATGGACATTCCTTATGATCTCCAGTCTTGTATTTCTGTGTCTTATTACGAAGCTTCTCCTCTTAAAAAGCTGGAAAAATTGACACGCCAGGTTGTTTGACATCAGGAAAAAAATCACGAGAGTTCGGATTGTGAGCACATAAAATTAAAGTGAGACATCATTATAAGTAGTGGCAAGAGTATAAATATAGCCAGACTTGTCAAGAGGATAGGGACAAACCAAAACAACTAAAATGTGCTGTTTAAAAGATGTGTTATTTAGCAAATCTCTCCCCAGTGGTTTCTATGGGCAAAATTCTATGTTTGGTGTTGTGAGGGATGAGAAACAGATAAGCACTTTCCAGAGCTCATCATTCAGGGAAGGACACACAGGCACACAGACAGGTCAAGGAAGAGAAGAAAAGCTCCGGAGAGGATTGTTGTGAGTGGCATAGTGCAGGCTGAGCATGGACACAGGCCACCACAAGTTTCCAACTGTAGGAGCTTGGGTCTCAAGGCAAACACAGTGGGTGACCCGCCTTCCTCCTCGTCCCAGGAGAGGTGAATGCTGGAGGCTCAGCTGTTGTAGCATGTAAACTGTACAGATTTACCAGAGTTACTGACTTGCCTAACGCCATAAAAAATACTTTATGAGTTATTTTTCACTTCTTTTTTTTTTCTGCCAGGATCAAGTATCAGCGTTGTTATATTCAGAAACATGCCACTTTTAACACACTAAAGAGGAGCTGGCCTAACCCTGGCAGGCATAAAACAGTTGTCAGAGGCAGGAAGTCTCCCAGACTCCAGCCTCAAGCTACAGCAGAGTAAATTTGAGACGTTCAACAGATTTCTAATGCGCTGAGATGCCTGAACTAGCCTTCATATTTACTAGTAAAGAGACAAAGAATGTTGTTTTGACAGAGCCAAAATGAGATTTCAGGCAGATTTTGAATACTAGAAGTGAGTTTTTCCAAACTCAGCGCAAAAATCTAAAATTGAAAAAATAATATCACTGCTGAGAACCTTGAAATTACTGCGAAACTTTTCCCTCCATTGCTGGTTTTCTTGAACAGCTCTAGGATAAGACCACCAATACCAGGGACTTTGCACTTCTATAACAAATAGTTATTCTCCATCTGTCCTCTCACCATTTGTTGAATTCTTTACCAAAGAGAAAAATGTCAAGAGACTCCAGTTGCTTGGGTTTTAGGTTTTGACCTACTCCTACCCCTTCAGGGGCCAGGATCTCCATTTTCTTTGTCTTTGACTTTTCAGGAGACCCAGAGAATGAAATCCAATACTTTTGTCTGCATCTGCTGCTAAAAGCCTTTTTTCCCTGGCCATGCCACAGCTCCCTCGAGGCTCATTAAGCACATTTACATTTGGCTCTTAAAATCCTAAATAGCCCATTTCACGCCTAGCAATGGTGTATTGATGAAAGAAGCACTCAGCGATGGCCTGTAGGATGAGAGTGAGGACTCTTTTGACTCCAGATATCTCCCACAAAGGATTTGTACATGCTGTTAAGGACTTAAACAGAATCAGAAAAGCAATAGACTATTGTTAGAAAGACACTTGCACACAAACACCATCCTTATATACATCCTTAAATGTTCATGTGCAGAAAAAAATGGCAAGAATCTAAAATTGAAAGGAAATGCACAAGGGATTGGGGTGGGGGGAGGTGCTGAGAACAGGAGAGGCAAAAACAAACAATGGAACAGGAAGGAAGATGAGAGATTCTCCAATTTCCACTAGATTTTAGTGTAAAATTTTCCTTTAACCACCCCCCAACGCTACCCCTCCCCCACACACACACTTGTAAGGATAAAAATGAGGCGATAAAATAGGCAGATGAACTGTGTGTTTAGACTGAATAGTAGCAACTGAGCTGTGCCTGGAACATGGGAGACTAAAGAGAGGACCAAAGGGCTTAACTCAGCTGAAAAATCAGGTGGAAAAACTTGGGAAAGAAACACAAATCCCAGTGGTTAGGCTGTTCTCTTTGACAATCCTCCCCATTCTCTGCATCACAATTAACACCCAGAATAAAGCCAGATTCTCTGACTTTATACCCTAGGGCTGGAGATTTAGCACAATAGACTGTATCATTTCACTCCTTCTCCCCTTAAAAAGGGACTTATCTCCACACTGATTTCCTCAAGGACTTGTGAGTTCATTCTAAATATTAGGGTTTAATCTTGAAAAGAAACTTTATTTTGCACATTAGGGCGTTTGTCTTGCACACAGCCAACATGGCCAACCTGAGTTCGATTCCTCTGCCCCTCTCGGAGAGCCCGGCAAGCTACCGAGAGTATCTCGCCCGCACGGCAGAGCCTGGCAAGCTCCTCCTGACGTATTCTATATGCCAGACACAGTAACAACAAAGTCTCCAATGGAGACATTACTGGGCCCGCTCGAGCAAATCGATGAACAACAGGAGGGCCTTTACCTTTACCTTTCTGTATTTTTCACTATCACTATCACCCTGTTGTTCATCGATCTGCTTGAGCGGGCACCAGTAACGTCTCCATTCATCCCTGTCACGTGCTAGTGTAGCCCGATGACATATTGGGGGCTCTTTTAGGTTCAGGGGAATGAGGACCATCGCTGTTACTGTTTACGGCATATCAAGTACGCCATGGGTAGCTTGGCAGGCTCTGCCGCTGTATTTTTAAAAATGTAATTAACAGGTGCATATGAGTTAGGTTCAAATCAATCAGCATTTTCTGTGTCATTTGGCTATCTTTTGGCTATGTTCATTATATATTTTTCTGTGTTAAAAAAAAAACCTGTCAATAAAAACATTTCCATAGGTGTAATAGAAGGGATTACATTCTGTAGCACTTTTACCTCCCTCTGCTATGAAAGTAATCTGACAAAAATTTTATAGGTGAGGTGAATTTCCCAAACAGAATAGATATGTTCCTGAAGACAAATGAATAAATTAAACTTTTGCCAATGAACCCAATTTTAAATACACCAAGAGCATTTGCTTTTTACAAAATTTCATGAAATCCTCCTATAAAAGTGAATAATCTAGTTTGAGGAACAGAGCGCAGCAGTAGAGAACAGTTTAAAATGGAGTCATGCATGGGGTGGAGCACGATTAGAGTGGGCAGGGAGTTTGCCTTACACACAGTTGACCTAGGTTAGATCCTTGGCATCCCTTATGTCCCTTGAGTGCCTTCAGGAGTGATGCCTGAGCACAAAGACTGGAGTAAACCCTGAGCACTGCCAGGTGTGGCCAAAAAAGCAGAGGAAAAAGTGGAGTTGAAGTGTGCTACACAGGGAATTCTTTATTAGAGCAAGTTCTGGGGCCAGACCACCTAAGTCGCAATGATAGCACTACCTAGATGTGCACAGGCAAGTTAGTTATCTTACTTCTGTGCCTTCTCATCTATGAAAAAGATACAGAATCTTATCAACTCTTTCATCAGATCGAGGTGAAGGTTAAATTATACAGGTATCTACATCACTTGGGAGCAGGCACAAAAATGTTAACTATTATTTCTTATCAGTTTTATTACTGTTAGTGCTGCAGTTCTGGTTCCTCCATTTAATTATAGCATTTAGGAAGGCCACATCTTTCTGCCTATTTTACCCCTTTCCCTTTCTTTTTGTTGCTGCTACAGAATTGGGGGAGCTATTAGAGGTAGGGGGTTCTGCACGATTCTAGTAGTGCGGCACACAAATGTTTTTTTTCCTTAGGCAGTGCTAGGGATTGAATCCAGGGCCTCACACATGCAAGAAATGTGCCATTCCATTGGCCCAATTTCCCTACCCCTCCAATCTGTCTTTTTCAACTTCAACTAGATAAGAAATCTTTGAAGGCAAAAGTAATCTCAGTATACATTCTTTGTCAGTTCCAGTAGAAGACTTGTGACACAATAGCATTAAAAAAATGACTACTGAAAATCTTAATTAGCTGCAATCACCATATAACACTTCTAGTCGTTAGCTGTGTTCCTGGGATGGGATAGGAGCTGATGAAAGGGGTTGAATAAATAAAATGAATGAATCCACATAAGTGAGGCATTCCCTAAATGAGACATTCCCTAGAGAGCCCAAGAAAATGTATATGTAGTATATTCACATAATTAAACCCCACTTTAATTTTTTTCTTAACAAGGCCATGAGGAAAATTAGGGCCGTCAAAGCTTCAGCTAAGTGGGGAAAGGCAAGAGCATAATTAGCAAGACAAAAACAGATGATGTTTTCAGGGAGGTTTCTGTCTTGCTAAAAGGAAACAATTTGTACAGTCCTCACTGAACACACCTCATCTATCATGCTCATGAGTCCTGCTCTCCCCAGGGCCCACAGTGGGTACCATTTTCCCTGTACAGATCTCCAGCTAACAGACTTGAAGTGTTTGCTGATGGAAGCTGAAGCCTGGTTCTTACAATTGGCCTCTCTGACACCTGCTATTAACCAGTATCTTCCACTACAGCGTTTGTTTTATAAAATGTGCTCGAAACACAGTGGTTTCTCACATCAATAATGTCTTGGACTGCCATAGTTACATTTTTTTACGTTAGTTAAAATTACACAGGTTAAGAACAGATTTTTGCTTTAATTGAGACTGTTGGTAAGCATGTTGTTCTGCATGTGCTGTATGCAGTGTGTGTGTGCGTGCGTGCGTGCGTGCGTGTGTGTGTGTGTGTGTGTGTGTGTGTGTACAAATTGGTAAGAGTTTAAGATTTTTTTGTTTTGTTTAGTTGGTTTTGGTTTGGGGGCCACACTCAGCAGTGCCCAGGGGTTATTCCTGGCTCTGCATTCAGGGCTCACTCCTGGAAGGACTCTGATGACAATATCAAACCCCTGTTGGGCACATGCCTGGCAAAGCACCTTAATACTACACCAGCCCCAAGTTGTAACCTTTTTTAAGGTATGTTCTTCCTGAAGCTAGTCTTTGGAAACTACAGGATCATTAAGAGAGTGTCTGGGTTGGAGAGAGCCAGGAGAACTTGAATGGGAACCAGGTTTGGGGGTCTGGGGGTTGATTCCCCCATAAAATGCTTCCATTGCAAGCATGAAGCTATGAGTTGGACCCCTGATGCTGCTCATATGTAACATGGGCCATCTAACAGCTCTGTCCACAACCTCTGAGTATGTGAATACTAAAATTAAACATGCCTGAGCACAATAGCCAGGAATGCACCTCTCTCCCACAAATATAAGCAAACATTACTCTGGCATCAAGGACAATCTAGGCATCTAAGGAGAAGAATGGTAAAGGAAAGACATCAAGGGGGAAGGAAGAAGATGAGAATGGGAAGTAATGGGGGGATAAGGGTCAGGAACTTCAGGTATGCCAGTGATGTGGGAGAGTGGTGAAGCTCTATATCCAAACCACAGACTCAACAACACTGAAAACATGAGATCTTAACTGAAAACACAGAACTTTGAAATGTACTGATCAAGGTGGCAGGTGTGGTGGGAGGGAGCATGGGAACACTGATGGATGGAAGTTGACATTAGTAGTGGAAATTGTGTTGGAATATTGTATTTCTAAGACTCATCTATCCATGACTTTGTAAGTCAAAGCTCTTTAATTAAATTAAAAAGTTTAAAGAAAAACATGACCACTATTCCATCCATACTGATTCATATAATCCCAGTTGTGGAAAATATCCTCCCCAAATATCTAAAAGAAATATTTGTTTACATATATTCCTTTATTAAACAAATTAGATCACATCCCAACTATATATACCAGTAACTGAACAATTGGGGGTAGGTAGAGCTGGGAAATCCAAGCAACCGCTCTGAACTAGGTCATTGGGATCCAAACCCTCATTGTATTAGTGGAAACAAGTTATCTATAGGGTCTGAAAATTACTTTGCACCATTAACTTTTTTGAAGTAGAGTTTACCCAAAGCTACTATAGGATATGTGGAAGCAAGTTGTAGTTTAAACTCTAGACTTGCCTACAGAAAATGTCTGGTTGGATTTACCCACCCATCATTTATTGATAATTTACATGATATCCAGTCAGTGATCTGCCCTAAGTCACATGGCTAATTTTTTAGCAGCGAGAAGCTAATGCAGATCTCCTGGCTAGCAGATCGAATTTTGTTTTCAGAACTCATAGTCTGTTGTTCTATTTCAGATGTGTCTAGAGATATTCCTGATATTTTGTATTAGCTTTTGTTTTAGTTTTGTGGTACTGGGGATCAAACCCAACATCAAACTCAGAAAAGCAGGACAAGTGCTCTATCACTGAGCCATAACCCTGGCCCAAATTTTATACTACTTGGAACCCCAAAGAAGTGGGCCTATTAATCCAGGAAAACACACATATTCTAAGACAAGCAAGCTCCTACCCCATGTTCTTTGTGAAATACTCAATTTGACTGGCAAATACTCAATTTGACTGAACATCAGTCTGGGTAGTTCGAACATTCAGAGTACTGGTGTTTTGCTCTTGGTCCCTGGAGCATATATACATTCAAGAATCTTCAGCTGTAAATGACACCTTAACAGCACTTCCTTTCTTCATTCTTTTCAGTATGACAATTCAGATATAAAACATTTGCTGAAGATAAGTGTAAAGTAAAAGATTCTAAAGAGAAAGATTACATAGGTTCTCCTCAGAGAATAGTATTCTCTTCAATTAGGCCTAGTTAGAAGCATTCTGATCGCATAGGAAGATTGAGCAAGGGATCTTATTCTGCATCATACTCAGATTTTCTTAGCCGATGGGGGAGTTGTCCTCTCCAAGATTATCCATACAAAATAGAATGTAGCCTGTAGCACTCTAAGTATACAACTTTACAAATAATTCCTTTGCCCAAGTGGCCTTTTCACAAAGAGTTTGTTTAAAAAAATCAATAGTTAAAATCTCTAGTGCCCATCACAACGGAACTCTAGTTTGCGGTCATTCAATGGATGAGTTTATATGAGAGTGTCTTTCTATACAGTTCTGCTCAGAGAAGTAATGTTACAATACCAGCTCATTTTCCACATTCTGTTCTTTGATGACAGATGTATTGATTCTTAGGCAAGCAGAGATGAGAGGGAGAGGATGTCCAGCTGTGGAAAAGTCTCAAGTCTTGATTCCAGACTACAAGTTTACTAACATTTTCCCATTTTGCCACCTGCAAAACATGTTTTATTCACCAGTTTACTATTCTGCTTAAAATTCCTTTGCAGACCTTCTCTCTTTTGATGAACTACTCAACACTAATGTTTAACCTCCTGCGGCAACTTGTATACCTCAGAGATCTCAAATGACTCTTCCAGTACTTATGGGCCATTCCTTCCCAGATGATGAGGAGCAGATTTTCAATAAAAGTGGGAGATGAGTGGTTGCAAGCACCTGGAATCAGGAATAAAAGCAGAAATATAAATTGTACCCAGAGACATTGTCTGGATCAAAAAGCCAAAACTTTGTTTGGTTCTGGGGTTTGGCACAAGCTTAAGAAAAGGGTTGAAATAGGACAGGAAGGCCAGGGCATTGGAGAAAGATAAAATACTGGGAAGAGTAGTGCATGAACGGAGACAGGCAAACAGGGCAACATTAGTGTACACAGCCAGATAGTGAAGATAAATGTCAGTGTAGAGGTGGTGTTAGTTAGATATGAGCCAAGCCAAGGTTTTGGGGTGCAATGCGGTAGAGGTAGGGTTGAGTTGGGCATGGAATTATCATAGGCTGAGAGCACAGAATATTTAAAAAAAAAAACACATGTTTCCAGACCCTGTTTTTGACAGGAAGGTGTTCCTTATCATTGAGAAAAAATGTTCATGTGTCCTACCACCGGAACAAATGTGGCATGCCACAGAGTAGGTGCCCCATACATGGGTTTTATTGGATAACTTATTTACTAGGAAGCCCTATTATTAGAAGAACTCTCTTCTAAGAACTCTGAAGGTGCACATTAGCATTCTCTAGTGGATCTTTCATTACAGGCAATCCTTTCCATCACTGGGAAGCTCTCTTGGTCAGAAAGATCTCTCATCTCTCATTTGCATCCTTGAAAAATGCAAACTTGAGTCTTAGTTCTATGAATCCACTCAAACTAATTCTTCTCTCTGTGTGTGTATCGCTTTGTCTCTCTCAGTTTCTCTCTCTCTCTGACTTTCTCTCTCAGTCTCTCTCTCAGATTTGGGACCACACTCAGCTGTGCTCAGGAATTGCTCCTCTCACCCAGCAATTACTCCTGGCAGGCTTGAGGGACCATATGGGATGCTGAGAATTAAGCTTGGGTCAGCTGTATGCAAGGCAAGTATTCTGCCTGCTACACTATCACTCCAGCTGTTCAAAGTAATTATTTACTGTGTCTTTTCTATATATTTGTCACCTACCCCAGGATAGAAATATACCTTCTGAAATAGGCACAGTCTTGTAGTCTCATATCTTGAAAGATTTTTTAGAGTATTGTAAGCTTGGAAACACTCAAAGGAACTTTGTTTCCTACACTCTCCTCATCCACTTCACTGAGACCTAGCTCTCTGCCAGGTTTCATCTCAGGGTCGTCTCATCAAGGAAATTTCTCCCAATACCTGCCTCCTTGCCATTTCCCCTAGGAAGCCTTTTCTAAGGCTCCCTGCATCAATTCTTCTATGTCTCTCGTATGTTGTCCACATTATCCATTCTTTCTTGTCCGTGATATGTCTCACAATCATAATTAAAAGTCATTTATGGAACCAGTTATTTAAAATCTGTTTCCTCCACCAGAAGGTAAGCTTCAAAGTCTTATTCATCTTCATATACCCATCCAACGCTTGGCTCATTTTATTAGGTACTTAGTTTAGTTGTTTTTTTTCTTTCATTTTTTATAAGGGACACACCCAGTGAAGCTTGAGGAAGGGCCATCCAATGATGACTGGATTGTAGCATTCAGAACTGCCCAGTCCTAGTAGTGGTTAAAGGCCACCAAAGCCACACCTGTTGGAGTTTTGGAAGTAAGGTGAGAAAAATAGATGAAAAGCTTTGCAGTGCTAGGGACTGAACTCAAGGCCTCACACATGCTAAGAATATACACTACCACTTGACCTGTCTCTCAGCCCAGGTACTTAATATATTTTTTCATGTTTTGTTTTGGAGCCACATATGCCTCCAGAGATGCTCCAATCATTCCTGGGAGATCATGTGAACATGTGGTGCCAAGCATGAAACCTTGGGCTCCCGTATGCAAAGCATACTCCTTCGAATCATACATTTCTAAAACTGTTTTCCAAGGGCTCAACATCAGATTTATAGCTCTGTACTTATAACTTCTAATAAATTATATTATTCTCTAGGTAATTTATCAACTCAGTTTTTAGCAGAAGAAAAGGTCAACAGACATCTGGATGGTAGAATCTTCCCATGATATGTCTTGTTTAGACCCTCTTTCAGTTATTACATCAGCATTTGTATTTTTCATTGGGCTGGCTATCTTGCAGTATACCCTCAACCCCAAATCTCTAACTCACTTGCATTCTCTCTCCTTTGGAGTTCAGTCCTGTTCTCTGCCTTGAATTGAGTGGTTTATTTTTGTGGATATCCATAAGTCACTAGGCTTTGGGGCATGCCCACCATTTCCATTTTATTGGTATCCTTTGAACAAGGCCAACCTTTGCATGTTGTTTGAAATTCTAGCCTATAAAGTCCTGGTGTTTTCTATGTTACTGGGCTTAGCTCCTAAAGGTGAAACTCCAGGTTGGCTTTATTTATTACTTATACTCTGTATATAATCCGAGACCATAAATATAGTTCTCAAACATCTCCCCTGTTATTTTCTTTAGTAAATTACCAGGCTCCTCCCTCATCATCTCTCTCGATATGACCACTGTCTTCCTAATATCAAGTTTATAGGCCTTTTTTCCTTCCACCCCTTCAATTTCAGTTTAAAGCTTTCTTAATTAGACTGGTGAGTCGTCTTGCCCTTTTGTTTTGCTCTCTCCTCTTCAAAGTGCTTTGGGTATGTATTCTGCCTCCTGACACTTAGTTTTCTTGAGCTATTTTGGAGAAAATCTAATCTTCATCAGAATTCCCGGAGCTAAATGACACTTTTTCTTTCTCTTTCAAATTGGTAAATTAGAAGAATTGGAAAAGACATTCATTCGAAGAGTTCTTAAAATTCCTGACCTTGATTTCATCAATAATGGAGGAAACCCTTCAATGGAAAATTGCCAAAAGAGAGTTGTGGGAAGAATCCCCCTTTAGAGAGATAGTGCGGTGTGAGGCTTTCAGGCCCTGCCTTATGTCCCAGATATCATGAAAGGTAAGAGGAAAAGAAAAAGAGTCAAAACTGTTAGACTCACCATATGCCAAGCACCACTTTAAGTTAATCTCATTGATCAATCATTATCATGAAGTCACAGGAGACAGTGTTGTTCTCTAGTCAACCATTAGAGGTTTACCTTTCTTTGTGGTTGTATAGGCTGATATGGTATAGCTTTCTAAAAAGAAGTTTGTGTCTGATGATACCTTCAAAGCTCAATTGAGTGAGTTTTTCACTCATCAACTAGCTGAAGATGGCTTCTCAGGAGTTAAGAACCGAGTTACATCCACCAGGATAGAAATCATCATGGCAGCCATCAAGACCCAGAATGTGCTTGGTAAATAACTGGCCACTGTGGCAATTGAAGGCTGTGGTCCAGAGTTTGGCTTCCCTGAGGGTACCACTTTATGCTGCAAAGTTTACCCCAAGTGGTCTGTGTGCCTTTTCCCAGCAATGTCTCAGTACTACAAGTCCCTCACAGACATGACTGTGTGGACAGCCTGCTGTGGCATGCTGCAGTTCATCATGGAGAGCATAGACAAAGGCTGTGAGGTCCTGGTTTCTGAGAAACCACAGACAGAAGACTAAGTCCATGAAGTTTGTAGATGATCTGATGATCCCCAGCAGAAACTCCCGTTGTATGGACACCACCATGTGCCATATGCTGCTCAGGTAGAATGTGCTGGACATCAAAGTCAAGACCAGTTTCCTTGGGACCCAAGAGGAAATACTGACCCGAAGAAACCTCTTTCTGATCATGTGAAAATTACGGAGCCCCAAGGTGAGATCCTACCTACTGTGCTCATCTCTGAATAGAATGGCAGAGATCCACAAATGACCACCATGAACCCATAACATGATCTCTTTAGCAGCTGAATATGGAATCTTGGTGTTCACCTTTAACAAAATATTTTTAAAGGACAAAAGCAGTGTGTGTGGCGGGGGAGGGGTTTATGAGAAGGTAGCTCAGAGGTTGGAGTAGATACTTGATTCCAGAGCTCTGGGTTCAAACCCCAGCACGTATGGTCCCTCAAAAACCATTGAGCATATGTGACAAACATCCCCTGTCAGAACATAACATATTGATTTTGCCATAGTTAAGTGATAGTACTGCAATGTAACAGTGCTGATTTAGATGACTTAGGTGCTCCATACAGGAAGCCTCTTCTCCCATTTAGACAGTTAAGGGAAGTCCTAAAATCTGCAGCCTACTCTCAGTCTTCATTATGTTCTGTGAATCCCAGCGTGTGTCCAGCTTTCCCACGAGATAGTAAGTTCCGTCTTTCCCCAGAACTCCAGCAATTGCAGGGTTTAATCTCCAGTTATCTTCTCCCTATTAAATTCCAATCACCACATCTGAATGCTGTTAATTATTCCTATATTCTTCCAGATAATCCCTCTATGCCCCCCAACCCAGACTCCCAGACTTCTCAGTTAAAACTCTCCATCTGTCCAGAAGGGTCTCTTCAAATCTTCTCATTCAGACTTCACAGTAACTTTCTTCATAGCCTTTGCTCTTCTAATCATGCAGGAAACAAAGCTGCATTAACAGCATGGAATGCTCAGTCCCTAAGCCCACAAAGATTAAAATTTTAAAAAGTGAGCAAAATGTTTCATGGCCAAGAAAAAAGGTCATGTGATTCCAGCTCATACTCTTTAACATCAGCTATGTAGGCATCAAGGTGCGGGTAGAAGAAAGTCAGAAAAGAAAGAAGGGAAGGAGGGAAGAAATGAAATAGTCAGACTTTTCTTTTTTATTTTATTTTATTGAATCACCATGAGATATAGTTACAAGCTTTTATGTTTGAGTTACAATCACACATTTGTCAAACACCCATCCCTCCACCAGTGCACATTCCCCACTACCAATATCCCCAGCATACCCCCACTTTCCCACACTCCCTCTGGCTCCAAGGCAGACAAGTTTTCCCATACTCTCTCTACTTTTGGTCATTATGGTTTGCAATGCAAATACTGAGAGGTTTTCATGCTTGCTCCTTTATCTACTTTCAACACACATTTCCCATCCTGACCAATTCCTCCAACCATCATTTTCTTAGCGATCCCTTCTCTATTCCAGCTGCCTTCTCCCCTCCCCCAGTTCCCCCCCCAACCCTGCTCATGAGACAGGTTTTCAACTATGGAGCAATCTTCCTGGCCCTTGCATCTACTGTCCTTGGGTATCAGTCTCATGTTATGTTATTTTATACTACACAAATGAGTGCAATCAATAGTCAGGCTTTTCAAAATCACATCTTCTGTTCCTACAAGAGAAATGCCTCATCTGAGTTTTCTAACAAATGAAGTAAATTCTTCAGACACATGTATGCTTCAAAGCCACACCACTCCTCAGTCATTTAATGTTTACCCTGTTATTATAATTAGATATACCTACAGTCAAAGGAGGCCGTCTTCATTTCCTCCTGCTATGTCATTTCTTTAGGGTCTCCAGGGAGCAGGGGGAGAGGCTTCCATGTCCCTCTGAAAGATGTAATGCTAACTGGAAACACCTAGGTCATTCTGTTGCCCTTTCCACTGCACACAGTTTTTAAAAGGTAAAAGGTAAAGGCCCTCCCGTTGATCGTCGATTTGCTCGAGCGGGCCCAGTAACATCTCCATTGGAGACTTTGTTGTTACTGTGTCTGGCATATCGAATACTCTCAGTAGCTTGCCAGGCTCTCCGAACACACAGTTTTTAATTAGTTAAAAACTAATTCATTCAGCAAGCATCTATTACAAGACTATTCCATTCCAGACTGTACCAAGCTTCTGCACTTAAGAATAAATATCAAACTAGAGCCAGGGAGATAGCAGAGAGTCAGGGGTATATGCAAAGTATCCCCAGTATTACATTCCCAACCCACAGTACCATAGTATATAGCCCTGGAGTATTCTAGGCATTGCTGAGCTGCCTCAGCTAGTGCTTGGCACTGTAGCCCAACAGCATCACATCTTTGGGATCTAACACTTGACCATCCAGTCTGACTGGTTTGATGTTTCTAGGAGTGACCTGGTGGCCTCCGAAAACTGTTTGAAAGTTCTCCTTTCCATCCACCCACCCCCAAAAGAGAATAATATCACAGTTTAGTAAGGCTTTGGCAAATGGGCGTTGATTTTAATGATTTTAGCTTCAGGTAAGCACTATAAATACTCAACATATTTAAATATTTTTTTTTGCTTTTTGGGTCACACCTGGCGATGCTCAGGGCTTATTCCTGGCTCTGCACTCAAGAATCACTCTGGTGGTGCTCAGGGGACCATATGGGATGCTGGGAATTGAACCTGGGTCGGCCACACACAAAGCACAAGTCCTACCCACTGTGCTATCTCTCCAGCTCCTCAACATATTTAAACTTTGAAGGAGCTATTGAAGAACCCCAAACCCCATAGCATTCCCATATGTACTTTTTGAATGAATGCATGGTTTCTGTCAATGTTGAGAAATGACTTTCTTCAGTCTGCTAGCACATACTGCCTGCCTGCTTGGTAAGAATAGTGTTACAGGGATGTTTCTAGACATACATTGTATTCACATGATTTCAGTTTTGACAGGGAAACATCTCTTCAAACTGCAATAATAGTTTTCCTGATTAAAGGTGTAGCACCATTGACATAGTTCAGACTCTGATCTGCATAACTATTAATTTCTGATTATGTCACATCCTTCTTATGTATCCTCATCTCTCTGTCCTAAATACTATCATCACACAGCCCCCTATCATTCAGAACACAGTCCAAGATTTAAAGACTGAAAATCTGTAGGGCTGGGAAGATAGTAGATCAGGTAAGGCAATTTCCTTGTGAGTTGTAACCCTGAGTTTGGTCCCCGGTACTGCTGATGGTGGCCAAAGCCCTAGTAGAAGCAATCCTTGGGTACAAAACAAGGAGCAATCCATAAGCAGTGTCAGGTGTGACCTCAAAACAAAATAACAACAACAAAAAAAACCTTAAAATAAAAAAGACTCAAAAAGTCTAGAGAAAAGAGTTGGTATATATACCTTGACTCATTTATTCTCTCCTTTATAATCACCCTATATGTTTTTATCAACTAACAATTCTTAGAAGCCAAAAATGATATTTTTTCTTCTATTTGGCTGTTTTATTTCTCTCCTTGGTAACACCTCTTCATTCATAAGGACCTTAACTCAAGCATCTTACCATTCAGGAAGTGTAGAGAGAGAGAGAAACAGACAGACAGACAGACAGACAGACAGACTGTGTATGTGTGTGTGTGTGTGTGTGTGTGTGTGTGTGTGTGTGGTGTGCATGGATTCCTTTTCAGGCTATCAAAACATTTTACACAGTATCATGAAATCGTCAGCATTTAAAAAATAGTACAAAATTATACAAGCTTATAGAGGACAACAAATTGTCTTTTTTCTTCATTGAATATTAATTTCAATAACTGGAACATAGTAGGCATGTGTGGTGTGTGTGTGTTGTGTGTATATGTGTGTATCCTAAGAGAAAGATAATGGATGAGAAAAAACAAGAAGCACCTGGCTTTTGGAATCTTTGCCTTCCAGAGGTAGCTGGCAGGCAGGCAGGAAATTGCCAATGTTGACTTAGTTTTCTCTCCAAAGACTGGAGAAAAGCCAAAGGAATAGAATATTCTAGCACTTAGAGACTTTCTTAGCACTAAGAAAGGAATAAGCAGGCATTTCAAAAAAGTGCATAAATCTTTTGAGAATCGTACGGATGTAGAAATTGAAATCAACAGGATATAAATCACATTATTATGTTACTGGGGTTTTTAGAAGATATTTGATGATATAACCTTTTGGCTGGGGATATGGAGCTATAAGTAATGTAGACCAGAGCCCATGGGGGCACCATTAAGAAATGAGAACAGGTTGGCTTTTAGAGCTACAGCACTCCATACTGCACCTGTTACCCCAACCAATGTGTTGATGTAAGGGGAAAAGAGCACATGAACCAGAGCTTGTGTTCTGATCACCCAATGGTCAAAATTGTCACAAATGGAAATTTATGCACCATTGGCACTATTCGCTGATGGCAACAAAACATTTCTTGGGCACTTTCTACTTACCATGTACATTTGTTGTCATCTCAAAAATACCTGAAAGTACAGAAAATTATGGCTCTTTTGTGATGATGAAACATCACTCTGAAAGATGACTAATCTCTCCTAGACCACAAGTTAATAATAATAATAATAATAAGGGGTAGAGCTAATAAAGGGCAGATTCAAACACCAAAACACTTAATTCTAAGGAAAGACTGAATTTATTAAAACATGCCATTGTCAACATAATGATAAAATCCACACAACTGAATTGGGGTAGGGGTAGAAGGAATAGGTGTTGGGGTCTTGGGAGAAGGTAGGGCATGCTGGTGATGGGTGTGGTATTGGAATTATGTGCATGAGAAATCATTTTAATAACATTGTAAACTACAGAATCTCAGTAAAAATAAGTTTAAAAATAAAATATTCCATTTGTGCTAAGCTAGCCTCGATATATCAATTTCCTCCATGTTAAATTTTTTACTGGAATGTTGGGTTTGTTGTCTCCCCAAAAGTGCTCATCAAGATCATATTGGGTACCACAGAAAGTGAATAGATGTGAGAACTTTTGCTCTGAGTCATGCAATACCCCTTCAGTGAAAACATGCAGATGCCACGGACTCCTCCTAAACTGCCCTAATATCACTGTGCCAGTTTCCTAAAATTGTTCTGCATGTGCAATCAAGGGAAAATTATATGTATATCCATAACAAAATAAAATAGCACACTTCATACATCCACAGAACTACCTTTGTATTTATAATTTCATCAGGAAGAGAAAACTTATAGAAAGATAATGGCACCATTTATCCTCAAAAGCAGGTTTATACCTGTGACTATGTATGAGTTAAGGTTAGTTTAAACACTGTAATCTCTTTTCATGCATTTTTAAAATTTTAATTTGTGTTTAAAATATTTAGATGGCTTCTTTGTACCCATGAATAAATAATCCAATGTACGCTTTTTTGGCCCACTTAGCAGAAATGTCTGATCTATATTTTAATCCTTTCTTATAATATCACTAAAATCACAGCTTTCTTAGGAACTTAGGAAAGGAAATGTGGGCTCTGTCCTTTGCCTTCTGTTTCTGCCCTGCCCAACTGCAGACCTAAGACATGAAAGATTCTTCTGGAAGGGAAGGGGAGCTGGGTGTCCCGGGAACCTCCAAGAGAAAAAAATGATGTCATGTAAGGAAAGCACTGTTTTCAGATCTCCTTCCACAGGAAACAGTTGCTGTGCAGGAATCATCATGGAAAATCCAAAGAAACCTGTCATCACCTCTTTCTTGTAGAAGTAGGTCTAAACTGCTGTAAAAAATTCTTCCAGCACATATCTGTTGGAGGGCCGAGGTGGATCACACTGACTGAAAGCTCAGAATGAACATGAAAGAAGAGTGAGATAAGGGAGAGAGGTGTTAATTTGAGGCCTGGCGCTGGAACAGGATGATTTAGAAAAACAGTCAGAGTTCAGTGTGCAACCCAGACTTATTTTTGCACATGATTAGCATAGTTAATCAACATCAGATACCTTGACACTAGTCCTTTCCACTGTCTTCAACCAGTCCAAAACTAAATGTCTCAAGAATTAATAGCAGTGAGGGGGAAATCAACTTACAATCATGTTAGAGGGATTTTTCTCTTTCTTCAGAGATTCTCTGCATGGCAAAACTAAATCTACAAAGGTAAAATTCACAACTCAATCTACATAGTTGGGCCACTAGAAGTGTTCACAAGTATGAACCTTATGGCTATCATAATTTTCTCTTTATAAATCAAGATCTTTGGGTCTTGTATTCTATAAGGTACTATGTGGTTACATGTGTGTGTAAGGCTTTGTCCAGGGGAGTTCCTTACCAGCATTGGTCAAATATCCTTCATAAAGGAGTGGTATTTTTATAAGAAGGATTAATAATGAATCTTAAGGTTAAAACATGAATTAATTCTCTAATGAATACTTATCAAAATAAAACTATTAAAACAGTAAAGTCTAGTGATATCAAAGGGTACTTCACTTAAGAAAATAATAGTTATAAAATATAAAAATATTTTCATTCTAGAATATATTTCTCAAAATATTTCATTGACACAAAATAGAAATATAAATTATTGTAGAAATATAATCTCAGAAAGAGCTTGTGAACAAAAAAATAAATAAATTAAATAAAACAAACGAAGTCCTGAGAGAATGTGTACCACATAAACAGGAATTATAATTAAAATTGACAATATGCTTGACAACACTGGTCTCCAGCTAATAATAGCTGTTATTTAAATAAAATAAATGCTATGGAAGCACACTAGCTTTGATAAAAATATATCTCATCTGTTATTTCTTTGTATTTTCACAAAATTTTCATGATTTATGTTAGGCATATACCTTTCAATTTTCTAAGAACAGTTGTGAGAGATTAAAAGAAAAACTTAAAATGTATAATTTTGCAAAACAAAAACTGCTTAAGCAATAGTTCACAGACAATTATTATAAGTGTCAAGACATGGCTCCAGAGTTCTTATTTCTTATTCACTGATCCTTCTACATTTTAATGCTCATGGATCCCAGACCCCAAGAAAGTATTAGTTAGATGAAAATAAATAATGCTAAAGTGATGTCTTCAATTGTATACAAACAAGTGAAAACTACAATTGCATTTTACATATGCAGAGAGAATTGAAAAATGAATGATAGAATTATGATCCAAAAAAGATTCAGACACACCATGACACAGAGCTCATTGAAGATGCACTCTTTTTCTAAGGGGTTTATTCATCTTTGGAGAACTCTGATTTTCAATTAGTGATTTATAATCTTCATTTCGTTTAAAAATACATATTAAGTGCTTATCTATGACAGGTACTTATTTGTTCTTGGGCCTAATATTAGAATAGCATATTGGTTAGCTATTTCTTTGAGCAAACCACCCTCACATAAGTAACATAAAACAGTAAGTATTTTATTATTAATCACAATTTCACAAATCAGCAAGATTGGTCTCCTAAACTAAGCCAGTCTCATTCATGTATCTGGCTAGCTGATGAGTTGATTGGTGAGGCAAATCTCTGATGAACTGTTTTTGGCAGTTGACTGACCACTGGCTAGGGCATGAAAGTGAATGGATTATGTACCTTTTATCTTCAAGCAAAACTTGCAGGAGAACAAGAGAGTAGGCACAAGATTTGAACACATTTTTTTTTTAGTGAAACACCATGAGGTACAGTTGTAGATTTACAATTTTTTGTGCTTGGGTTTTGATTATACAATGATCAGATACCCATCCCTCCACCAGTGTCCATTTTCCCCCACCATGGATAATATCCCCCCCACTCCCATCCCCCCATCACCCCTGCCTCTGTGGCAGGGCAATCCCTTGTGTTCTCTCTTTCCTTTTGGGTGTTGTGGTCTGCAAAAGAGGCATTGAGTGGCAAACATGTTCAGTCCATAGTCTACTTTCGACATGCATCTCCCCTCCTGGGAGGATCCTCCAAACACCCTTTATTTGGTGCTCCTTTCTCTATCTGAGCTACCCTTTCCCCTAGAATGCCCGGCTGGCCTCTAAACTATGCAGTAATCCTCCTGGTGCTGATCTCAGCTATTCTTGGGTATTAATCTCATATTTTGTTACTTTATATCCCCCCAGATGAATGCAATCTTTCTATGTTTATCCCTCTCATTCTGACTCATTTCGCTTAGCATGATATTTTCCATGTTGTACCACTTGTATGTAAATTTCATGACTTCATCTTTTCTAACAGCTACATAGTACTCCATTGTGTAGATGTACCAAAGTTTCTTTAACCAGTCATCTGTTCTTGGGCATTCAGATTTCTTCCAGTTTCTGGCTATTGTAAAGAGTGCTGCAATGAACAAACAAGTGCAGATGTCCCTTTGACTATACATTTTTGCCTCTCTGGGATATATTCCCAGGAATGGTATTGCTGGGTCAAATGGAAGCTCAATTTCTAATTTTTTGAGAATCGTCCATACTGTTTTCCAGAAGTGCTGAACAAGTCGACATTGCCACCAACAGTGAAGGAGTGTACCTTTCTCGCCACATCAGCGCCAGCATTGGTTGCTTTTGTTCTTTTGAATGTGGGCTAGTCTCTGAGGTGTGAGATGGTATCTCATTGTGGTTTTGATCTGCATCTCCCTGATGATTAATGATGTAGAGGATTTTCTCATGTGCTTTTTTGCCATTTGGATTTCTTCTTTGAGAAAGTTTCTGTTCATTTCATTGCCCCATTTTTGGATGGGGTTGGATGTTTTCTTCTTGTGGAGTTCAACCAGTATTTTGTATATCCTGGATATCAATCCCTTGTCAGATGTGTATTCGGCGAATATCCTTTCCCATTCTGTAGACTGTCTTTGTATTTTGGTCACTGTTTCTTTGGAGGTGCAGAAGCTTCTTAGTTTAAGATAGTCCCATTTGTCTATCTCTGTTTTCACTTGCTAGGCCAGTGGCGTGGCATCTTTGAAGATACCATTAGCTTCAATATCATGGAGGGTTTTGCCAACTTTGTCTTCAATGTACCTTATGGTTTCTGGTCTGATGTTGAGGTCTTTAATCCATTTTGATCTTACTTTTGTACGTGGTGTTAGGCAGAGTTCTGAGGCCATTTTTTTGCATGTAGCCGTCCAGTGATGCCAGCACAATTTGTTAAAGAGGCTTTCCTTGTTCCAGTTCACATTACTTGCGCCTTTATCAAAGATTAGATGATCATATGATTGAGGGGAGATGCCAGTGTATTCAACCCTGTTCCATTGGTCTGCAGTTCTGCCTTTGTTCCAGTACCATGCTGTTTTAATTATTACTGCTTTGTAGTACAGTTTGAAGTTCAGGAGGTTGGTTCCTCCCATTTTCTTTTTCCCAAGAATTGCTTTAGCTATTTGTGGGGGCTTTATTGTTCCATATAAATTTCAGGAGTGTTTTCTCCATTTCTTTGAAGAATGTCATGGGTATCCTTTTAGGGATTGCATTGAATTTATACAGTGCTTTTTTTCATGTCGCTTTCTTCTCTCTCACTGTTTGCATATAGGAAAGCCATGGACTTTTGGGTATTGATTTTATAGCCTGCAACTTTACTATACGAGTCTATTGTTTCTAGGAGCTTTTTGGTGGAGGATATAGGGTTCTCTAAGTATAGTATCATATCATCTGCGAATATTGAGAGCTTGATTTCTTCCTTTCCTACCTGAATGTCCTTAATATCTTTTTCTTGCCTAATCGCTATTGCAAGTACTTCCAGTACTATATTGAACAGCAGTGGAGATAGTGGGCATCCTTGTCTCTTCCCTGATCTTAGAGGGAAGGCTCTCAGTTTTTCCCCATTGAGGATGATGCTTGCTGTAGGCTTGTGGTAGATGGCTTTAATTATGTTGAGGAAAGTCCCCTCTATACCCATTTTGGCTAGGGCTTTCATCATAAAGGGGTGCTGGATCTTGTCAAATGCTTTCTCTGCATCTATTGATATAATCATATGCTTTTTATCTTTTCTTTTGTTGATATGATGGATTATGTTGATTGAATTCCGAATGTTGAACCATCCTTGCATCCCTGGGATAATTCCTACTTGGTCAAGGTGTATGATCTTTTTGATGAGTAGTTGGATTCTATTTGCTAGTACTTTGTTGAGGATCTTTGCATCTGTGTTCATCAGGAATATTGGTCTGTAATTTTCTTTCTTTGTGGTATCTCTGTCTGCTTTTGGTATCAGTGTGATACTTGCTTCGTAGAAACTGTTCGGAAGTGTTTATGATATTTCAATTTTGTGGAAAAGCTTAAAGAGGATTGGGAGTAAGTCCTCTTTAAAGATTTGGAAGAATTCACTAGTGAATCCATCCGGGCCAGGACTTTTGTGCTTGAGGAGACTTTTTATTGCCATTTCAATTTCCTTGATGGTGATAGGTCTGTTCAGGTATTCCAGGTCTTCTTGGTTCAGCCTTGGGAGTCTATAGGAGTCTAGGAATTTATCCATTTCCTCGATGTTTTGATGTTCCGTGGCATAAAGCTTCTCAAATTACTCCCTGAGGATCCTTTGAATTTCTGTAGTTTCTGTTGTAATGACCCCCTTTTCATTTCTGATTCGATTTATTAGGGTATTCTCTCTCCCTTTCCTTGTGAGTTTTGCTAGAGGCTTATCAATCTTGTTAATTTTCTCGAAGAACCAGCTCTTGGTTTCATTGATCTTTCGGATTGTTTTTAGGGTTTCCATCTCGTTAATCTCTGCTCTGAGTTTTATTATTTCCTTTCTCCTATTCGGGTTGTGCTCCTTTTTTTGGTCCTTCTCCAAGCTCTTAAGCTGTGAGGTTAGGTTACTTATGTGTACTCGTTCCTCCTTCCTGGGGAATGCTTGTAGAGCTATAAACTTTCCTCTTAACACAGCTTTTGCTGTGTCCCATAAGTTTTGGTAACTCGTGTTCTCATTTTCATTCGTTTCTAGGAATCTTTTGATTTCCTCTTTGATTTCCTGTCTAATCCACTCGTTGTTCAATAGCGCACTGTTTAATTTCCAGGTGTTTGATTTAATTTTCTGTTTTTGTGTGTGATTTACTTCTAATTTCAGCGCATTATGGTCTGAGAAGATTGTTGATACAATCTCTATCTTCTTAATTTTAATTTTATGGAGGCATGTTTTGTGGCTCAGCATGTGGTCTATCTTGGAGAATGTTCCATGTACGCTTGAGAAGAATGTGTATTCAGCTTTTTGTGGATGAAGTGTCCTGTATATATCTACTAAGTCCCTTTCTTCCATTGTTTCCCTCAGATGTAGTATGTCTTTGCTAAGCTTGAGTCTGGTTGATCTATCAAGAGGTGACAAAGCGGTGTTGAAGTTTCCCACTAGTATTGTGTTGCTATTGATGTCTTTTTCCAAATCTATGAGTAGTTGTTTGAAGTACTTTGCTGGTCTTTCATTAGGTGCATATACATTCATTATTGTAAGTTCTTCCTGTGGTACAGATCCTTTGATCAATAAGAAATGGCCTTCACTGTCTCTTATGACCTTCTTCACTCTGAAATCGATGTGGTCTGATATTAGGATGGCTACCCCAGCTTTTTTATGGGAGCTGTTTGCCTGTAGGATTGTTTTCCAGCCTTTGACTCTGAGTCTGTGTTTGCTTTGACTATTGAGATGTGTTTCTTGCAGGCAGCAGAATGTTGGGTTCAATTTTCTAATCCATCCTGCCACTCTATGTCTTTTAATTGGTGCGTTTAGCCCATTGACATTGAGAGAGATTATTCTTATGGGATTTTGTCCCATTGTTCTGTTGAAATTTGGTGTATTTGAGGGGCCTTTCTTGCCTTAAAGTAGCCCATTTAGTTGTTCTTGTAACCATGGTTTTGAGTCTATGAAGTTCCTGAGCTGTTGTTTGTCTGTGAAACTGTGTGTTGTTCCTTCTATTATGAATGAGAGTCTCGCTGGGTAAAGTATTTTTGGGGAGACATTTATTTCATTGAGTTTTTTCACTATGTCCCACCACTATTTTCGGGCCATGTGGGTTTCATCAGAAAAATCAGCTGTAAATTTTAAGGATGCTCCTTTGTAAGAGATTTCTTTCTTTGATCTTGCTGCTTTCAGAATTTTGTCTCTGTCTAAGGTTTTGGTCATTTTGATCAGGATGTGTCGTGGGGTATTTTTATTTGGATTTCCTTTAGCTGGTACCCTTGGGGCCTCCTGAATGTGATCACAAGTTTTCTTCAGCTCTGGAAACGTTATAGAAACAAGAGAGGACTTAATAGAATACACATCTTGAGAGAAAAGACTGAAAAGTCATATTGCTTTAGGTGTGCAAACAAGGAGAGATGAACTGCTACTATAAATGATAAAACAGACAAGTATATACCCTCACCCTCAAGAACATAAGAACTTTGCTGCTATATCATCCTCACATAAACTCTGGTTATTTAATATATCTAATCACTTTTCCCATGACAAGAATTTTTTAACCTCAACATTGATCCTAATCTTTTAAAAAATTTTTTTGTTCTTGTTGTTTTTATTTATATATTTATTTTTTTAATTTTTTTAAATTGAGTCACCAGTGAGATACAGATACAAAGCTGTTCCTAATCAGGTTTCAGTCATACAATAATCCAACACCCATCCCTCTCCCAGTGCCCATTTTCCACGACCAATGGCCCCAGTTTCCCTCCTGTCAACTTCCCCAACCTACCTCTAGGCTCTGTAGCAGACATTTTCTTTCCATCCCCCCTCTGTCTCTCTCTCTCTCTGTCTTTATGTCTCTCTCTCTCTCTCTTTCTCTTCCTTTCACACTCTCACTTTTTCGCTTTTTCCAGACAAATACTTCAAAGACTTATTCCCCTCCTACATCTCATGTGAACTATCTTATAAGGAGCATGATGTCAAGTTCCTTCCTTGTCAAGTATACAAGAATGGAACTCTACTGTGGAGGGAATGTTTGCTTCCTACGACTTCCAAAAGCAAAGAAAAAATATATAACAGTGATATATTGAAACTGGCTCCAGTTTAGAGATAGATTCTCAAAGTAGCACCTTTGCAGAATGGATCTTGTACATAAACTTAGATATGTACCATTTTCATCAACTTGGTCTCTAAAGGACTGATACAGGCATTTATTAGGATAGGGTCTGATATAGTATCACGGGGGTGAAGAGTAATAGACACTTTGCTGGTGGTGCTATGAGGTAACTTTATACCAAGACTATAAATGTTAATACCATTTTAAATATATGACATTACCTATAATAAATTTTTTAAAGAAAAAGAATATCAAACATACCATCACTATCACCTATAATTCCAATGCCACCACTATCACTTGAATTTCAAGCTATCTCCAAAGATAAAAATTTCAAAACAACTTTAGTATAAGCAGGTGGTTGCCTCTAGTTCAACTTTCAAGCAAATAATTGGATATAGGCTGGTTCCCATCTGGTAGACAATCATCTAGAAGACATGCCAGACAGTAATCTGATTTTAAATTTTAATTAGGGCTCAGAAACCAGCATTTTTAGGCTCAATGTTGTCCACTGACTGACTCTATAAAGTAAGTTTTATTAGAACCCAGATCTACCCGTTTGCTTACCCATTGTCTATGGCACTTTTGCCAACAATGACATAGTTGAATAGTTTGAGACAGAGACTGCACAGCCCCTAAATCTAAAATATGTCTTATCTGTCTCTTTGTAGAAGTTTTCCCAACATGACTTAGACTACTGACAGTATATACTTACTGATGTTTGTGAGTTTTCAGCTAGGTCATTCATTTTATATCTGCAGCTTGTATTATTCTTGTTATTGCTGGTTTATTTATTAGTGATGTTTTAGTTTATTTTTAAATAATTCTATTGAACCTTAATTTATCAATGTAGCTAATGACACAAAAATTATAGTATAATAAATTGTTATACTATTAAAAGCTATTGAAGCTGTTCAAGAAATAGACTTCTGGATCCTTCAGGTGTAACTCGTAACAAGTATAAATAGACTTATACCTTTTATGTATATTTTCCCAAAATACATTATCAATATGTATAATATCTATGGCCATTTTTTGTTGCAGTTTCATAAGTTTGTCAGCCAAGTGTGCATCTCTGCTCACCAATTTTATTAGATTTGCTTTCTAAAATTAATATATCTTTATGTCTTTATTTTCCCTCCAATTTTCTTACTTAATGGTCCTGTCATTTGAGCCAGAAATTTTGTAGTTTTTGAACTTTCTCACTGCTCACTCATGATACAGTTCAATTTTCCCTAGAAATTTCTGCAAATCAGCACCTAGAACCAGAGTCTTGATCAGATTTCTTTATTTATTTTTCTAACTCAACTTTCATCTGAACAAGCTTCAGAAAAAAATGGAGTCAACTATGATATTCTACTACTCAAGAAAATGAAAATAATGGAGACCAATAAAAAGGCCAAGAGGCCAAAGTGAGAGTAGGGCAGGTAAGGCCTTGCATGTGACCAACCCAGGTTTGGTCTGTGCAGAGCCAGGTGGAACCCCTAATCATTGATGGGTGTAACCCAAAAAGACAAAGAAATATTTTGTTTTTAAAAATCAAAACAAATTAAAAGGCGGGGCACAGAATGGCCCTTACAACGTATAGGATAAGGCTCAGATAACTGGTGCTCTGTTTCATAAATAAAGAAAGGCAAGAGAAAAAGTTTGCCCAACACTATTTGGTTATTAAGTGAGGGAGACAAAATCAACCTTCTGGGCATCTGCATTCACTTTACAACCCCACTCTGTCTTTCCAGTGTGATGACTTATATAACTTCTTAACTATTTAATACATTAATTTAGCCCCCTGTAAAAACTAGGTACTATACCAGATGCCAAAGACACAAATATACATACCCCTACCATCAAGTGACACAGCAAACTTGTGGAAATTTAAAAAAAATACCTTCATTATTAAAATAATTATTTAACCACCAATGTCCATGTGAAATAACAGTAAATATACAGTGTATTTGGAGTGGATGGTTAGCAATTCTATGTGAGCTAGGAAATAATGTTATTAAAACTAAGTAATACTGATTAGAAGATAAATACAAGTATCTTAGGAGGTTGGTATACTAGGAGGAAAAGGGACTAATGGTAGAGGCTGAGAAAGAAAGATCTAAAATTATAGGCAAAAGGGTCCTCTCAGAATCACATCGTCAACAGACAGAAATTAATTTTAGTCCAATATTTCAAACTTCCCTCAAAACTAGGTGTGATTTCAGCCCTGTGAAGTCCCTGAAATGAGTAAGTGGAGAACAAAATCCTTAAAAAGAAGAGACTGAGAGAGTAGACCTAGAGCCAGGCCTGAATTGATACTGTATAGTCTAAGTGCTCCTGTCTTAACTAGTTCCCTGACCTTGAGTAGATTATTTAATCCATGTTACCTCAGATTTTAAAGGAAAATGTGGAATATGGTAATCGTCCTACAGTGGTATTATGAGATTTTAAGAAATTACAGATGATCCCCAATTATGATAGCGTTACAGTGGCAGAAAGGCAGTAGTATACAGTCAGTTTGGAACTGCATGTCAAGTTTTGAATTTTGATCTTTTCCCAGGTTGGCAATATATGGTACAATACCCTCGTGATCCTGGGCAAAGGCAGTGAGTCACAGCTCAGAGTCAGCCATGCATTCATGAGAGTAAATACTATAGATATTCTTCAGTATGCTGTGTTGCCAGTGTTTTTTGGATATTGTGTTTTGTGTTTTCACATCCCATCGTGTCTATAAAATTCCCATCTGTGTCTCCTGCGTCTGGTGAGAAGAAGCGATGAAATCCAAGATAATTGCCCAGCATGAGGCGGAAGAGCTTTCCAATGAGAAGCTGAATAAACTGGAAAAAGCAATAAAGATGTTGAGGCAGAGGACGAGTTACACCTGAAGGATCAAGAAAGATCACAGCAAAGAAAATGGTGGATACACTTGCTATGAACTGTAGTAGCATCTGGATGCTGTAATAAATGGTGTCATAATAAGAGCTTCCCAAGAGTTGACAAGGATGCTCTTGCTTGCCATGGAGAAATATACAACTGAAGAAATAAACCCAATATCTTAATCACTTAATCACTTAACTTCCCGTTAGTCGTCGATTTGCTCGAGCGGGCGCCAGTAATGTCTCCATTTGTCCCTGTCGCGTGCTAGTGTAGCCCAATGGCATCTCTTCGCTCCGGGAACATGGAGGGCCTCAAACCGATCGTTCATGATCTTGACAAAGAAGTCTGACCATCTGGTAGGTGGGCGGCCACGCGGTCTCTTGACATCCCGTGGAATCCAATCAGTAACAGCTCTAGTCCAACGGTCATCTTTAAATCTCATTACGTGACCAGCCCATCTGATTTTCGACACCTTGGCATATGAGACAGCGTCCCTGATCCTTGATCGTCGACGGATGTCAGAACTCCGGATTCGTTCTCTCATTTGAGTGAAACGTGTTATTCCAAGCATAGCTCTTTCTATTCTTCTTTGGGAGACCTGAATGGCATTCTCATCTTGTTTGCATAGGGCCCAGGTCTCTGAGGCATATGTTAATGCAGGAAGAACAGTGGAATCAAAGAGATGTGCCCGGAGCCGGAGGTTCTTCGTCCTCTTAGCTATTTCTTCGACGTTCTTGAAGGCGTTCCAAGCCGCTCTCTTCCTCCTGCGCAGCTCGGGTGCCAGGTCATTTGTCATGTTGACCTCTCGACCTAGGTACACATAGCTGTTGCATTTGGAGATGGTCGTTCCATTGAGAGCGAATGGGGCGTCAGGAACAAGGATGTTTCTCATAAACATTGTCTTCGTAAGATTCAGCTGTAGTCCTACCTTTCCACACTCACGGTCAAAGTCGGCCAGCATTTGTGCCGCTTGGCTGATGTTTGGTGTTATTAAAACAATGTCATCAGCAAAGCGGAGGTGGTATAGTTGCCGACCATCTATCTTCACTCCCATTCCTTCCCATTCCAGTCGTCGCATGATGTTCTCGAGGGTGGCACTGAAGAGTTTCGGTGAAATGGTATCACCCTGCCGCACCCCTCTCTTGACATCAACGATCACTTCTTTGTATAATGGTGAGATCCTGGTAGTGAATCCGCAATACAGCTCACGGAGGATCCTGATGTATTGGGCTTGAATGCCCTGATTGGCTAGGGCTTCAATGACCGCTTCCGTCTCAACAGAATCAAAGGCCTTCTTTAAATCAATGAACGTTAAGCAGAGCGGCATCTTGAACTCCCGAGAAACCTCAATGAGCTTGGTTACCGTGTGGATATGGTCGATGGTGCTGAATCCTTTGCGGAACCCTGCTTGCTCGCATGGTTGTCCTTCATCTAGTGTTCTGCCAATCCTATTCAGGATGACTCGAGTGAACAGCTTGTAGATGACAGACAATAGGCAGATCGGGCGATAGTTGCCAATGTCATGGATGTCTCCCTTCTTGAACAGTAGTACGGTCCTGCTGGTTTTCCATTGGGACGGAACCTTGCATTCAGACAGGTAGCGAGTGAAGAGCCGAGCCAGTGTATTGATGAGTACTGACGGCAGGTTCTTCAGGTGTTCAGGTCTGACCTTGTCTGGGCCGGGTGCTGTTTGCTTCTTTACCAACGAAATGGCGTGTCGGATTTCGGAAGGGAGAACGTTAGGAACGACATACCCATCCTGTGGAATTTGGTATGTCGGCAAGTGGACATGGCTATCGAAGAGATTTGAGTAGAAGTCATGGATAATCTTCTCCATTGCCGTTCTGGAGGATGTGATGGATCCATCAGGACGTCGGAAGGCAGTCATCTTGCTCTTATAGTTGGCGAAGGACAGGCGGGCCTTACGAATACTTTTCCCGGCTTCTGCCGCATCTACCAGTACTTCTGCTCTTCTCTCTTTGAGGTCTTCCTTGATCGCATCTCTGCACTGCTTTGCAAGCTCGGACGTTAGCTTGCGGTTGCCTGAGGCATGCGCCAAACCACGCTGGCGAATTAGCTCAAGAGTTAAACCCAATATCTACAGAATAATATTAAGCCTGTAAATAAACAAGTATTGCTGCCCCCAAATCTTCTATCAGCTCTTCTTGGACCTCATCAAGAGAGATAAATTACTGATCCTCTCACAGTAGAATTTTCTTCATACAGTATTGAATTTTAGGTCAATGTTTCAAATTTTCCTCAAACTCAGTGTGTGATTTCAGCTCTGTAAATAAATTATAACAACTCATATTGGTGTGGAAGAGACATTATAGTAGCTAAATCACTTGCCTTTCTTGTAGCCAACTTGGGTTCCATCCATGAAAACATATATGGTCCCCTGAGCACCACCAGAAGTGACCCCTGAGCACAGACCTAGGAGCTCAGAGTCCTGAGTGCAGTCAATGTGACCTATTTTCTCCTAAAACATTGTTTTTCCCTTTCAATGTTCTTTACATTAGATATTAAAACTATTATTATAAAATCAGTTATGTCTTAAATGGCTTTACTCCATTGTATGTTTGGTGGAGTATTCCGAGAATATTTAAAGCAAACTAGGCTAAATTATGATATTTATAAGTGAGATACATTTATGGGGCTGTAACCCTGTCATAACTAATACATAAAAGTATCTGGCACACAATAAACATTATATATGATAAAGGATAGTGAATATACTGAAAAAGTCAACTAAATTAAATGGAACTTAGTTATGGGCACATTGGCATCTTTTAATTTTATCTTTAGGAAAATATTTTAAACAGAAGAATGATGGAATCAGAAGGACTAATATAAACATATAGCAACAAGGATAAAGAAAATATAGATAACTGATCTTCTGACAACACAAATCTTTTGATTTGCTTCAAACTTCTGAGGAAAAATATCACCATCAGCTAAATAAACAAAATGGCCAGATTAAAAATGAAGTATATACATAAGAACCACCTCTTAAGAGTTATTTGTATATGTATCCCAAACACAGACAAGATCCTTAGATTCTAACCCCATTCAGGACAGGCATTAAGCCTTGCTTGCTTTTATAACCCTTGCTTTGTATATTTACTCAGAGAAGACACTTGGAAAATTCTTTTCTCAGTAGGCTGAACAATTTTGTGACATTTGATCCCCGAACTTTCTTCATTCATGTTGCTCTGAGCCAGGAGAACTACCCACACAACGCCCATCTGGGAAATTCAACCACATTTCAGGGATGTGATCAGACTGAAAGCCTTGGTTATTAATTCATAAATGATAGCATGAAATAACATACATTTCCAAAAGAGACTGTGCTTGAGAAAGTTCTAGACTTTTGGTGCACTTTCAGACATTATAGACACATTACAGAACTAGCTACAATTTGTTTGGGCCCCTGTATCTAACAACATCAAAAGAAAGGGTTAACACTGAACACCTATTGTCTAGTGATCTCACTAACAGTCAAAAAAGTCAAAAATGGACTACTTTGGTCTGGCCCTGCTACCCCAAATAAAAACTACAGACGTTATTGTGTGAAGTAAGGAGGGGCCTATAGCCTGCTATGGAAAAATGTTGGTACTTCGCATGTGGAATGTAATGTGGTAACATGCATGTTGAAAAGGTGTGAAGTTATACCCCTAAAACATCAATAGTCTCATAAAGCAATGAAATCTCAATTAAACAGAGTCTCCACAAAAGCCGATGAGATGGATTCTCTCACGAAACTCAAACCAAGTCAAAACTTCTGCTAAGGTAGAAACAGATTCTTTCCAGGGTCAGATTCTATCCCAACACCCTTCCCAGCTGGATGATCTCAGTAATGAATTTCATCATTTTCAGCCTTGTTTATCCTCTCTAAAACAGTGCTTATAACAAGACCTTCTTAATAGGGTTTTCAATGAGTTAAGGGTATAAATTGTTTTGCCCAGCTCCAGGTACACAGAAAAGAACGCAATCAATATGAGCTGCAATTACCCTCCCAGAAGTTTTGGAGCAATGAATTGCAGCCCTAGTTTTATACTATCTCAAATTCTGAAAACAGTGTTAATTCACCTTAATTTTAAAAGTGCCACACAGAAATTTTAAGAGGAATTGAAGGGTACCATGAACTCAAGAGATCTGGAGTTTGAAGTTCCAAAAAAAAGGTCAAGAATCATAGCCTAACCTGACCCCACAGCCCGTATCACCTGCCACCGGGACAGATACCTGAGGACACCCGCCAGAGCTCTGCTTCGCCCGCCCACCTAGTCCCTGCCTTTTTTCTGCACAAGCCCTGGAGCCTAGGTAGCAGAATCGGGCTAGGCTGGGGGTATGGCCTCCACCGTAGGGGGCGTGGTCTCCTTAAAAGTGGGAGTAGCCTTCTGTGTGGACAGCGACCAAATGGCCACAGTTATATTCCCATTCTCAGCACTCTCAGCTCATAGCCCAACCTATAACACTTAATTCTGTGCAAAATGTCTCAGCCGCCTCAAACACAATACGACAAAAATCCACTGGCCTACACCAACTCCATTAAAAGACCAGTGTATGCAAAAGCTTTACAAGCCCTATATAAAAGAGCACATCCTCCGATGCTTCACTAATGCCTATGAAAAGTCACAGAATAATGTTTGAGAGGAAGAATGTATTCTAGAAGGGGAGAAGAGTGACCTCAATTGACTGAGCTCAATCAGAACCCTTTCCCACAATAATAGGGAACAGTGCTAGTGAATTTGAAGGTTCTATCTCTATACAATCACAACAACATGAAGAAACAGCGCAAATCTCCACTACGAGGAGAGGACGAAGAAAAGAGTCCCGAATCCTCAACAGGGCTTACCCACAAATACGATCTCTCCAATAAAGAATTCCAAGATGAAATACTGAGGATGTTCAAGGAACTCAAAGAATCAATGGAGCAGACATGAAAAAATTAAAGGAAAAAATGAAAGAAACAGTGGTTTGGATAGTCAAGAAAATACAGGAAGAAATGAGAGCAGAAATAAAAAAGCTACAAAAATAAGTGTCACAAATAAAAAATGCGGTAAAGTAAAGTAAAAGTAAAGTAAAGGCCCTCCCATTGATCATCGATTTGCTCGAGCGGGCCCAGTAACGTCTCCATTGGAGACTTTGTTGTTACTGTGTCTGGCATATCGAATACTCTCGGTAGCTTGCCGGGCTCTCCGAGAGGAGCGGAGGAATCGAACTCGGGTCGGCCATGTTGGCTGTGTGCAAGGCAGACGCCCTACCCGCTGTGCTATTGCTCCAGCCCTCAGTGGGTGCCCCCAACAGTAGAATACTATGCCAAAGACAGGATCAGTGAGCTTGGAGATGAGCAGCAGAAATCGTATAGGCAAAACAAACAATGGAAAAAGACCTTAAAACAACTCTAAGGAGAATCAGAGACCTAGGGGATGATGCCAAGAGGAACAACATTAGAATTATCAGAGTACCAGAAGATCAGGGAGGCAACCCCAATGAAAAAGCCACAGTCAAAGAAATCATTGCTGAAAAGTTCCCAGAGTTAAAGAATGCAGACATCCAAATCCAAGGAGCCAGAAGGGTGCCAGCTAAAAGAGACCCTAATAAAAACACTCCAAGGCATATCATAGTCAGAATGATGAATGCCATGGATAGAGACACAATACTGCAAGCAGCAAGGTCAAAGAAGGAAATCACATACAAAGGAGTATCCCTTAGTTTTACAGCAGACCTATCAGAGGAAACCCTCCACGCCTGAAGACAATGGTGGGATATAGTCAAAAAACTCAATGAAATAAATGCCTCAGCAAGAATACTTTATCTAGCTAACCACACTCAAACTTGATGGAACAATACATCATTTTATAGATAAACAACAGCTCAGGAAATTTATAGACTCAAAACCAAACCTAAAAGAAAGACTAAAGGAGCTCCTGTAAGACAAGAAGGAAAACACCATAAGCAAAACCAACCCCTACAGAAAGATGGCACAAAACCCCATGACAATAATCTCTCTCAATGTCAATGGTCTAAATGCACCAATCAAGAGACACAGAGTGGCAAAATGGATCCAGAAACTGAAACCAATATTCTGCTGCCTACAAGAAACACATCTGAACAGTCAGCAAAAACATAGACTTGAAATTAAAGGATGGACAACAATCCTGCAAGCAAATAGCTCCATCAAAAAAGCTGGGGTGGCCATACTAGTATCCGACAACATAGATATTGGGTTGAAAAAAATTAGAAGGGACAGCGAAGGTCATTTATCAACAGATATGTGAGACAGGAAGAAATAACACTCATAAATGTATACGCACCCAATGAGGGACTAGCTAAATACTTAAAACAGCTGCTAACAGATTTTAATGAGGATATTGCTAGCAATACAATAGTAGTTGGAGACTTCAACACTGCCTTATCACCTCTGGATAGATCAACAAGAACAAAACTCATCAAGGAAACATTGGCTTTGAAGGAAGAAATAGAAGAGAGAGGGCTAATAGACCTATACAGAGCTTTACACCCCAAAAAGAAAAAATATAAATTCTTTTCCAGTGTACAGGGAACATTTTAAAAAAAAGGAACAAGTGCTAGGTTACAAAAAATACCTCAATAGAATCAGGAAGATAGAAATAGTATCAACAATCTTTTCAGACCATGATGTGCTGAAGAGAGAAGCTAATCACACACAGACACAAAGAACCAAATCAAACACCTGGAAATTAAACAAGTCAATGTTTAACAACGAGTGGTTAGGAAGGAAGTCAAGGATGAAATCAAAAGATACCTGTAAACAAATGAGAATGAAGACATGAGCTACCAGAACCTATGGGATGCAGCTAAAGCCGTGTTAAAAGGAAAATTTATAGCTTTGCAGGCATTTCTAAGGAAGGAAGAAAGGGCCTACTTAGATAACCTGACTTCACAGTTAAAGATTTTAGAAAAATACCAACGAAAAGAACTCAAATCTGACTGAAGAAAAGAAATAATAACTTAGAGCAGAAATTAATGACATGAAAAGCCAAAAAACAATCCGAAAGGTCAATGAAACCAAGAGCTGGTTCTGTGAGAAAATAAACAAGATTGATAAACCACTAGCAAGAATTACATAGAAATAGAGAGAGACACCCTAATGAACTGAATCAGAAATGGAAAAAGGGGACATCACAACAGAAACCAAAGAAATTCAAAAGACCATCGGAGATTACTTTGAGAGTCCATATGCCACAAAACGAGATCACGATCACGATCACGACCATCCTGTTATTCGTCAATTGCCTCGAGCAGGCCCCAGTAATGTCTCCTTCATCCTAGCCCTGAGATTTTTAAGAAAGTGCCATATTCAAGGCTCTTTAGGAGAATGAGACCCATCATTGTTACTGGAATTTGGCATATTGGGTATGCAACGGGGAGTTTGCCAGACTCTGCCGTGTGGGCAGGTTACATTCGGTAGCCTGTCAGTTTGTCCAAAGTAGGAATGAGATAATAAGATTTTGTGCGGCCACAAATGCGGCCACATGCTTCTGGGAGCTGGGTTTTATAGTCTCTGAATCTTGGCCGTTGGTGGGATTACACAACGCCAGGGGGCCAGTTGGTGGGTGTGACCCCTGCCTACTGGAATTTGGAGCATCTGGGTGGAGGATGCTCAGCTCCAATCCGAGTAGGCTTGGAGATCTCAGCCCCGGGACCCACATGCCTTTGTTCCTCTGCCAGTACCTTCATGTATGCGGAGAGTGGTCTCAGCATGGTGATGGCTGGTTCTGGAGGTCTTTGGCTGCCGGAGCCCTGGTCGGGGCGGGGAGGAAAACTCAACCCGCTCCCCTCCAAGGGACCCCAGTGAGGACAGTCAGGCACGGGAGCAGGAGACTCTGTCACAAAACAAGAGAACCTAGAAGAAATGGATAAATTCCTGGATTCCTATAATCTCCCAAGATTGAACCAAGAAGACTTTGATACATGAATAGACCCATTCATATCAAGGAAATTGGAACTGTAATCAAAAGTTTTCCCAAAAACAAAAGCCCAGGCCCGGGTGTATTCACTAGCGAATTCTTCCAAATATTTACAGAGGACCTGTTGCCAGTTCTCCTCAAGCTTTTCCAGGAAATTGAAAAAACAGGAACTCCTCCAAACAGTTTCTTTGAGGCACATATCTTAATACCAGAAGCAAATGAGGACACCACCAACAAAGAAAACTATAGGCCAATATCCCTGATGAATACAGATGCAAAGATTCTCAACAAAATATTAGCAAATAGAATACAACAACTCGTCAATAAGAACATACACCACGACCAAGTGGGATTCATCCTGGGGATTTAAGGATGAATTTTAAACTTTTAAAATTCGGAAATCCATCAACATAATCCATCATACTAACAAAAGTAAAGGTAAAAATCATATGATCATATAAATAGATGCAGAGAGAGCATTTGATAAGATCCAACACTTGTTTATGATGAAAACTCTCACCAAACTGGGCTGAGAAGGAACTTCCTCAAGATAGTTAAAACCATTTACAACAAACCTATGCCGAGCATTATCCTCGATGGGGAAAAACTAGGGCCTTCCCTCTAAGATCACGGCAAGCCAAGGGTGCCCACTCTCACCACCTCTGTTTAATAGAGTACTGGAAGTGCTTGCAATAGCGGTTAGGCAATAAAAAGATATTAAGAGCATCCAGACAGGAAAGGAAGAAATCGAGCTCTCACTGTTAGAAGATGACATGTTACTATCTCTAGAGAATCCTAGATCCTCTACCAAGAAACTCCTAGACACAATAGACTTATACAGTAAAGTCGCAGGCTATAAAGTTAATACCCAAAAATCCATGGCCTTCCTATATGCAAATAATGAGAGAGAGGAAAGTGACATGAAAAACACAATCCCATTTATAATTGTGCCCCAGAAAATCATGTACCTTGGAATCAGCCTGACTAAAGAGGTAAACGACTTCTACAACAAAAACTACAAAATGCTACTCCATGAAATAAAAGAGGACACAAGGAAATGGAAACATATCCCCTGCTCATGGATAGAATTAACATTGTCAAAATGGCAATACTCCCCAAAGCATTGTACAGATTCAATGTGATTCCTATAACAATACCCATGAAATTCTTCAAAAAAATGGATCAAGCATTCCTGAAATTCATATGGAACAACAAACGCCCACGAATAGCTAAAGCAATTCTTGGGAAAAAGACATTGGGAGGCATTACCCTCTCCAACCTCAAAATCTACTTCAAAGCATTACCAATCAAAATAGCATGATACTGGAACAAAGGCACAGCTGCAGACCAATGGAACAGGGTGAAATATCTTTACACACAACCCCAAAAATATGAACATCTAATCTTTGATAAGGGAGCAAGAAATGTGAAGTAGAGCAACGAAAGCCTCTTTAACAAATGTTGCTGGCATAACTTGACAACCACATGCAAAAATAATGGGTTTAGACCTCGACCTAATACCATGCACAAAAGTCAGATCAAAATGGATTAAAGATCTCAACATCAGGCAAGAATCCATAATGAAGACAAGGTCAGCAAAATACTCCACAATATTGAGGCTAACAGTATCTTCAGAGATGACACTCCACTGACCAACCAAGTGGAAACAGAGATAAACAAATGGGACTGTCTTAAACTAAGAAGCTCCTGCACCACAAAAGGTACAATGACCAAAATACAAAGTCAATTCACAGAATGGGAAAGGATATTCACCCAATATCCATTGGACAAGTGGTTGATATCAAGGATATATAAGGCACTGGTTGAACTCTGCAAGAATAAAACATTCAACACCATCAGAAAATGAGGTGATAAAATGAATAGAAACTTTCTCAAGGAAGAAATACAAATGGCAATAAGGAACTTGAAAAATGCTCTTCATCACTAATCATCAGGGAGATGCAGATCAAAACAACTATGAGATATCACCTCACACCACAGAGACTGGCCCACACCCAAAAGAACAAAAGCAACCAGTGTTGGTGCGGATGTAGCAAGAAAGGGACCCTCCTTCACTGTTGGTGGGAATGCTGATTCGTTCAGCCCTTTTGGAAAACAGCATGAATGATTCTCCAAAAATTAGAAATTGAGCTCCCATTTGACCCAGCAATACCACTCCTGGGAATATATCCCAGAAAAGCAGAAAGGTATAGTCAAAGTGACATCTGCACTTGTTTGTTCATTGCAGCACTGTTTACAATGTTCAGAATCTGAAAAAATAGAGTGCCTGAGAACAGATGACTGGTTAAAGAAACTTGGTACATCTACATAATGAAATATTATGCAGCTGTTAGAAAAGATGAAGTCATGAAATCTACATACAAGTGGTTCTACATAGAAAGTATCATGCTAAGTGAAATGAGATAGAAAGAGAGGGACAGGCACAGAAATATTGCATTCATCTGTGGAATATTAAGTAACAGAATAGGAGACTAACACCCAAGAATAGTTTAGATAAGAACCAGGAGGTTTGTTCCATAATTTGGAGGCCAGCTGCACATGCTGGGGGAAAAGGCAGCTCAGATAGAGAAGGGAACACCAAGTAAAGGGCGTTAGGAGGATCTGCCCAGGATGGGAGATGCATGCTGAAAGTATACTATACATCAAACATGATTGCCACTCAATATCTCTATTGCAAACCACAACACCCAAAAGGAGAGAGAACAAAGGGGAATGTCCTGCCACAGAGGTGGAGCGGGTTGTGCGGGATGAGGTGGGGGGGGGGGGGTTGGAAGGGCTACTGGTATCATTGGCGGTGGAGAATGGGCACTGGTGGAGGGATGGGGACTCGATCATTGTATAACTGAAACTCGAACACAAAAATTTGTAAGTCTACAACTGTACCTCATGGTGTTTCACTAATAAAAATTTAAAAAAAAATTATAGCCTAGGAGTGGACTATTGGCCCTGCTGCCCCAGATAAATACCACAGAAGTTATTCTTCTGGGAAATAGCAGAACTTGAAGTTCCCAACAGAGAAGTGAACCTCTTCCAAGATACAGAGCTAGATTACCATAGGAGATGGAAATTAAAAAAAGGAACATAGACACTTTTGAATAAATATTGATCAACCAACCCCCAGACTTTGTCTATATTCCATATCCCAATATACATTTAATCCATTCCAGAAAGGAAAATAAATGTAATAAGCATATACACTACCACTGTATATTTATTCTATCACTGTCTTCACTGTCTTTGTCTCTTTCTAACATCTTAGGTTTAAAAAATACAAGACCAAGACCACCAGCATTGAATGAGATGGGGGGGGGGAGTGGAGAGAAACTGGGGATATTGGTGCTAGTAAATTACACTGGTGGAGGGATGGGTGTTAGAACATTGTATGACTGAAACCCAATCTTGAAAAGCTTTGTAATGCTCTATCTTATGGTGATTCAATAAAATAAAAAAATATTAAAAATATATAAGCCAAGGGTCGGTGAGGTAGTACTGCATCTCCTGCATCACATATTGACACCTGACTACCAACAGGAGCACTGAGACAGTACTAAGCCCTGAGCATCGCTGGGTGTGACCCCAAAAATCAACAGAACAAAATAATAATGCAAAACCCATTCTTCCTCTCTATTAAAATGAATTACAATTCATTCAGCTTTTGAAAGCATGTGTCAAGATTAACATCATAAAAGCTCTCATATTAAACATTTACTTGCATTAAGTCTTCAATAAGTCCTTTTGTTCCTCAGACATAACAACACCAATGTGGACACTGGCTCGTGGAACAATTATTACCTTTTGATTATAGATGAAATCATTTCTGACAAGGTCTAAAAACCCAGTTAATTTTATTTTTAATACTTTTTAGCAAAGTATATATTTTATAAACTTAAAAATCTATATGAATTCTTTATTTGGGGATCTGGGGGAACTCAAATGGTGTTCAGAGACCTGGAGATTCCCAGAGATTCCTATCATTTAATCCAAGGACTCTGTGATGCTGGGTCGCCATGCTCAGAGGCCTTTAGGGAGCTGTGCTGAAAGTGGGAAGTGAGGGATAGGGGAATGGAGAGGGGGAGGGACACATGGTGCCAGGGGTAGAAATGGGGTTAAACTTATCTTTGGACCATCTCCCTGGTCCCATGAATTAATTTTTAATGATAAAGCACCTAATCGTCTGCATCAATCAATAGTGGCTATCAGCATGTTAACTTATTTTTAATCTAAACACACAAATTTACCTATCATCATTTATGTCAATGCTTAGACATTAAATAAGAAAAGAAACAAGTATAGAGGAGAAATTTTACCCCAAAATACTCACCCTTTGCTCCACTTATTTGAAAATTTTTCTGCAAATCCAAATCACGACTTTCAGAATTTCCCTTACAATTTTATATTTTGCATCTACAAATCAATATTAGCATGCCCATAAAAAGTTCAGCCAATATTTACTAATGAGAATTAAACATAACCAATTGAAACAAGATTATGCTATAAGGGGCCAAAGTAAATATACTTAAAATCAAGTAGTTCTAGGACAGATTAATTCCCTCTCTTTTGTGGGGGAGTGGGGGAGAAAGAGGAAGGGAAAGAGAGAGAGAGAGACAGAGATAGAGTCAGAGACAGAGAGAGAGAGACTTCTTTTAAACCTATTAGTGTTAAACCTATTTGGCCCTTTCAGAGAAATAACTTTCTTAGCCGAAATCTTCATTTTCAAGGTAACCTATCTCTGTCTATCACAATGAGGCTCAGCAAAACCCTAAATCTAATAGAAGCCTGGTAGATTGAAAGAATAGATAAATGTGTCCAGCAGAAAGTCAGTCTGAAGCGGTGAGTCCTGATGAAACAAATATGCTCTAACACTACAATCACTGTCCTTTCTTGGCAGTGCACTCTCAGAACATGAGGCTTCATTTACTAGGCACAACCACCATTTTGCACAACTCTAAAAGCTCTATGTCCATCAGTCTATGTGTACAGTGTAGACCCACAACTCAGCATATATCTCTGACCACAGTCTGCTTTACATCATTCACAGTGACAATAATGAAATTCTACAATGGAAAAGACACACCAGAAAAAAATGCAGCTGCTTCTATATGAGAAGAAATGAGGCTATCCAACATACACTTGTAATGCCATTCCTTCAAGGACAATATTACACTAAGTACATTCCTACTTTGTCTAAGAGCAGAAACAAAAAATTGTCATACTAGTTTCTGACAACTTAGGTGGCAAATTGTCAGATTTCCCATGTAAGTTAAGAACTAAAGAACAGTTATCTAAAACAATTACAAAGGGTCTGGACCTTGGTTCTTACTCCAAACTCAACTTTCTGTGTGGTTTTAGGTAAATCATTTAATTTTTTCTTGTCTCATTTTTTACTTACTGATAAAAGTAAATATGAAAAGTTTTAAATGGTGGAGGCTGGAGAGATAGTACAAAGGATAAGGCGTTTGCCTTGCACATGGCTGACCAGAACTTGATTCCAGGAAGCCCATATGGTTCTCAAGCCCTGCCAGGAGTGATTCTTGAGCACAGAGCCAGGAATAAGTTCTCAGCACAGGCCCCCAAACCAATAAATAAATAAATAGAATTTTGAATGTTGAAAAAGACAGGAGTTGGAAAGATGTTATAGGTGTTAAGATACATGTCTTGAATGTGCCAAAACCTGGTTCCATCCATAGCACCAAATGATGCCCCAGTGCTGAGAGCACTGCTGATCACAAAGCTGAAAGTAGTGGTAAAATAACACTAAATCTGGCCCTAAAATAACACTAAGCATGGCCCCATAACAAAATAAATAAAAACTTGTAAATATATACATGCATTTATAAGTTTATAATATGTATAAAATATATTAATTGTTGTTACTATGTTAATTATTAAGTTAAAGTATTGGCATAAACATGGGTATATTAGATTTGTTTCTATCTAAAATCTTCCCCCAACTCCAGGACAACTGAGTTAAATGCCTCTTTGACCCAGTTTCCTTATTCTGTCAAACATGGGTCAAAACTTACTTTGTAAATAGTCTCATTCAGCCAACTATGTAGTAAAGTCATGATGTACAGGTTCTCAACAAAGATAAAGTTCCTTTTCTTCCTTTTGTCAATAGTGTTGCAGTACCTCTATTTATTAAGGACCACAATTTAGTTCCCAAGATTCTTATACCACAGAACATACAGATGTAGCCCATAAAGGAGCAAGGCCAGCTGCATGGAGAGGAATTTCCGAGAACTTGGTCCTTTCTCCACAAACTCCTTACTTAGTCGTGTTTTCTATCCCAGAGGTATTTAAGAGAAGCAGCTCAAGGGAACTGAATGAATCGAATCCCTGAACTGGTCTGAGACACAAAGTCATCTGGACTGCATAACTTCTAATGCACACATTCCTGGTTGCATCACATCTAACCACAAAACGCCATCCAACTCAGGGTTTCTCCAGCACTTTCCTCTCCCTGTGGATTTAAATCTGTGGGTGTGTAATGATCTTTTAAATTTTACAAAAGGCAGCCCATTCTCTCTTTTGTCTCTTTGGCTGTTTCCCTAATCACAGAACAGAAATATGGAGGAACAATTTAGCAACAAAGCCAAACTATCTAAAGTAAGTCATTTCTGTACTGTTCTGAAATCTACGGTTCATTTTTTCCTGGAATAAAGTTCATCATCCTAGTCAGGCATTATTTAGTCCACTATTGAAGTTAATTTTCATTTTGGGGGCATTTCCCTTTTGATAGCAATGGGAGGGAGTCAGAGATTAAATTTTCACTATGAATAAGATATAAAAGAAACAGTTTGTCTTGTCAATAAAGAATAGCACATCTTTGATATGGACCTAAAGATTTTAAGGTTTAAGCTTAGAAATAACACTCAGTGTCCTGCTGAACAACCAACAATCTCAGTCTGTCTTCCTCCCTGCACATTTGGTCTTAATACTTATCCTGGTACTATTCCCATACTTTTCATACCCACTGGGCTAAAGTTACTCCAAAATTCATTCTCCATGAGATGTAATCATCATACTGCTGACTGCCACCTTGGCTCAAGCACGGAGAGCTAGCTGTTTCAAATGCCTGGAGGTGACTTTTTGTTACTAAGACATGTTTTCCAGGAAAGAGAATGACTGAGTCTCCTGCCATCCTGAGGTTTGGCTCTATTTGGTAGGTTGACTCTGCGTATGATAGGAAAAAAATAGCTGAGTAGCAGAGTGGTGAGTATTCTTAATCAACATAAGGCAACCAGACATACAAAAAGGCAGTTATGAAATATACTCAATAAATATCTATATCCACATGCAATTGTGGTTTCTTTAGTTGTGACAGAGGCTATACAAATAAATCATCAGCACACAATTAGTTCTCCATACATGGAATGGAATTTCTCAAATGTTCCATTTGTGACCAACTCAAAGACTGCCACATAAACTTAGACACTTGCAAGGATATTGCCTCAGCTGAAAACATGGCATGCCTTTTGTGGTCTTTTCTCCTTACTCCAGTTATATTCTTGAACAATAAATTTCATAAGCATTCTCTGGTCTGGAAGTTGAAGAAGTCCAGATCTGTAGTTGGTCAGTTGTTTGAAACTAATTGATCAGAATATTAGGGATGTTTTTCCAGTGATGGAAAAAGAGGAGTGGACCAAACTGTCCCAGATTTATCAGAAGATTTTTTTATAAACACAAACATACCGACACAACATACTAACAAATTCTGTAGTGTAATTATCACCAGAAAAGTTGATCCAATTTCACCCAACTAATTTTATTTAGGGATTAAAAGTTGAGAACAAAAGCAGAGTATAGACATTAGTTAAGATAGGGGCTCTGCATTCATACCTGGATTCAAATTGCAGTTATTAGTCAGCTATTTGGTTCTGACCAAGTAGTTTAACATATACACCTTAGTTTCCTCATACTTTATGCATAATGAAATATAACACACAGTAAAGAAACAATAAAAGATAGCATTAATAAGCTCTGAATACCAGAATATTTTGGACCTATTTTGACTTGTTTAAATGGAGCTCACTAGTGGAGTAAGGAAAGCCTCTTTAATAAATTGTGTTGGCATCACTGGACGGCTACATGCAAAAAAATAGGCTCAGAACTCTGCCTAACACCATGTACAAAAGTAAGATCAAAATGGATTAAAGACCTCAACATCAGACCAGAAACCATAAGGTACATTGAAGATAAAGTTGGCAAAACCCTCCATGACATTGAAGCTAATGGTATCTTCAAAGATGCCACGCCACTGGCCGAGCAAGTGAAAACAGAGATAGATAAATGGGACTATCTTAAACTAAGAAGCTTCTGCACCTCCAAAGAAACAGTGACCAAAATACAAAGACAGTCTACAGAATGGGAAAGGATATTCACCGAATACACATCTGACAAGGGGTTGATATCCAGGATATACAAAATACTGGTTAAACTCCACAAGAAGAAAACATCCAACCCCATCCAAAAATGGGGCAATGAAATGAACAGAAACTTTCTCAAAGAAGAAATCCGAATGGCAAAAAAGCACATGAGAAAATGCTCTACATCATTAATCATCAGGGAGATGCAGATCAAAACCACAATGAGATACCATCTCACACCTCAGAGACTGGCCCACATTCAAAAGAACAAAAGCAACCGATGCTGGCGTGGATGTGGCGAGAAAGGGACACTCCTTCACTGTTGGTGGGAATGTCCATTGGTTCAGCCCTTCTGGAAAACAGTATGGACGATTCTCAAAAAATTAGAAATTGAGCTCCCATTTGACCCAGCAATACCACTCCTGGGAATATATCCCAGAGAGGCAAAAATGTATAGTCGAAGTGACATCTGCACTTGTTTGTTCATTGCAGCACTCTTTACAATAGCCAGAAACTGGAAGAAACCTGAATGCCCAAGAACAGATGACTGGTTAAAGAAACTTTGGTACATCTACACAATGGAGTACTATGTAGCTCTTAGAAAAGATGAAGTCATGAAATTTACATACAAGTGGTACAATATGGAAAGTATCATGCTAAGCGAAATGAGTCAGAAAGAGAGGGATAGACATAGAAAGATTGCATTCATCTGGGGGATATAAAGTAACAAAGTATGAGATTAATACCCAAGAATAGCTGAGATCAGCACCAGGAGGATTACTCCATAACTTAGAGGCCAGCCGGGTATCCTAGAGGAAAGGGCTGTTCAGATAGAGAAGGGAGCACCAAATAAAGGATGTTTGGAGGATCCTCCCAGGAGGGGAGATGCATGTCGAAAGTAGACTATGGACTGAACATGTTTGCCACTCAATGCCTCTTTTGCAGACCACAACACCCAAAAGGAGAGAGAGAACACAGGGGATTGCCCTGCCACAGAGACAGGGGGGATGGGGGGATGGGGGTGGGAGGGATATTATCCATGGTGGTGGAAAATGGGCACTGGTGGAGGGATGGGTATCTGATCATTGTATAATTGAAACCAAAGCACAAAAAATTGTAAATCTACAACTTTAAAAAAAATAAAATAAAATAAAGGGAAAAAAAATAAATAAATGGAGCTCACTATAGTACCAATTATTCTCAGATTTTTCAAAGTGAGTTCCAAACAACCTGAGTATCATTTATAAAACTAAGATTCACAAACTGTTTTGTGACTCATGTCCCCACTCCCATTCGTGGATATACAGAAAAATCATGTGATTAGACTTGGAGAAATGAAGGTTAGAGCAAGAAATTGCTTTTCTACCCTCACCTTAGTACAAATGAGAGACAAAGGTGGTTAGTCAAAGTCTGATTAAGAAGTCTCTTTAATACTGAGTATCATAGTAAAAGCAAATGGATAAGACAAAAAAATATGAAGGGGCAAAGATGGCTAAAATGACCTGTGGGAGAACAGATATCTGTAACCTAGAAAGCAACTGCTTTTCTGAGGAAAAGGATCTCACACATTTGCTACTCTAGAGAGATGATGAAGGTGGAAAGAATGAGAGTGGACTGGTATGATAGGTACTTCCAAAGAAATTAATGGCAGGTAGAATTTTAAGATACGGTCTCCAGCAGTCTCTTGCAGTTCTGGGGTTTGGCTCTATTTAGTAGGTTGACTCTGCATTCACTGTCTTGTAAACACCCCTTATGAACATTCTCCTTTTGTGTAATTATTTCTGTTGAAGATACTTGTGTCTATCATAGACTATTACTCTCACAATCTTACAGCTAATTCTTTGGGTTCTTCAAAGGAAAGATTTCCTAAATGAGTCTGACTCATTCAGATGAGTTTGTGAAAGAGGTCAAACTATCAGAGAGGCACTCTCTGTTGGCCTCACAAATGTGACATGTGGTTACTTTGTCAACATCCAGATGAGATTTGAAGAGGACCCCTAGTCTCCTCCACTCTTGTTTGAGATTACCGCTAATGCTAGCAACTGTATTTCAGCTTGCCAAGATTTAAGCAGAGGACCAACTTATACCATGATGGACTTCTGACCTACAGAAACTATGAGAAAATAAATTTACATTATCTTAAATAACAAGGTGGCGGGGGTGGGGGGAGTCAGAGAGATAACACAGTGGGCAAGGCACTTGCCTTGCATGCAGCTAGCCTGGGTTTGATCCCTGGCACCCCATTTGGTCCCCCTCAAGTACTGCCAGGAGTGATCCCTGAGCTCAGAACCAGAGGTAAGTTCTGAACACCAACAAGTGCAGACCCCCCTCAAAAAATATAATCATAGTCACGGTCCTCCCGTTGTTCATCAATTTGCTCGAGCGGGCCCAGTAACGTCTCCATCATGAGACTTGTTACTGTGTTTGGCATATATTAATACGTCATGGGGAGCTTGCCAGGCTCTGCTTGCGGGCGAGATGCTCTCGGTAGCTTGCCGGGCTCTCCAAGAGGGGCGGCGGAATCGAACTCGGGTCGGCCATGTTGGCTGCTTGTAAGGCAAACGCCCTACCACTGTGCTATCACTCCAGCCCCATAATCATAGTAATTAAGGTGAAAGTTACATGACTCTCTCTTAAACTTTTTTATTATCAGTTCCCAGATGACCACAGATAACAACAGCATTCAAAAAAGTGAAATTGTAGATAAGGGACACTCTGATACAATGAAAAAATAAAATTGCTTTACAGTATCACCCTTCCAGTGTGTCCTTTGAATATTCAAAACTGAGATTTTAATACGATTCAATGCAACAAGAATATTTTTTCTATTCAGGGCCAGGATATGGCTCAGGTGTTAGAACACATGCTCTGGCACATGCAAGGCCCTGGATTTGATCATTGGCACCCCACATGCACCCCTTCACCAGGATGCCCAGGTGTGGACCCAGTAGCCCCTGAGCACCATCAGATGTGACACACACAACAAAATTTTTTTAATTTTCAGTGAAACAAATAAAAATTGCTCTACTTTGCTTACAGACAAAACAACCAATTTGGGGGGAATGTGAAAATTGTGTCCCTCTTACTTGAGTAAAATCATAAAATCAATTTAGAATGATAAGTAACAATATTGAAGAGGTCATAATAGTACAGCCTGCCACTAACTATACTGAATGATGATATGAGTCTCTTGGGTCAGTCCTATCAGAGGAGGGAAGAAGATTGGCGTACGTGGGACAGCTCTCAGATTCAAATCGGGCAACTCAGTGGGAATAGTTGTCCTAGCAACTCTGCTGCCCTGTTGCAAAGGAAAGGATTTCTCACACACTAAGAACTGAAAATTCCTCTGGGCTAATTCATTATTTATGCAGTGCAGATACACTTGAGAGCTGTCCTACACAAGAGTCATAATTTAGCTAAAAGTCATGGACAAAGTCCTAAAAAAACCCTGCTTCCTAATAGAGTGTTTTTTATATAAATTCTCCTGAAGAAAGGGTGCAAATGAATGGTAAATACATATAAACATACATTCCCAGCCACTCCCCACTTTTAAAAGGTGTCCATGTTTCATTAAAGTGTGTGAAAGTGAAAAAAATGCATTTTTTTTTGTCTATCCCTATGAAGAAAATAGTGGCGGGGGGAAGAATGGCAAAGTTTCAAGAATCAAGAGAATGAAGGCAGGGATAGTGGGGAGCAAAGAAGGACAGCAGAGAAGCAAGCAAAGAGAGGCAGGCATCAAGAACACACAAGTTAGGGTCTGAGCATCTCTCAGCATCACGGCTCAGGCGACTCCAGTGAGGGCTCAGGGTGGAATATGGGGCCCTGGTGGGAAGGTCAGCAGTTCCACGTTTCACTTTCCTTCTCAGCATAAAACAGAAAAAAAGAGACTCCTTAAGAAGTCTCCTCCAAGCTGTTTTATCAGCTCTCTGAAGGAGTCCGGGCTGACCACTGCATATTTCTAACAGTAAATCATCTCAGACTCCAGCACTAACCATGCTAACTCCCACCTACATTCCCTGTCTGGAATGTCTTTCGGTGGCACCCTTTCATCTCCCTATTGAAATTTTATCTTACCTTTCATACCCACTCAAAACCTACCACTCTGTAACATCTATAAGCACTTCTCGTTTTTCAATAACCCATTCAATTTAGACGTGAGGGAAAAGGAACAGACATGCTGAGACTGCCTACTTTGTACAAAAGACTGTTTTATAAAGTTTTCATCGTGTTCTAGTTATCTCTTACTCTGTAGCAAACCATCCCGCAAGAATAGTGACTTGAGACAAGAGTCATCTTCTTATGTTCATGAATGTTAGGGATTTGAAAATGATACAGAGGAGACAGCTCCCTTTGCATCTAGTGCAGGGCTGTGGCTGAGACGACTTTCAAGGCCAAGAGTCAGTAATAAACAGTTATACTAACTGGACGGTGCACATTCAAAAGTTTCCTGGTGCACATATCCATTGTTTGAGCACCGATTGCTGAAAATGATTCACTAGGACTCAGTGAAGGCCTCCTGTAAGAGGCCACCTCTATAGGGAAGCCTCAAGGAAATCAGAGGTAAAATCCCTAAGCATTCCCTGAATGAGAATCCTGTATGACCACTGATGACTTAGATTTGGAGGTCAAATAGTACCATTTAGACAATACTTTTTGGTCTAACCAATATATTCTGTCCCATATAGATTCTGCAACCACTGAGTCATCAACCCTCTCAATTTAAACAGAGGAGTAACAAACAATAAATTAATGTTTTTTGGGGGGTGTTTTTGTTTGTTTGTTTTTAATTTTGGGCTTTGGGCCACATCTGGTGGTACACTCATGGGTTAGTTTTAGGTCTATGCTCAGGAGTCAAGAATTGTCCCTGACCCACCTGTGATGCTGGGGATTGAGCCTGAATAAGCTGCATTTGAGGCAAAGCCTTAACCCTTGTTAAGACTGTGGCATCTTGTGGCATCTCTTCAACACAAGTAGTAGAAAACAATTGGCAATTATGTTTTAAATGTACCTAGATGGTAGAATAACAACTTTAGTTCTCATAGATATATTAAAAAAGTATTAATAATTATCCTTTCATTGAGGAAGAAAATTAAGGTTCAGGAAAGTAATTCAAGTAGATTATTAGATTCCATGCTAGAGAAAGGAGTCTAGGTTTGTCTGATTTCAAAGCCATCTCTCCTCCTTTAGGCTCAGTAACCTCTGAGTCATCGTCCCATTGACATTTCTCTAATCCCAAAGTCGTTGATAGCTCAGATTGTATCATTTGTTTCTTATTACACACACATGGCCTAAATATCTAACAGCGAGACTTCTCATTAATATTATTCAACTGATTTCCACCCGCTTCCCTTGCCAAAAATATTATCAGTCATCTTGCTCTCGCTCCTTATATTGCATTGGTAAATAGACTTGATTGACACAAAGGCTACACCCTCTCCAGGAAAAGAGAGAAAGCATGGCAAAAAGTCAAGTACACAAAAGCTAAGCCTATTCCCCTCACACAGAAAAACATCAATTCCACAATTCATTAATTCAACAAGTATTCACAGGGCACCAGCTGTGTGCCAGACACTTTTCATGGCTGTGTAGGTAATGGATTAATTGAAGGCTCGGCCCTCATGGACTCATACTCTAGAGCTCAGATGGGAAAATTAACAAATATAATTTTACAGACAATAATAAACACATAGAACACATGAATGCAGAGCAAGAGCATAGAATGTAAGGTGCCACTTCAGATTGAATGACAGAGCTGACAAATTTGAAAAGGTAACAAATGAAATGAGGTTAGAAGGTCAGTCCCAGGTCTCATGTGTAGCATACACTAGGCCAAGTAAAAAGTTTGAATTGTACCAATGGTTAATGGGTGAACATGCATAAGTTTGAAAGCAATGGGAGTTACATGATTTAATTTGCATTGTTTAAGTTGAACTTATGATACTCTGTAAATAATGATATTCTAAAATTAAATGATTTTGGAAAGGCATGGAATATTAAAGAAACTGACAATTTTTTAACACTTCTCTCAAGAAAGGGAGAAACTTTCTTCTCAAGGGAAGGTTTTCCCTTTTCTTGAATTTGGATTGGCTTTGTGTTTATATTGATCACCTAAATGCAATAAGAGTAATGCTTTATCAGAATTCAAGGTCAAGGTGTTAAGAGTCTGGCAACTTCCAACTCTAATGTCTTGAACTTATTTATGTAATTCAGTCACCATGCTCAGAGAAACCCATATAAGCTCAAGAGAAGACCCTATGAAGAGGGATTAAGGCTTACCAATGCCAACCCTAGCTAAACTTATAACTAAGAGCTAATGACAATTTTTGAGACACATTGATGTGTCGTCTTGGAAGTGTTCCTCCAGGCTCAGTTAAGTTGTCCCAGTAAATAGTACAAGGGTAAAGACAAGTTATTCTACTGAGCAATCCTAAATTCCTTACAAGTGCATGATTGCACAGTTGGGTGTAGTTTGTTATGCAATAATCAATAACTATAATGAAAGATGAAAGAAAACACAGGAGGAACAAGAAGTGAGCTGTTGCAATAATCCAGATGAAAGATAATGGGACTTAGACTAGATTGTTGTTAGTGAAGGAGATGAGAATTGTTAAGACACAGGAAGTATTTTTACATAGAAGGAACTGATGACAGTGATTACTCAAAGTCTTGTTCCCAAGCCAAAACAACTGTGATCTAAAATTAATGGTACCAAGTTACATTATTGTTTGACTAAATGTCAGGCATTGCTCTAAAAATCCTTTATATGTTTTCCCTGACCTAAAATCACAGTAACCTATGATGTAGCTACCTTTGTCACTCATGAATTACACAAGAGTAAACTGAGACATAGAGGAGTTACCTAACTTTTCAAGTTTCTTATTTGGGTAAGAATTATTACTAGTAACTTAAATAAAGTTGTCTGCCTCCAGAACTCTTAATCAATTACCACTTTGCTGCTCAGTGTAGACATTATCTGAGTTACTCCAGCAGCTAGTTTTATGGTCTTTGAGAACTTCCTCCTTAACCTTCCTTGGAAACTCAGCTTTGTAAATTATAAAATTACAAGCTAGAGAGATCATATTCAAGGTCTTCGAAACTGTAATATTTTATGATTCTAGATGCCAAAATTTCTATAATTACACCTATTTGTTTTTTGAATTTCATTACCATTTAATTCAGGTGAGATAAAGTCCATCAAAAACCTTAAAGAAACTCCAGATCTGTATAAAAGATGGAAGACTAGACCCTTAAAAACTTACTGACTTCAAGTGAGATCAATCACTAAGCATTAGCTGTAACTTAACCTAATCCATTCTCTTCTTTCTCCTCTAATTTTGTGACCAGTGTGACCAGTAAGATCATCCAGAAACTCAATGCTGTCTTCTCAGACATAACAATAAAAGCATATAAAGTTGCCCATATCTATCTCTAGTGGATTGTGAAAAGGAGTTAAGATTCAGAGATTTTGAGCTTATGAAATAATAATTTCTCTGGGCCAATGGTGAAAACAACTACTTCAATTCAGCTTTCATTAAAAAAAACAGTAATACACAAATGAAAGAAATTTTCATGTAAACACCAATGAATTAAAATTTATTTTCTCTCCATTTGTCATTTTTGCTTGTGATTGAAGTTACCTGAGAAACCTCCTACAGCATAGGTGACTAAAGCAAAATACATGAATTCCTGTTTCCTACCTTCACTATATCTTAGTATCATAGTAACATTCCCCCCAATTCTTAATATACTTAGTTTTTACCAAAATGTTTTGTATTGATTTTACCTATTTATAAAGTGGTACTTTATTTCACATCTGTTAGTGTTTCTTGTATGTATATGCACCTCAGGAACCTGGGAGAGGAAGAATACTCAAATATGGGAGCCAGGTAATTTCCTTTCTATACACATTCTGTCCTGTCCTGTCCTGTCCTCCCATTGTTCATCGATTTGCTCGAGCGGGCCCAGTAACGTCTCCATTGGAGACTTTGTTGTTACTGTGTTTGGCATATCGAGTACGTCACGGGTAGCTTGCCAGGCTCTGCTGTGGAGGCGAGATACTCTCGGTAGCTTGCCAGGCTCTCCGAGAGGGGCGGAGGAATTGAACTCGGGTTGGCCATGTTGGCTGCGTGCAAGGCAAATGCCCTAACCCGCTGTGCTATCGCTCCAGCCCACATTATGACTTCAAAATAGCATGAAATTCCTAATAATTTCCCTCTTTTTAGACATGGAAACCAGGAACAACATGCTTTATCTCCTTCTGGAGATAAACAGAAAATGAGTAATATTGCTCTGTTACATTCAACCCATTACATACAAGCCGAATTCAAATGGGGAGAACGGTACTTTAATAAAAATCACTTGTTTTATAAGTTCATGAATATTCCCTCAAGAAAAAATCCCAGCAGAGTTTTCTATGGGATCTATCATATGGGTGGCGGGGGACTGGGGCATAGAGGGGAGCTGAGAATCCAGCAGTGTTTCCATATTTCCATAGGATAAATGAAAACACATAAATCTGTGGATTCAAAACTACCTTACACATTGCCAAGGTTGGGAAAGTGGGCATACTATGCAGTGCGCGAGAGCTATTCCCAGGTCCATGCTCAGAAGTCACCCCCAGCAGTACTTAGGTCACTAAGTGTGGTGCTAAAGATTCACACGAGGGTCAGCAGATGCAAAGTAAGTGCTAAACCCCTGTGCTTTATCTCTAGTCCTGTCAAAGTTCTTTAGGCAGAGAGTGGGATTTCCGTAAATCCAATGCCAAATATTCTGTAACTACAACATACTGAAACAGGTCTTCCAGTTATTCACACAAATTCTAACATACCTTTAGTTTATGGTAGTGTGAGACTGTTAGTAGTTAGACCATAACTAAACCACAACTAGACCACAACTGTGGTCTAGCTACTAAATTTGTAGACAGCCAGGGAATTGGCTTTAAAGGAGGACATTTGAACAAATGATAAGCTCCTTACCTTCTTCCTTATTTGAGCCTAAACGCTTTCTTCATTCTAAAAATATATATGTCAAAGGCCAGAGAAATAGTATAGAGAGTAGGGCACTTGCTGAACTGTATATGATCCTTGGCACCACATAAAGTCCCCTGAGCTCTACCAGAAGTGATCCCTAAGCAGAGTCACGAATAAGCCCTGATATTGGGTGTGGCCTTATCCTTCCACCTTGAAAAAAAAGGCTATATTTCAATCCTCACATGTGAAGGCGTTATGCCTTCTTGAGACAAGTGATGTAGATGCCTAGAGTAAATAAATCCAACTGTAGTCAAAGAACAGGACATAGAGAAGCCTCAAAATGCAAAGTAAATAGAGCATGAATAGAATTTTCTAGTAGCATGCCATTGGCCCATACCCTACCATTCAGAGGGTTTAAGAAACTTGCCCAATTGCTGGGGCCAAAAAGATAGTACAGTGGGTAAGATGCTTGCCTTGTATGCCGCCAATCAGGGTTAAATCTCTAGCATCTCATATAGTCTCCTGAGCACCTCCAGGAATGATTCCCCTGAACATTTCTGGGTGTGCTCCCCCACTCACCCAAAAAAAAGGGGGAGAAAGGAAGAAAAGAAGGAAGGAAGGAAGGAAGGGAGGGAGGGAGGGAGGGAGGGAGGGAGGGAGGGAAGGAAGGAAGAAGGAATTTGCCTAATTTCAGAGCTAATCTGTATTAAGCTGGTTAAAGTTTAGGAGTATTCTTATACACCATTCTTATACCATTCTATAGATTCTATAGATTTTTAACCTGCTAGTTTAGTATTTTTCAAATCATAACCCATGATTTCATCAGAAACATAAGAATATGCACTTTTGGAAGCTATAACAGCTGATTTAATCAGATTTATTGCTGGGGCCTGATTTCCCAAGTGATTCCTAAGTACATCATTGTTTGGGAACCAGTATATTTGGTAATTCCAGAAAGACTGTTCTCTGCCTAGGAGGGAAGATGGATAAGAGAACCCTCTAGGAAAGTAGTAGACGTTCCCAGGTGTATACACTGAAACTCCTGCAGTCCTAGACTCTAAGATTTGCTGGGATGCAAAACAAAACTTATCCCACAAACATCAAACAGTGGTTAAGCAATGGGTCTCACAATTCTTGGTCTTTTTGGTTTGGTGGGAAAAGTGTTGATGAAAGCTGGTTGGTCTCATGAGACTAAAGATAAGAAGATCAAAAGATTTGAATAATTGCTAGTCACTGTTCTACTTTCAGACAATATTATTACATGTGAGCTATCAACACTGCAGGAATCCCTATGATTTGGTAACCTGAAATGGAATAGACATTAAGAGAAAAGATGAGACTCCAGAAGTAAAAAGTAACAAGTCATAAATGGCTTGTTATATATAGTCATTCAACTTTATCCCCTTTTAGATATAGAATTATGACAGAAACTAGTTGAAAGTCCCTCAACTCTCTTTCCTTTCCCCCATTAGTTAGTTGTTGCATCTAGACTACATTTCCCAGTCTCCCCCTTCCCTTTTATTAGGTATGGTCATGTGATTAATGATTGGCCAATGAGCTCTGAAAAAACTTTGTCCCCATACTCACCATCATTTCTTTACCCACAAATGAGGGTGTTTCTCTATGTCTGTCTCTGTCTCTCTGTCTCTCTCTTTCTCCACACACATGCATACACACACACACACATACACACACACACACACACACACACACACACACACACCAGTATATGTGCTTAGAGCTTAGTCCTGGCTCTCTGCTCAGGAATTACTCCTGGAGGAACTATGGAGTGCTGCAGATGGAACCCAAGTTCATTGTGTGCAAGGCAAGTGCACCACTCACTATATTCTCTCTCTCTGGCTCCCTTTATTTTTTTCTTAGTTTCTTTTATTTTTGATTTTTTGAGTAGGTAGGGCACACCTAGAAGAGCTCAGGAGGTAGGGCACACCCAGCAGAGCTATACCAAGCAGAACTATGCCTGGAGCACTCAAAGCCAAAGTGCACACTCCAATCCTTGAAGCATTTTCCCAGCCCTGGGTGGATAGTTTCATACTCTACTTGAAACCAGAACTCTAAACATTTTCTATTCCATCCTTCAGGTATATGATTCCTCCTCATCTAGCACCTAAAAATTAAAAACCTCAGATATCCAGAGGTTTCTAGAAAGGAAACTTGATTCTTGACTTCTCACAGTGAGAGCTACACATTTAAGAGATGTATTATACTATAGGTTGAGCAAGAATATTTTTATAAAATTAAAATATTAACATTGTTAGTTGTTATAATAAGTAGTATTAAATTAATACATATTATAAAATAACTATTACCAAATTATTACAGGATTTATGCTAACATAATGACCTTTAAGATGATACATTCTGATGCCAGACTAACTGGAAAAATAAAATTAAATACAAAGGTAAAAGAAATGACTTTTTTTTCTCTTTTTTTCTTCTTATATTCATTTATTGAATCACTGTGAGAAAAGTTGCAAAGCTTTCAGGTTTAAGTCTTGGTCATACAATGATCAAACACCTCTCCCTTCACCAGTACTCATTTTTCACCACCAAGAATCCCAATATACCCCCCTTCCATCCCCCCAAAAATGACTTTCTTGAAGAGAATCTTCCTAAAATAAAAAAGAGCAGTGAGCAAGGATACCAATGATCAGATAACTCAAAATGACTTCAGTGTCATTTAATTCATTGATAGCCTTGAAGGAGGATAATATGCCTTCAACCACCCAAATCAAGTGGTCATTTCCATAATTACAAAGAGCTCCAACAATGATACTAATTCCCAAAGTGATCTAGAGCTGTCCTTCATGTATAAATACAATTTTGCGACATTTGAAAAATATTTTCTGAACAGCTTTTATAGCAACCTGCTAAGTTTCCTCCTGCTAAGATACACTCTTCTTCTTCCAAACAACCTAATTTTTGAAGGGTATATGACCAACCAGTTAGAACTATTATTTCAATTTTCTTTTGTAGTTACATATGAGGGCTGGAGCGATAGCACAGAGGCGGGGTGTTTGCCTTGCATGCAACTGATCCGACCAACCCGGGTTCAATTCCTCCACCCCTCTTGGAGAGCCCGGCAAGCTACCGAGAGTATCTAGCCTGCACGCAAAGCCTGTCAAGCTACCTGTTTTATATTCAATATGCCAAATACAGTAACAACAAGTCTCAAAATGGAGACGTTACTGGGCTTGCTGGAGCAAATTGATGAACAATGGGAGGACAGTGACAGTGACAGTTACATATGAGTACATGACTAATTTATCTCTGAAAGTATATAAATCGTGGTGTTGAATGTTATCAACTACTGCTAGGAAGAACATTTACTGATGTAATTGACAATGTGCAGAAAGTTTTCAACTGCTGGTCCAAGGCCTGTGTTGGTCTGTATTGTAAAAAGGTGAAAGAAAAAAAAAAACTGCTGTATAGGTCATGTTCAAGTGAATTCTTTAAATAAAATATTCTATGTCATCATTGTTATGAGTCCAAAACAATTGTTTAATGTGATACTAAGTCTGAGTAGAACAAAGATGGGGGAGAGACGACAGAAAGTTAATTTTTCGAGATAAGAATGCCTCATTTTGAAGTTTGCATTTGACGTGGAGAGGCAGTAGAGCAGGTAAGGTACTTGTCTTGCACATAGTGGACCCAGGTACTATTCCCAGCACCCTACATGGTCCCCTGAGCCCTATAAGTGATGCCTGAACACAGCCAGGTATATTTCCAAAATAAAATAAAACTAGATAAAGTTTGCATTTAGTGGACACTTCCTAAGCCATATTATCCCTTGAAGACTAAGAAAAACATTTAAAGCATATCTGAAGCATTCATTAATTATTACAACATTTCGTAATCTTGAAAATGACATCTATCTTCAACATAAAACTAACAAGCATAATTATTGTAACAAAAAACCCTGAAAATACAAAAGAGCACAAAAAATTATAAAAAGCAAAAAAAATTGTAAAATCATTTATAGTGCTAATTTCTTTATCCCAGTGTTTCTTCTTAATTTATACCAATATCTATTTTGGCTTACATATATATATATATATATATATAGAGAGAGAGAGAGAGAGAGAGAGAGAGCACTGTATATATATATAGCACTGTATATATAGAGAGAGCACTCTATACATATATATATATATATATGTAGAGAGAGAGAGAGAGAGAAAGAGAGCACTGTAGCACTGTCCTCCCGTTGTTCATCGATTTGCTCGAGCGGGCACCAGTAACGTCTCCATTGTGAGACTTGTTGTTACTGTTTGGCATATCGAATACGTCACAGGTAGCTTGCCAGGCTTTGCTGTTCGGGTGGAATAATCTCAGTAACTTGCCAGGGCCTCTGAAAGGGGCGGAGAATTGAACCTGGGTCGAAGATTCTAAGCGCAATTAGGTAATGCTTTTCTTTTCAGTTCCTGCTTTTTTGTGTTTTATTTTGTTTGGAAGCCAGGGATCAAACCTAAACCTTTGTACATGTAAAGCATGAGTTCTACCACTAAATTACATGCCTGGACATCTTTTTAATTTTTTTCTAAACAACCACTTTATTGTTATAATTCATTTAACATAAAACTCAACTTTTTGTTGTTTGTCTGTTTAGGGGGTCACACCCTGCTGTGCTCAAGGCTTATTCTTGGCTCTGTACTCAGGAATCACTCCTGGCAGAACTGGAGACCAGATGATATGTTAAGGATAGAACTAGAGTCAGCTGTGTGCAAGGCAAATGCCTTACTCACTATATTATCTCTCCAGTCCAAAATTCAACTTTTAAAATAATACATAGTATTTTTAATATATTAAGAGTTTTCAACTATCATGCTGTAGTGATAGTACAGCTGGAATTATGCTTGCCTTGTATGAAGCTGACTCAAGTTTGGCCCACTGTATCCCATATGGTTCCTCAAGCTCACAAGAAGTACACTCTGAGCACCACAGGGTGAGTACTCAAAGAAAACAAACAAACAAAAAAGGAGTTTTCAGTCAGTCATCAAATTGCAGAAATCTTTCATCACTTCAAATAGAAGTTCACCATTAATGTTTACTCTTCAAGCTTTCCTCTGGTCAGCTACTAGCCACCATGGATTACTATCTGTCTCTGTATTTGCCTGTTCTGAACATTGCATATAATATAATAGAATCCTATAGGGTGTTTGTTGTGTCTTCAATTACTGAACACAATGATTTCCCACATTATAGCATATATTAGTAGCACTGTCCTTCCATTGTTCATCGATTTGCTCGAGCGGGTATTAGTAATGTCTCCATTGTGAGACTTGTTGTTGCTGTTTTTGGCATATTAAATATGCCACGGGGAGCTTGCCAGGCTCTACCATGCAGGCGGGACACTCTCTGTAGCTTGCCAGGCTTTCTGAGAGGGATGGAGGAATCAAACCCTGGTCAGCCGTGTACAAGGCAAATGCCCTATCCACTGTGCTATCGCTCCAGCCCATGTATTAGTAATTTATTATTTCTTTAAAGGAAATAATATTCCATAATATTACCTTTTTTTCTTTATTCATCAGTTGATGAGCATATGGGTTGTAACTTACATTTTTGTTCAAACGTTTATTAAGACAGATTTTAAAATCATGTCCTTTAAATCTATGTAATTTACAGACCAAAAAGGAAATTTACATTACTTTCTTAGGCCATTTCTTACATAAAGAATTTTAAGTCTCTGTTGAAAAAAAATTGTAGCATTGATAATTATTTTTGAAGAAAATGGTCACGGTCACGGTCCTCCTGTTGTTCATCGATTTGCTCGAGCGGGCCCAGTAACGTCTCCATTGGAGACTTTGTTGTTACTGTGTCTGGCATATCGAATACCTCACGTGTAGCTTGCCAGGCTCTGCCGTGCGGGAGAAATACTCTCGGCAGCTTGCCGGGCTCTCCAAGAGGGGCGGAGGAATCGAACTCAGTTGGCCATGTTGGCCGCTTGTAAGGCAAACACCCTACCGCTGTGCTATGAGCGATTTTGTTTTATTTCATTCATCTTTCTCCAAGTTATTATTGTGATCTTAAAATTGCAATTTTAACTTAAAATAATGTGAACAATTACATCATTAAAAAATAAATAAAATCATGTCCAATGATTATGGAGTTTTCTATTAAATAAGAAGAATCGTATGATCAAGTGAAGCAAGACATATCACTCCTACTCCCTATTTACAAACTCTCTTGTAATCAACATCCCTGTAGACAAATCTCAGCAAATTTTGTGTCACACTTTAAGATAGAATCAGGCAATTAGAATGAGATTGTCTTTTTCCTAAATCCCATTGCATTCCTGGGGTGGAAGTAAGTGCAAATACAGAGTAGCATGGGGCATTGAGAAATGATGGGAAGAATACTTTCTTAAACTATCCACCATCAGGAAAAGCGGACCTTTGGAGTGTGTAGCTGAAAATGTCCATACTTCTACAAATAATTTGCCTAGCCAAGGGCAGATGTTGGACTGTCAAGGTGTGGTTCTGGTCTCTTTCAGACCTGAAGCAGCCTGAGGCAGTACGCTCCCAGCCCTGAAAAGCTGCATATAAATCATGCTTGTTGGCAATCTCTGCTGATGTGCTGCCTGACACATGGCTAAAAGCCTTTCTCAGAGCTGAGAATAAATTCCAAGACAGAAATGACAGCTAGAACAATGATGCCACATGTTAAAGTGTTTAAAAGCCCTCATCAAAAGTAGTCATCCAACACAACATCCTTTACTTAGATAGAGCCTGCAAGCAGGAATTCAATGGGGAGACGGCCATGCAAGGCTACCAATGATATGGAAAAGAAAAATTATTCTACAAGTGACTCCAGGAGAAAGGCTTATAAGCAATATTTAGATCAAGTGTAACCTCTGTTCTGCCCTCACCTCTGTAGACCCATAGAGATCAAGTTTTTCTAAAGCATTTCAGTCGTGAGCAGATGTCTACTGTGCAACAAGAAAATGAGATAAAGGGCCTCCCCCACATCTTGGTAGAGCATAATAAACACAAATTATGCTGCTTTCAATAGACTGCACGGCTTTCACGGGCAATCTGGCTTAGTCCACGTGATTTGTTTTGAAAAGGCTCAGGTTGGTTCTAGCTGGGATGGTTAAGAGGTGGTTAGACTGGCATTATGCCCTGGGAATCAGTTTCTGTGGGGTTGTCCACACAGGAACCTGTCCTCCGAGAGTATTTGGGGAAGTCAAAGATTTGATTTAAAAGTCAAAGTCACAGAGGACGGAAGTTTGGCAGCATCTTTGAAGAGATATTTTTTCCCCCTTTTTTAGCAGTTTGCCTTTACAAGACTTTGCCACAGACTAATTCTTAAACCAATATAATTGTATGTGTCTGCGTGCATGTGCAAGTGTATGTGTTTTCAAAGAGTTGTTTTGCAAAAGGAACATGCCTTGAGATTTACAAGAAGAATTGGCAGCTCTGAGCACATTGAGAGACCGTCTTGAGTCAAAAGCAGAAAGGAAAAAAAATCTCCCCAGTGGTTTCTGGCTCACATATACTCTGCAAAATGTCCTGGGATGGGGACCATCTGGACAAAGATATTCCTACCCCACCAAACAAAATGTGAGTTAGAAAACAGGAAAAACACACACCCCCACACAAAGCCAAGCCAAGAATCCGAATGATTGAAGGGTGGCAACTTAGCATAATGCAGGCAGAAGTACAGCCCTGCATACACCTCAGGATGCTGCTCCAAATCTTGCGGGGAAGGTCGATTCCTAAGGGGAGAGTTTTCTGAAATGATTCAGGAGAAACAAAGAACTTGTTGAGCGTGGGGCCACGCCAGACTGGACAGCCAAAAAGAACAGGAAATTGATAAATTTCTCTTTTATAACCATCACCCATGCTTTCACTTAGCACTTAAATGATGCCCAAAATAAAGGCTTAACTTCTTGGGTGGCTTTGGGTGAAGGAATTGGCAATTTCTTGGGATCCATTAGTGTGTTTAGACTCTTCTAAGATCTAAGAAACACACTTTTACTTTCTAAATCAGTGGTACAGACAAGATAGCAGACCTATAAATAAACAAATATGACAGTTACAAAGAGACATGGAACTTTTATTAACATAGAATGCTATATGCAAACTTAAGTAAACTCTTTTTAGTTCATTGCAATAGTTTTAAGTCCTGCTACTGGACAAGGGTCTCTAAATATACAGGTTTCCTTGGGAAAAAAAAACTTTGATCATGGTCATTAGTGGCCTACAACCTAACTTCTTAAGTGGTGGGTTGAAAACCCACAGGGGGTCACATAACTATATGGAAGAGTTGTGGAAAATTGGGCAGCAGTAAAAAGTTTCTGTATGAGCAATGACCAAAAACTAATTCAAGACCAACTGTGCAATGAATCTGGGACATTTCTGGCAGTGACTACCCAGGTTGCATTTCCCAGGTGAAAAGGGGTCAAGAGTAGAAAGGGTTCTAGAAACCCTGCTCTACAGAAATAAAACAAATTTGAGTGCTACAGTGTCACTGCTGCTTTCATGGTGTTTATTTTCCAAGTACAATACAATTACAGGCTGTCCCTTCTTTACATAAAAAAGTGACCTATGGTTTTATTTACAGTGTATTTTAAACACATGAAACATTTTTTCTCATTAAAGTACTGAAGCCATGCCATCTTCATCATGCTGAGTACCCTGATTTTTATGACTCCCATAAATCATTTCGGCAATTGTACCTTTCCTTATATCTTTGAACAGCATTATCAGAATCTCTCTGTTAATCAACAGCCCATTCTTCAGTCCAGAAGCCAATGGGCTGTGGGCTTCTACCTTCTAGAACAGCTGTCCACAACTTGTGGCCCACAATTCTATGCAGGTCCAAGAAGACTTGGTGGGGCTGGAGTGATAGTACAGTGGGTAGGGCATTTGCCTTGCATATGGTGGACCTGGGTTTGATTCCCAGCATCCCATATGGTCCCCTGAGCACCGCCAGAACTAATTTCTGAGTGCAAAGCCAGGAGTAACCCCTGAGCATCTCTGGGTGTGACCCCCCACCCCAAAAAATTAAGAAGACTTGACAAGTCTTCTAAAACGTCTTTCTAGATTGAGGTAAAGGAGAAGAGAAGTTGACTGATATTTGTCAAACAAAATAAATTCATAAAAATACAAAGAGAATCATTAATCTAGAACACAGGATTGTCTCTATTTGTTAGCAGAGTTTTAAAAAAGTAAAATCAATTCATGTGGCCACGCGAGAAACACCGTGGTCCTGGTTGCTAAGCACCCACCTTTTAGAAATTTTTCTAGAAATTTTGCTTCACCATCCAGTCCCCACTGTTTTGCTTTTTCTTCCTCTAAAATGCTGTCTGTGAGACAGAGAGGGAGAGAGAGAGAGAGAGAGAGAGGGAGTATGTATATTTCACCTCTGTGTATGTACCTTTGCCATTGAAATGGAAAGGAAAAAGATGCAGGCAATTTAATTTTATTTTAAAAATAAAAGAAAACAGTAATAAAAGATAGCCATGTGGTAAATTTCTTTCTTTTCTTCCTTCCTCCCTTTCTTTTTTCCTTTAGCCCTCTCTCTCCCTCCCTTTCCTTTTTTGGCAGTATGATGCTTTTCCTTCAAACAATATCAAAATAAACCCCATAATATGCAAAGCATAAATTGAAATTGTTCTGACCAAAATTCTTTTTCAGCTCCCTTTTCACCTAATTTTTTCTTATCAGTCTCAGAGATCGTTTTACTGTGCTCTGTGAATTTACACTAGATATTAAAATTAATGTAATCCAAAGACCATCAACAGGGTTACAGGAGATTCAAATTCTCATTTAGAAGTGAAGATCAGCTCATGTCATACTAAATCAGATCACAAAGGGAACCAGAAATGCCAGGATGCCTTAGTAGCTTAGAGACACTTTTATCCAGAATAACTCTACCTACCAGTGGAGGAAAGTTGGTACAACTCCCAAAATTCCACCAAAGTAACTTATTTAAAACTGTTCTCATATTGGAGATCCAGAATTTGCAAAATGACTTGAGTAAATAATCCCTAAAATCTCTTTTAATTAAGAAGCTGTATAATAAGATTCCTTAACTTTTCTCTGGGGGGAAATTCACTCAGAGAGGTTATAGAATATGGCCCATTTATTCATCTCCAAAGTGTCAAGCAAATTATTGGCATTTTCTAGTATTCTTTTCCTTGTTTTGAACAGCTGGTAAACCATGATGTCTAAATAAATTTAGTGAAGAAATTTAAATTCAACAAGAAAATTTCCTAACTACTCTCCCTCCAGAAAAGAAACATCATAATGGTTCAGGAAGTGTGGCATTAATTAGATTGTACACTTTAAAAATGGTTCCCTATAGTCATGTACATAGATATAATCATTTTAACCAAGTTAACTTCAGGATTTGGGCACCATGCAATTTTTTTAGCCTGAGACTATGATAATCCTAATCATACCAATTTTAGAAACTTATCTTCTCCATAACTTCCTAAATCATACCAACTCTTGATAGATTACATACTGAAGAAATGATGGGACTACAATAAATAACTTTTTGAAAGAAAGAAAAATGAATCCTTGAATAAATCAAATATATCTAGTCTTAATTTAGCATATCACGATCTCATTCTTGCATATACTTTACAACATAATTATTATCATAGTATTCATATAAATTTAAAATATGATTTTGAATGATTTTATAGTTTTAAATATCTATATTTTGCTTCTAGCAATAATTGGTAAAGGTTTCATTAATAGTTCATTATGTTGGTGTACTCTAGTTTATTCACCAATCCCTGAGAATTTGCTCCTCAGTGAAAAACCCAGAAAAGTTTAGAATCAGTCATAACACCAGAAATTGGCAACTAGGCTTTGTGAAGGACAGTCACTGAATCACTAAAATATTCTGTCTTACATAACTACTGGGTTAAGTCAGCAGATTACAAGGATATACCTTTTATTCTCAAGGTATAAAAATAAATGTGGCAAACAGGGTGCAAAATGTATATCATACATGGATTTTGCAGTCCACCTCAACCTTCAAATACAGAAGAAATAATAGATGTTACCCTACCCAGCCCCATCAGTCTTTATTCATCCTCCAAGTTTGAAACAGTGTCTTATGCAAGTCAGTTTGGGTTTCCTCTCGTCCTGCTTTCCAGGAAAATCTGTCAGAAATTTCTATAAAAGTGACTCAATTGGAAAGTAGTTTTTTAAAGTGTTTAAATTGCAAAGTATTTAATGGATGGACTCAGAGTTGGGATCTTGGTCATGTGACCTCACCTGAAATAACTCTTCTGCTTGCCATTCTGCAAGCATTTAAATATTTCAGGCGAAGCTTTTGTCATCTTCCCAAACATCAGACCTTTAGTTGTATGTGTCAGATTGGATAGGCCTCGACTTTTTCTTCAACCTCAATGTGGTTTTCAGATGCAGTGGGTGGTTATTTTGATTATGTACCACATATGTTCAGAGGGTTTTGTCAACGGGAGCCTAAAAATGTCACTTCTTAGAAACGCTCTTTCTGTTTCCCCCTTTACTGCTAGTCCCTGTCATTCTTTCTCTAAAACATGCTAAATAATTCCAACCTTCCAATGCTGTTTGCACCTTCCCAGTGCTCGTAGCGGGTACATGGGGGCTGTATAAATACTAACGAGGAAATCAGTTTCCGAAAAGTGCTAAATAATCACATTGTTGGAGCTATAACAGCAATACAAAGCACTTTCATTTTCACAAGTACATTTTGAATGTAATAAAATAAAGAGTGTTAGTTAAACAGAGACATTTGCACCATGGGAGGTTGTAGAACTATTCAAAGGTAATACTGATAGAGGTTAATATATGAAAGAGCTGTGGGCACAGATTACTGTTATTATTTTAAGTGGAAATATACTTAGAGTATTCAAAAGAAATAGGATTTCCATCTTTATATGATAGGCCCTCAAGTCCTTGATTTTCTGAAAACAAAAATGCATACAAAGAGGCAAGTATATATCTCACTGAAAGCTAAAATCCTTCTAGCATTTCTTCCTATTTTCCCTCTAAAACCTTTCAGTCTTAGAGAAAAAAGTTCAGTAAATCAGGTTGTTCAATAGGGATAAACAACCAGTTTGAAATGAACCTCAAGTCTTAGCAGTCACAATTGTGCAAAAAATAACGATCATCCTCCTGGTTGCCACCAGAGCCAAAGATAATGAAATCCTAGTCTTTTTTTTTCACTTAAGGAACCTACTATTAGGATTTGGATGCCAGAAACTCTGTGACAATCACAAGCACAAACCATCCAGAAGTATCACAATCATGATCACGACCATCTTGTTGTTCGTCAATTGCCTCGAGCAGGCACCAGTAACGTCTCCTTTGTCCTAGTCCTAAGATTTTTAAAAAAGTGCCATATTCAAAGCTCTATCAGGGTTAGGAGAATGAGACCCATCATTGTTACTGGTTTTAGGCATATTGGGTACACCACCGGGAGTTTTCCAGACTCTGCCATGTGGGCAGGTTACATTCGGTAGCCTGCCAGTTTGTCCAAAGTAGAAATGAGATAATAAGATGTTGTACGGCCACAAATGCGGCCGCGCGCTTCTGGGAGCTGGGTTTTATAGTCTCTGAGTCTTGGCCGTTGATGGGATTACACGGTGCCAGGGAGCCAGTTGGTGGGTGTGACCCCTGCCTACTGGAATTTGGAGTTATCTGGGTGGAGGATGCTCAGTCCCGATCTGAGCAGGCTTGGAGATCTCAGCCCCGGGTCGCGCATGCCTTTGTTCCTCTGCCGGTACCTTCATGTGTGTGGAGAGTGGTCTCAGCATGGTGGTAGCTGGTTCTGGAGGTCTTCGGCTGCAGGAGCCCTGGTCGGGGCAGGGAGGAAAACTCAACCCGCTCCCCTCCAAGGGGCCCCAGCGAGGACAGCCAGGGGCAGGGGCAGGAGACTCTGGTTTATTTATTGTACTAAAAATATGCTGTAGGCCTTATTTCATATCTCTTTACTTGGACCATCACATTTTAAAAAATATTATTTACTATTGTACTATAAAAGATACATGTGGTCATAGTAAACTTTCCAGGAACTGTCCTAAACACATTTCAAAACTCTTTTCACTTTCTCTTGTCCCCCAAGCTTTTGTTTCATACAGGAAAAAATATAGAGACACACTTATATATCCTGAACCTTCATAATTGGGCCTCAATGGACAATATTCCATCAAAAAATTAACATTCTATTTGCCAAAGTCATTGTTTAACTGAAAGCAGAAGCATCACTATGATTGCCTCTGACCCTCCTTACTTTCAGAACTTTAAACTTCTAAGTCTGAAAGACATCACTTGTCTGAGAGTCTAAAGTTATTCACGGGATATTAAACAAAATAGTGCCTTAAAAGTAGCTATAGTGGGCAAGAGAAATACAAAGAATGTCCCAGAACATGCAGGAGTTCTGGGTTCAATTCCTGATACAACAATCCTCTTAGTACCTCTGGAAGCAACCACCAAAGCAATGATCCAAAAGGAGCCCCTAAGCACAATCATCCCCCCAAACAAACAGACCCCCCAAACAAACAGAAAGAGAAACATCAGTATGTGTGAGCTTCATGGAGCTTACGAACATGTCTATTATACTAATCCATAGAGTATACATTGATGGAAAGAATCCTTAATGCTCTTTAATTGTGCTCTTCCACCCACCTAGATTATGAACATGATTTGGTGCATGTAGTAAAATAAAGTGGGTCAAATTTAATGGTTCAAATAGTGAAATAGTTTCTAATATCTTGTCAGAACCTAGGAAAACAGTGAAGTATATTGACATAAAACAGACATCAATTCAAATAACACCTCTGCCACTCCTTAGCTATTTGGTTCACAATAATTAATTTGCTAAGTCTTGGTGTCCTTGTTTGTAAATTAGAATGATTGTGTTTATGGAAATATAGCAAGGAATAAGTAAAATAAATGCAAAGTAGCTACAGAGTACACAAAATGAGTCAAAATATAAACTTAGATGTCTTTTTAAAAAAATAGCTTTATTTTTACACAACAATCTTTCAGTATCAGTATTGCAAACCATAATGCCCAAAAGGAGAGAGGGAGAGAGAGAGAGAGAGAGAAGTACCTGCCATATAGGCAGACTAGGAGTGGGGGGTAGTGGAAAGGAAATTGTGGACACTGATGCTGGGAAATGTGCATTGGTGAAGGAATGGGTGTTAGAATACTGTATAACTGAAACCTAATCATGAACAGCTTTGTAAGAATCTATATCACAGTGATTCAGTGAAAAAAATTATTTTAGAAAAGATGGTGAGGAGAACTGGGACAATGGTAGACTGAAGCAGAGATTTTGATAAAGTGTGTGGTGCTGGAATGTTCTGTGCTTGAAGCCCTACTGTTAACTATTTCATAAACTATGGCACCTAAAATAAATTTTTAAGTGTAAAAATAATAGCTGTATTTTTATTTTACCCATTTCATTCTTTTCAGTGATTGTTGTTTACCCAAGTTTAAATGACTGTACTCTCTATCCATGTCCCAAGTCCATATTGAATCCACATTGGAGAAAACACAGGTAGAGTGCTCTAGGAAGCAGACCTTAGAGGAGTCTTTAGTGATTTGATTTCTGAAGAAAAGATAATAAATAAATAAGCAGGCAAGTGGGACAAAACCAATTGAAGAACTTTTCACTCAAAAGAAACTTTAGCCATAATAAAGCCACCCTGGGGCTGAAGGGGATAGTCCAGTGGTGACGTGAACCTGGCTTAGATCCCCGGAATTAAACCATGTCAGGTGTTATCATGCACCATACTGAGCACAACTGAATCTGGCTCCCAAAACACACAACCTAAAAAACATCTTACTAAATGGGAGAAAATATTTGCCCACAGTACATCAAGCAAAGTGCTTATATCCAAGAAGCATAAAGCACTCACAAAATTCAGTCAAACAAAAAGTCCAAGAATTCCATCCAAAACTGGGGGGAAAAATGAACAGACATTTCTTCAAAGAATACATATATTGCTAGTAGGCATATAAAAGGGGGCTTATCATCGCTTGTGGAAACAACCAGTTTGGGGTGAATGTGGTGAATTCTCATTTACTGATACTGGGAATGTCATCTGGTTCACCTCCACGGAAAACAGTATCTCCAAAATGTAAGAACAACTTCTATGTAGGACATGATGTGTTAGAATAGAACTTTTATATGACTCAGTGATTCCACTTTTCCACATCAATTCTCAAAATACATTTAAAAATTATTTGAAGGGAAACGCACATTTATGTTCATTGTTTGTCTTAGTACAATGATCAGAATATGAAAATAATTCAAATGTCCAACAACAAATTAATGAATCAAGTTGTGGTATATTGGATAACATAGGTTGTCCTTGTTCCCTCCCCCCCATACACACACCCCACAGGGACCTTAGATTTGTTGAGTTTCTCCCACAACAGAGCCCCTGAGGCAACCCCAAGTCCATCAAACACTAATAATCCTATATTGCCTTTCTTTTTCCTTTATGTCATTTGCATGGTTTATTTAGCAATATCCTTTTTGTATAGACACAGGAAGATAGTTGATGCTATGCCTTGTAATACGGGAGTTAATTGACTCCAAAATAATATTTACTCCTGGGAATCCATACTTACTTGACTTAATCCTCAGTTGCCCTTAGTTCCCAGCACTCCAAAAGCAGGGTCCTGACAAAGGAACTGAATGGACTCAGGGCAAGCTGTAAGCTACCTTGGCATCGTAAGGAGACAAGCTAAGCACCATAAGTATAATAAGTTAAGAGCACAGTCATGGAACAAACTCTAACATGACCCAAAAAGAAGTAACTGAATAAGGACCCTGCTGGGGTTAGAAAAGACTAACCTGGCCTAAGGACTAAGGTCTGGAATATATAGAAAGATATCCCCAGGAAGAGCCAATCTTTAAGCTTAATATATCTCTTACTATGTTTATACAAAATGACTAAAGATATTACAAGAAGTGAATTTACTATGATTGTTTAAATGGATTTCTAGCTGGGGAAAGGAGAAAGCAATACATCCTGGTTGCAAGCCTGCCCTTAAGTGGATCTCCTAATAATCCTTAGATGAGATTTTGTTCTTGAGTTAATCTTCTAGAACTTCCCCTGAAGGAGAGCTTTATCTCTGTTTATTGTTATGATACTGTTTAACCCCACCTATGTGTACCCCCACCCTTCATGATTGCTATATAACTATGCTGTAAGAGGATGAGAACTGGGACCTTGAGACTTTGAGGTCTTTGAGAACTAAGGGGTAAGAGAGGACTAGAAGGAGGAGCAAGACATAGACTAGATGACGATGATGACTGGAAGTAGAGGACTATGAGACTATGATGAGATGAGGAAGAAGATATACTGAGGTAGAGGAGTTTGAGGTCTACAAGGACACTAGGATGATGGAACTGTGACGACTGGGACTATGACCAAAACTACAACTACATTTGTGCATTAAGTGGAAAGATCAGACGACGCTAGGGAGGAGAGAGAAACAAACTATCAACCAGCCTGGGTCCCAGTCCTTGTTTCTCGAAATAAACTGACTACCGACCAGCTTAGGGCCCAGTCTTGTTTCTCCATTTCCCTTCATCTGTCCATTGCTGCCGTGGACTGGCCAGGGGAATTCTCACCCACCAAACGCTCGAGCCCCACTTGAGCCCAATGTGCTTTTCTTTGGAAACTCACAGCAGTATGCCATGCAGCTATTAGAAAAGATGAAATCATGCAGTTTGCTGCAACATGGATGGAATTGGAGGGTATCATGTTAAATTAAATAAGGCAGAGGAAGAAGGATAAATACTGGATGATCTCACTCATCTGTTGACTATTAGTTGTCAAAATAGAGAATAGACAGTACTGAACAAGGACAAACACTAGGCGTTGGAATGCAGAACCAATTACCAAACAATGATGGGCAGAAACGATGGGGGAGACCAGACTAGAAGAGATATTGGGACAGTGGTGGACGGTCAATTTGGTAGTGGGGTGGGGGGAGAGTAGTACTTTTGTATATCAATTCTATAAATTTTAACAGAACTGTCACTTCCTGAACTATAATAAAATTAATATTTTGAAAAATAAAAACAAAAATGATATCATTTGTACAATATTATCCAATATTATCTTATTTCAGATGGTCTGGTACATTATAGTATATTCTTAATTTATTCTTGTTGAATTTTTTTTATCTAGATTCTAAATGCTTTTAAAGATAATATTGTTACATTGCTGATTAAACTATTTAGAAAGGTATTTTCTTATAAAGTGCAAAATACTTGGCACACTATCAATCAACAAGCTTTATTGAGTGCTTGTTGTCTATGTACAAATATAAGAATGGTTTGTAGACTTCAAAAGATTTATCTTGGGTGGAATTATCTTTCCACAGTTTGGCCCTTATTTTGTAAACGGCTCCGTATAAAACTGCTACTCTTGCTTAGGTTTACATTGCTAGCAAATCTTCCTGTTTGAATAAGTATAAACATCTTTTCAATGTGAGCAGGAAGTTCAAACTCTGTTAGAAAACGCTTATGTACAATAAACACAAAGTAATAAAGATATCACAATTTCAGTGCAAGTCTGCAAGGAGGCTGAGAATTCCACAATCATATAATGTTATCATTTCAAAATACTTTTAATGAGCATCTGTAGGAATTGACTTATAATGCCTTTTTTTTCAAAAGATTTGCAACATGACATGAATTCTACATCGTAGTGAACCTCACGTTAGCATCCAATTTAAAGTGTCATAAAATCGATATTATTGCTCAACATCTGTTTTTTCATCTGATGATTCTGTGGAAAGATTATTATGGTGAGGTTATTTCTATGGAAGTCAAGAGAGACCCTTATGCTTAGATTACTTTCCAATTACTGCCACATCAGGCACATGGCTAGGAAAGTAGAAAATCTATTGAGGTTGCTGAGTATAGCCTTAACCCATGCTCAGATTTCATGCTGGCCCAACATTATCTGTTTCAGAGAAATAATTGCCTATTTGTGATGTGATATAGTCATTGCTGTGGTCTGATTCTGCCCCCCTTCCAAATTTTCAAGTTGAAATAAGAAAATCAATGCAATAGTATTTAGCACTCATATTACATTCTAGTCCCAAAACAAGGGAACTAGTGCAAATAGGAGAGAGCACATACATGTGGCATGCACTGGGTACAATTTCCAATACCCACAAATCCCTCAGCACTGTGGGGGTGACTCTGATGGCTTCCCAAACTCCCATATCCTATACATTTATAAGCATCCATTAAATACTGAAAAAAATTAATTAAATACCGTGCATACACACAAGGAACATTTTCAGTAAGCTTGAATTTTATTTTGTGGACATTAACAACCAACTTTCACTAAATGGTCCAGTAATACTAAATATTATGCACATTTGTTTTGTAAAATATTATACATACAATTATATTTTTGGAAGAAATAAAAGGGGGCAAAAAATTTCCATGAATATGGCTGAAGTGTGAGCTTGTGTTACTGGAATAAACAGAAACAAGGCCGTTAACTTCTTACAAATCACTTTTTCTCAATAAAAAGCTTTCATTGCATTTTCATAAGTTAAAATAGTATATGGGCCAGAGAAGTACAGCAGGTAAGGCACTTGCTTTGCATGTAGCTGACCCGTTTAATCTCCATCATCACATATAGTCAGTCACCTGAGCACCACCAGGAATGATTCCTTGAGAGCAGAGACAGGCGTAAATTCTGAGCACAGCCAGGAGTGGCCCAACCCACTCCCAAGTTAAATAAATAAATAAATAAATAAATAGCACTAATATTCCTATTTTAGGCTTACAAAGCTGTTGGACCACGTTCAGCACCAGAACACCCATACCTCTGTACCACCAATAGAAACTTTTACAATAACATGAGTACTCTACATACAATCATTATTCCTAAAGAACAGAAATCCTCATAGAAACCTAATTTTCCCCATAATCTATATTTTTTATTTTGAATCTATTTTTTTCTGAGATAAGGGAAGGTGAGGAGACAGTGTCTCTAGCACAGTGACTGAGACAGGGAGACAATTACTAAATGACTATTATTTTCCAACAACATTTAGGATAAAATAAGAACAGGAGAAAAAAATGTCCATGCTATTGATGACCTACATTTTGTGCCCCTTTTCTAGTTAAAAAGAGCAGAGATTCCTGCTAGAAGTAAAATATTGTCTCTTTAATTCACTTCTGTATCTTCAGGATCCAGACAAGTGTCTGGGCACATATCAGGTGCTCACTAAATAACTGTTGGTTCTCCTTCCCTCTCCCATGAACTCATATTTCTGCCTCTAACAAACATCTAGAGGAAAGCAGGGGCTGGGTATCCAGGTGAAGGCAGTCTCAAGGCTTGGATCCAAATACTCTGGCTTAGATTGTTTGGTCTTTTTTTAGCTCCAACTAAGTCGCCTTCAAAAGCATTAATGATTAATGCACTAATGCACTATTAGGACTTGACTGTTCATTATGGTAAATAATGCTTTGTTTGAAATTTGTAAATAAAAAATACTTTCTTCAAACTTCACAGAGGTTTCCATCTAAATCAATAAAAACCCTTGGAATCATTCCAAGTGGTATGAGATTCATATGAGAAAAACATTTGAAATGCAAATCAATATAGATATTCCATAAAAAGATTGAAAAGCAGTATCAGTAAAAATAAAAAGAAAAGAAAAAACTAGGTTCTTATTTTCCTTTCTGAAACAAAATTGCACTAAGCATGGTGTATTGTATTGAATCACTTTGAAGGGTCATCAATCTGCAGATTAGAAAAATATAACATTTTTGATGCCATGATATTGACAGGTTTATAAATCAACCTTGTTCTGCTCAATCATTTGAGAAAATATAAGATTTGATCCTCTGGTCTTTACAGAGGTAAATGATCCAAAACAAAAACTATTGTATATATGCATTGTTATTTATACTTTCTTACATAGAGATCTGTATACTATATACATACGCTAGGGGGAAAAGCCTGCATTTGATCTGCATCTTTTTTTAAGAAATGAAAAATTGAATTTGAATTTTAAGCTCTATCAAGTTTGGTTTTACTTTCCATTATTTTACATTCCACCCACCCATTTCAGCTCATAGATAAAGCACTTCTCCTCTACAAATACTGTGTTATCAATGTGAACATAAATACAATGGTGAAACTGTGTTAGAACTCTAATACACACACACACATACACACGTACACACATACACACACAACATATCAACAAGAATCATTTTCAATCTCTTGAATCAACAATAAATTACTTCAAAACATCTTATATGATTAGATATATAAAACTTTTAGTCAAACAAATCTTTTATTTTCACCATTACAGATAGAATTTTTTTTAATTTGTCTAATAAGAGAGTTATATAACTGGAAACATTTTGGCCCTAAGTCTGATACTGGGATAAAGTGGAGTAGGATTTAGACTATAATGGTATGTGTATAATATGTATATATATGTATAAATTTGACATATTTTAGTTTAAATAATGACTCTCCTCCTTTGAGACTATGAAACTTGACTCAAATTATTTCTTGTTTGTTGGTTTGGTTTGGGACCACACATGGCTGTGCTCAGAGCATAATCCAGGATGATTTCTGGCACCACACAGCTTAAGCAACATCTCATATCTGGGCCCACACATGAAACCATCAGGAGCATCACCAGGACTATCGCCTCTTTCCCAAAAGTAATATAAAGCAATTCCAAAAAAATTAGAGGGAATTGAGCAGAACATCAAAACATACATAGTATGAGTGTTTTTTTTTATTTTGTTTTTATCTGGGGGTAACCTTCCAAGTGGTATTCAGGGGGTCATGAGGCTAGTCCTAGTGATATGCAGTCAAATAGGCCAGCAGATCAGAAATGGGGCCCATGGCTGTGGAGCTGCTCAGCCTTGTGGTATGGGGAATGATTGGTGGTATCAGAGAAAACATGTGGTGCTGGGCTGGAGTGTGGGTTGGTCAGAAACTAGGCATGCAGCCTTCCGCACTATCCCAAGCCCCTCACTTACTTTGAACTCTATATTTTCTACAATGAGTCTATGTTGTGTTTATAGGAATTTATCACTGCAATGATCTTTTTCTTTATACTGGTCTATTTTTCATTTTAGATAGAAAGACATAGTTTGAACTTTATAGCAGTGCAGCTTTGTTCTAGAATCTTATTTTGCTCTTATAACAGCTCTGTGATCTCAAGCAGATTATTCTTCTCTAAGATAAAGTACCCTTCTATGTAAAATAGATATACTATTTCTTAAAGGCTTGAAAAAGTTAAATAAGGACATGAAAATAAAACATTTATCATGATACCTGAAAATGGCTTAGAGATTCGATAAATGGCAGCTATTATATTATTCCCATTAACTTTGCCCCTATAACTCTAATTCCAACCACATACACTACCCCAATTCATAAATCCAGTTTTCAAAGAACAGGTTAATAATGGCATTCAATTCCAGGCTTACGAGGGACTGAATCCTCGGATTCAAAGAGAAAAAACTTTAAAACTACACAATTCATACAATTAAGTCAGAGTAGCTGTATCAGTAATTTATTACATGCCCACATAATTTATTCCCTCCCATAGCTGAAAAACTTTAAAGTCAATATGTTAGGGACTTGGCATCTAGCTCAACAGTAGAGCACATACCTAGTATGTGTGAAGTCCCAATTCAATCCCTAGCACTTCAAAATAACAATGATAATAATAAAGTTAATTCTACCTATAAATCTGTTCCTTTCATTGAATTGTATACTGTCCTATGCTTCATTACTATAAAAGCTTAATTTTATGTGACACAACTTGACCTCCATGGTAAAAATGCAATCTTCTTCATTTGTATTTATTTTTAGGTATTTATTTGCTCCTCACACAATTCTGAGCATATGTTGAGTTAAACAATTTGCTGAACACACAGAGTCCCAATTGCACTCTCCCTAAAATAATATATCCACTAGTTACTTGGTGCAAAATTTAAAAAATGTGCAGGGCGAGGACTTGGCTCAGCAGTAGAGCACCTGCCTTGCATGTGGGTTTGACTCCCTGCCAGGGATTGAAGAAAAGGAAAGAAAGAAAAAAATGTATAAAAAATAAATTTACAAGATAAATCGTAAAATAATTTACAATTTAACCATTATAAATTAGTATTCAGCCCCTTGTAAAATGTTTGAAGCATGTTGTTTTGTGAAATTGAAGGGAGAGGGAGAGAGGCAGACAGACAGACAGAGACAGAGGGAGATGATGATCATGATGATGCTATGATGATGGAAGGATAGAAGGTAGAAAAAAATAACATATAGCAAGATGACAAAGCTCCCATTAACAAAAGGAAAATATCCCCAACTCATAATACTATAAATTTGTGCAAAAAATCTTGAGGATTCTTCTTAATTTGGATAGGATTGGATATGGAGAGAAAATCTGGAGAGACCTTTTACCACCTATGTTGATGGCTAAGGCAGGGTCTGTTCATTTCATAGATGATAATCATTTAATTATTTTACTTTATTCTCCTTCTTTGAGAACCATAGAAAATATAATTTATATAATAAGACTATTTTCATATTTCTGAGATATTTTTACATGAGGTCAATATAAAAGAAACCCTGCTATTCTGTGAAAAAAAGTACTATTGTGAGTTATTCATAGAGTCATTTAGCAAATAGTTATGGGAAAATCACTATGTCATGCCCTGTTCTAGAGTGGGCGAAAACAGCATTGAACAGTCTTGCAACTCCTTGATCTCTGCAGTGCCATCAGTCTTACACTAAAATAAGATATGTCACCTGAACAAAATGGATTTCTCCAAATAAAGTCAACAGAAATTCTTTGTATATGGAGCCCAGAAAGATAGTATGGTGGTTGGGGCACTTGCCTTGTCCACATTTGGCCCAGGTTTGATCCTCAGTACCCCATATGGTGCCTCAGGCCTGCTAGAGGTGAGCACAGAGCCAGGAGTAAACCTTGAGAACAGCAGGATGCTACCCCACCCCACCTCCCAAAAAGAAAAGTGCATACAAAACCTTTTTATATGTTTCCCACCTTCAAATTAGAGAAAAGGGGGATATGGTGCTACTGTAGGTCAACCTGTACCTGTGGGGTGAGTGCATCAGCAGTCTGATGATGCCTTCAGGCTTCCTGATATCCCAAAATTGCTGCTGTGACTATGGCTAGGCTCCAACAACTTGGGACCAAGTTTACCAAGAAATTAAACAGCCAAAAGTTAGGTTTGTGGGAGACACGCCCACAAACCACCTCCAGCTCAGATATATATGCTCATTTATTGGCCTTATTTCAGACACCCATAAATAAATCTCAAAAGAGATCCAAAGCCACAGTTAATCTCAGACCCGCACATGGCTGAACAGACTGGGGTAAATTGGGGGGGCGGGGGGGGGGGGTTGGCCTGGTGGCCTGTCCAGGCAGAGCCCCCAGCAGCCACTTGCTTCCACAATCCAAAATCACCACCATATATCTGGCCTGACTCCTTTGTCTCAGGACGGACCTCACCAAAATATAATCTACTGAAAATTCTGGTATGCGGGTTTTGCTACTGAAATCTCCAGGCTTTCTCAGAGTTGGGGTGAGCTACCTCCCACTACTTCCCAATACACAGGGAAGCACTGTTAGTCACCACCATGAACCAACTCCAGCACCACCCTATAAGCTCTACTGCCAGCCTTGCTTCAGACTCCTCAATAAATTTTGAAAGAGATCAAAAGCCACAGAAAAGCTTGGACCCATGCATGGCTGAACAGACCAGAGTAAATTGGAGGGGAGCAGATTGGCCTGCGCCTGCCTAAGCAGAGCCGTCACCCTAGCAGCCACTTACTTCCACAATTCAAAATCATTTCAAAACCCCCTCAGCCTAACTCAACCATCTCAGGATGAACCACACCAGATAATCTGTCGAAAATGTTGTAATGTGAATCATAGCGCACTAACAGCTCTGACCCAGAGACACAGCAGCAAGTCCCGGAAGACACCACAGTGCCAGAGATCTCTCCGGGGCCTATTCCGGGCCAATTTCACGGGTCACCTCAGATGGAGCAGGTGTGCTCTCCCCCCACCTACACCAGATGAAATCCCAGTGATCAAGAGCTTCCACAATTAAGATCCAAGTATGTGGTTTCCAGGACTAAATCTCCACGCCTCATGGTGGCAGAGGACCTGGGATGTCCCACCCCAAGTCCCTGCCAGCCCAGCAGACTGGCTGTCATGCTCACAGTTTGCCTTTGGGCACCATCTTAGTGGACCAACATGCCTGGTCCAGAGACTCCCAATTGAACCCCAAAAGGATTAGTGCCATATAGAGATGTCTCTAGAACCCAACCATTTACAATCTAGAAATTTACAATTAGAATTGTAGCCGTGTGAACTCTCATGATATTCAAAATGAGCAATGGAAAATAAATTATCTAGCATCTGCCCCTGTCAGGTAGGCTTGAATGGTGGTGGGAAATTTTGAGCAAAACATAATGCCCAAAATTAGAGAGTATTGGGGAAATTCTCAACCATGGAAGCAGGGTGAGGACTGGGATGTGGGTGGTGGAAATGTGCACTTGTGGAGGGATGGGTGTTTCATCATTATATAGCTGAATATCAAACATGAAAACTGTATAACTCTATCGCACAGTGATACAATTAAAAGGAAAAATAAGTAATGTGGATTTCATACCCAATTCAATCAGCTTAATCAATGGCTGAACAAATATCAGTACTCCTACATTATTTAAAAAAAATAGAGAATTGTCCTCAATGGCGAAAAACTGAGAGCCTTCCCTCTAAGATCAGAGATGAGACAATGATGTCCACTCTCTCCACTGCTGTTCAATATAGTACTGGAAGTACTTGCAATAGCGATTAGGCAAGAAAAAGATATTAGGGGCATCCAGGTAGGAAAGGAAGAAATCAAGCTCTCACTATTTGCAGATGATATGATACTATACTTAGAGAATCCTAAAACCTCTACCAAGAAACTTCTAGAAAAAATAGGCTTGTATAGTAAAGTGGCAGGCTATAAAATCAATACCCAAAAGTCCATGGTTTTTCTATATGCAAATAGTGAAAGAGAAGAAAGTGACATGAAGAAAACAATCCCATTCACAATTGTGCCCCAGAAAATCAAGTACCTAGGAATCACCTTAACTAAGGAAGTAAAGGACCTGTACAAAGAAAACTACAAAACGTTACTTCAGGAAATAAAAGAGGATACGAGGAAATGGAAAAATATCCCCTGTTCATGGTTCGGGAGAATTAACATTGTCAAAATGGCAATACTTCCTACAGCACTGTATAAATTCAATGCAATCCCTATAAGGATATCCATGACATTCTTCAAAGAAGTGGAACAAACACTCCTGAAATTTATATGGAACAATAAGCCCCCATGAATAGCTAAAGCAATTCTTGGGAAAAAGAAAATGGGAGGAATCAACCTCCCTAACTTCAAACTCTATTAGAAGGCAGTAATAATTAAAACAGCATGGTACTGGAACAAAGGCAGAGCTGTAGATCAATGGAACAGGGTTGAATATATTGACATCTCCCCCCAAGCATACAAGCATCTAATCTTCGATAAGGGGGCAAGAAAAGTGAAGTGGAGCAGGGAAAGCCTCTTTAACAAATTATGCTTGCAAAACTGGACGACTACATGCAAAAAAATGGGCTCAGATCTCTGCCTAACTCCATGTACAAAAGTAAGATCTAAGTAGATTAAAGACCTCAACATCAGACTGGAATCTATAAGGTACATTGAGGAAAAAGTTGGCAAAACCCTCCATGACATAGAAGCTAATGGTGTCTTCAAAGATGTCACACTGCTGGCCAAGCAAGTGATAACAGAGATAGACAAATGGGACTGTCTTAAACTAAGAAGCTTCTGCACCTCAAAAGAAACAGTGACCAAAATACAAAGACAGTCTACAGAATGGGAAAGGCTATTGGCCAACTACATATCGGATAAGGGGTTAATTTCAAGGATATACAAAGTACTGGTTGAACTCCACAAAAAGAAAACATTCGACCCCATCAAAAAATGGGGAGATGAAATGAATAGAAACTTTCACAAAGAAGAAATTTGAATGACTAAAGGCACATGAGAAAATGTTCCACATCATTAATAATCAGAGAGATGCAGATCAAAATCACAATGAGATATCACTTCACGCCACAGAGACTGGCCCATATCCATAAGAACAAAAGCAACTGGTGCTGGCGCGGATGTGGAGAGAAAGGGACCCTCCTTCACTGTTGGTGGGAATGCTGACTGGTTCAGCCCCTTTGGAAAACAGTATGGACGATTCTCAAAAAATTAGAAATTGAGCTCCTATTTGATCCAGCAATAGCACTCCTGGGAATATATCCCAGAGAGGCAAAAAAGTATAGTCGAAGTGACAACTGCAATTGTCTGCTTATTGCAGCACTCTTTAGAATAGCCAGAATCTGGAAAACACCTGAGTGCCCAAGAATAGATAACTGGTTAAAGAAACTTTGGTACATTTACACAATGGAGTACTATGGAGCTGTTAGAAAAGATGAAGTCACGAAATTTACATACAAGTGGTACTACATGGAAAGGATCATGTTAAGCGAAATGACTCAGAAAGAAAGGGATAGACATAGAAAGGTTGCATTCATCTGGGGAACATAAAGTAACAAAATAGGAAACTAACACCCAAGAATGGCCGAGATTAGTACCAGGAATTTTACTCCATGACTTGGAGGCCAACCACACGTACTAGGGGAAAAGGGAGCTCAGATAAAGAGGGGAACACCAAATAAAGGTTTTGGGAGGATCCTCCCAGGATGGGAGAAGCATGCTAAAAGTAGACTATAGACCAAACATGATTGCCACTCAATGTTTCTTTTGCAAACCACAACACCCAAAAGGAGAGAGAGAACAAAAGGGAATGCCCTGCCACAGAGGCAGGGTGGGATGGGAGGATGGAGGGTGGGAGGGATACTGGGATCCGTGGTGGTGGGAAATGGGCACTGGTGGAGGGATGGGTATTTGATCATTGTATAATTGAAACCCAAGCACAAAAATGTGTAAGTCTGCAACTGTACCTCATGATGTCTCACTATTAAAAAATTAAAAAAAAATAAAATAAAATAAAAATAGAGAGAAGGGGAGATAAGAAGAGATAAGAAACTTACCTTTTATGTGTTTAACCTGGGTTGAATTTGTAGGGCTAGAGCAATAGCACAGCAGGTTGTGTGTTTGCCTTTCACACAGCCGACCCGGGTTCAATTCCCAGCATCCCATATGGTACCCTGAGCACCGCCAGGAGTAATTCCTGAGTGCAGAGTCAGGAGTAAACCCTGTGCATTGCCAGGTGTGGCCCAAAAAGAAAAAAAACCTGGGTTGAATTTGTATTTCCTTAATTTAATCAGTTAATTTTTATTTACAAATTAAACTGAGCACTAAAGTTTATTGCCCCTAAATCAATAGTGAAGGTGCTTTCATATTCTTTCATAAATGTGTTGAGAGTGACAATTTAAAAAATTGAGTCATGTTATATGCATGTGTATGCTCAGTAAAGATCAAGCAAGCGTGTTTAATTTTTTATATTGTAAATGGGTGATTTTTTTTTCACCTTCTACTTGGTGGCAAATTTTCTACATTTTTTTTTTGCTTTTTATATGTGATTTCATTCTTCAAAATATACCGCTCAGCATAGTACTGCTAAGTTATCTATGAGTTCTAAGTGCAAGAAGGCTACAATGTGCTTAATAAAAATATGTGAAACAAGTTCTGCCCAGTTATATTATAGTGCTGCTGAATGTGAATTCAAAAATCAATTTACCAAAAGCATATAGTAAATGCGGTATCTTTATTTTTTTTTTAAATTTTTATTAGTGAGACACCATGAGGTACAGTTGTAGACTTACAAATTTTGTGCTTGGGTTTCAATTATACAATGATCAAATACCCATCCCTCCACCAGTGCCCATTTCCCACCACCACGGATCCCAGTATCCCTCCCACTCCCTATCCCCCCCATCCTACCCTGCCTCTGTGACGGGGCATTCCCCTATAAATGCGGTATCTTTAAACATACACAAGAAACCACATATAAGCCAATGAGTTCAGTAAAAGTGCTGGACTACAGACTCACGGGGAGCTAATTCTATATCTACCCTAGGAGCAATAATCCAATCTCCATTGGTTCAGTGTTTAGAGCTAGTTAACAGAACAGGCAACTGTGAATGATGACATTATCTTGAGATAGATGATAGATAGATAGATAGATAGATAGATAGATAGATAGATAGATAGATAGATGATAGATAATAGACATCAATGGAGTGGCAGAGACTCTACACTTAGGATCAATGCTTTTTTTGTGATAAAATGTTTTGCTTCAAAAATAGAGAGAGTAAATCCTGAATTATTCTGGAGCTTTCGGCTCTAGATAGGATGTTAAGCATCCTGAGAAACATTTTGACTCAGAATACTAGTACAGAAGGATCTCCATGTGCCGTTGTTGGCCTTTCCTTCCTGCCCCATCAAAAAAAGGAATATTTTCCCAGGCCTGTGTTTGATTCAACACTCAATTATTTTCTTCAACCTCACCCACATGCTAGTACATGTCCAATAAAGTGTTGATTTTTTTTCTCTTTAGCTGTAAACACAGTACAAATCCAACTCCCACACAAACAGTATCTACTGCAAAATCATGTAGCACCCACATATTTGTTTAATGAAACAAGGACCAAATGGAAAAGTTACAATCTCATTTAAAGTTTAAATGCCTGGGGACAATTCAGATAATATTTAGAGGTGGATAATTGTGGGAAACAGAAGAAACGAAAGATAAATGTTGGCAGTGGCTGAAAGAAAAGGAAAAGTTTGTATACAGATATGTGAACAACACTAATAAATGCCATGACATAAAATACAAAGCATTTCATGAGCATTTGATGTCTTGACTTTTGACAAGTTTCAGGATTCTTCTGATTTCTACAGGGACAATCTTACATAAAGATAAAAAGGAGTATTTATTGTTACCAAAAGATTCAGTGATGACCTTCATTTCATTTACAAAACTTAATATAAAGTCTTACTGTTTTCTGAGACTAAAGGTTTACAGGTAAGTAAAAACACAGAAATCTTCATATTGGTGAATAAACAATGCTATGCCATTAAAAAAAAGAGAGGGAGAGAAGAGCTTTTGAAGCATATAGTCATTCCATAGGCAGGGGGACTATATTTCACAAATATGGAGACTTGTGAACTGCAGAGACAGTTTAATGTGCTCAGTACATGGCCTGTATGCAGGAGGCTCAGATATAATCCCCAGCACAATATAATTCCCAAACACCAGCAGAAATGACCTTGGAGCAAAAAGCTAGGAGTAAGCCTCCTAGCACCTCCACTCCTAAAACAAATATGAAAGAGTGTTACTAAGAGACCAACCACTGGAAAATAGATTAAATACAGAGAATCAGCATAAGAATATCCCTTTTTGCTTTGTTTTGTCTTATAATATAAAAAAATCAAAATTATGTAATTAAGCTTCAAAGTTCATGTAGTTTTATTTCAACACTTTAGTGTTTTTAGTTTTATTGAAAGATCCAAAACATTTCTAATTGACTTGAAAGGAAAAAAAGTCTTTACAGCATCTGATGGCCAGATTTTGCTTTAGTTAAAATTATATACTTATAATTTTTCTTTTTTTTATTTATAATCTGGTGTGTGTATATGTAGCTGACATTAATGTTTTCTCCCGGGGTGGGGGGAAGACTTTCTAAATCAGAATCCTCTCTGGTTATGATTCACAATAGTCAAAAAGAACATCACAGAAAAACTAGTTGTGGGGGAGTCAGAAATTAGGGGCTCACCAAAGTTTTGGTGGGGATAGAGCATTTGAGACCACCTATAAGAGGAACCTGTCTCAGAAACATCAGGCATGGTGCGGCAACTGTAAGTGAGTCTTTTTCTTCTTCTGTTCCTGACTGTGGCTCCAATCTTCTCTCTATACCCAGATAACATGGTGGTATAATTAAGGCTAATGAAACTGATTCCTGGGCAGCCCCATTACCTGTACTATGTTTCATAGTCATAGATTTCTCTTCACTACCTCACTATCACACTTTTTATTAATATCTTTATCTTCCTACAGTCTAATTACAAAGCCTAGCAGTTCAGAATATTTGTCTCCCATACCCGCCCCCCCCCCCCTTTTTAGGTGATCAGGACTTTCGGTTCTATTCAAATTTAGGAGCCTTGGGGCAAAACAGTAAGATTTTCAGTATGGAAATTGGAAATGTGGAACATTCATCATTCCTGGCTGTTTTGCAGGGAGCTGCAATCATATGGTCAAACCAAGTCCATCAGATTCACCCTTTGACTTAAAGAGTCAGGGGTGATGGAGAATCATTTTGGGAGCAGGTGGTACACCTCTAGCAAGCAAGAAAGTCTATCATGCCAGTAGAAGCAAAAGGATCCATGGTAACATTAGAGTTTGCAGCAGCAGAGCAAGGCGCAGGATCTGAAAGATAGTGGTGCCCAGTCTGAACCATAATTTCAGCCAAAATGAAAATAAGTTGCTTGACAGAAAAATAAGATCAGAGGAAAACAGAATTAGAGCAAGAAAAAGGGTCTTCATCAAATCAATTACTTATTTAAAAAAAAAATTGAAGACCTTTCGATGCCACCGAACAACATACAAAGTCTTTTTTTGTCTCACAAATATCTTCAGGATTTGATCAGGTCACACTTTCCAAATTGATCCCCAAAAGACTTCTCTTTGGGCTGCAAACAAGACCTTTAAATCTTAGGACCATTCTCAGAAAAAAGAAAAAACTTTTTCTAAGTTTTTGTTTTTGCCAAGTTCAAATTCACTGAGCCCGGCAAGCTACCGAGAGTATTCGATATGCCAGACACAGTAACAACAAAGTCTCCAATGGAGACGTTACTGGGCCCGCTCGAGCAAATCGACGATCAACGGGAGGGCCTTTACCTTTACCTTTTACCAAATTCACTGCTCCCTTTCATTCCCTTAGTTCCCTACAGGATAGTATTGAGGACACGTAACCACAAGGTATTGTGATCCACATGCCTGTCCTGGAACAGGATCATATTTTTAAAAAAATATGTCTTCATTCTTGGGGCCAGAGCGATAGTACAGGGTGCTTGCCTTGCACAAGGCCAACCCAGTTAGATCCCCAGCATACCATAGTTCCCTGAATACCACCAGCAGTAATCCCTGAGTGCAGAGCCAGAATTGTTCCCTGATCATCACTGAGTGTAAGGGTCTGACCACCAATACCTCGCCCCCACCTCCCCCCACCTTCAAACACCCACCCCCCCCCCCCCGCCGCCAAGTACTGATTCTTAACCAACTGCCAAACAGCTACTAATTGCACAATACATAGAAGCATAAAGGTCAAGAAACAAGTTTGGGGAGAAGCTAAAAACAAAAAATAAAGTAGTTAAGCACAGTTCACTTTCAGCCAGGAAATACATTTGGGGCCACAAAGTGTCCATAGAGCAAAAGTAGATATATTCAATTTTTGCACAGAGCTTGCAGGTAGGATAACTATATAAATTTAGGTACTTACTTCTGACATTCCAATAAACATTTTTCTTTAACAAACACATGTGAATGTCAATGTTCCTTAGGCCAAAAAAATTTAAGACAATCAGCAAGATGAAATAAAATTCAAGATAGGCTGATTTTTAAATTCTATTTTAGTTTCAAAGCATAAAAATTTTGTGGAGGAGTTCTAAAGATATTTTGCAGTACAAACAACAACAAAAAGTAGGGTAGCTGAAATAAAGTAACTAGACACTCCTGGGTGATGCCAATGTTGAACGTAAGAATTCATCCAATGCCCACACAATGTCTAGTTACTTTATTTCAGCTACCCTACTTTTTACTTCAGTTTTCTAATCATTAAGCCCCTAAAATTCTAATTTTCTTTTTTACTCATGTCGAAATCTTTAAACTTTCATTAGAATTACTTTTTTTGAAAATACCAATAAAACCACCCAACTTCTCAGAGAGAATACTCTATCACAAACCTCTCTTTCCTGCAATTGCAAACATTTATTCTCCCATTTATTCCCATCAACACTCAAACTTTCTTCATTATCTGTCATCTTTTTAAGAAATTCTCCCTTGTAGGGTCAGAGATATAGTACAAGGGTTAACTTCTTCTCTTACATTTGACTGACCCAGATACCCAGCTCTACATGGTCCCCTGAATACCAAAGGGACAGACCCCCTGCCACAGAGTGTATAGTACCCAAACCCCAGCATCACTGGGGGTATACCAGTCCCCAACTCACCCACGGTGAAAAAGTCCTTCCTGAAACACAACTCCGACCAGAGTCTGCTCTCTTTATTTCCCTTAAAATTTCACTACAGGTAGGGTACTTGCCTTGCATGAAGCCAAAGCAGGTTGATCCTTGGCATCCAATATGGTCCCCTGAGCACCTTCAGGAGTGATCCCTGAGCACAGAGCCAGGAGTAAGCCCAGAGCATCAACAGATGTGGCCCCAAAACAAACACAAAAAGCATGACATACTTTATGTCTACTTTGTCATTGCTTATTTTTTGTTCAGACTACTCTTAGCTAAATTCTACCTCTACTTTCAAAATTATTCTTTCTAAAGTAACCTCTATCACATTCTCAACAACATTAATTTCCATTTTGCTCCTTTTAGTAACTTCTGTGACACTATATTCCTCTAAATGTCTTATTTCTCCCACTTGTACCCTCTCAGGCTGATTGACAGGATGTCCTCTGTGAGATTTGTAACTTCTAGAGTTCCTCAAGGGTCAGTACTCTACTCTTTGTGTTGTGAAACATTATATACTCACATGTCTTTAAGTGACATCTATGTCCTAAAGAACTTTCAACTTATATCCACTACAAGCATATCCACTAATTCTTTAACATCACTATACACTTTCGAAATTATTTTATTATAATACAGTTAAACTAAATATGATCTCAGTTTGCTCCAACTCCAGCCTTTCCCATTACAGTAAATGGCATCCATTCCACTCATCCAACTGCACTAACCAAGTCTGCAAGTTTCTCTTTTCACTTTGTTCCTCCTCATCTCTTCATCCAAACCATCTCCAAGTCCTGCTTATTTTATCGACAAAATATTTCTGAATCTGTCAGTACCTTCTGATCTTCATGCTACTCAGAATCCAAGCTGCTGTGATTTTGTCTTATGTTTACTTGTAATCATTGTCATCCCAATGTTCATCTATTTGCTCAAGAGGGCGCCAGTAACATCTCTATTCATCCCTGTCATGTGCTAGTGTAGCCCAATGGTGTTGCTTGCTCCAGGAACACGAAGAGCATCAAATCGTTCATTCAAGGTCTTAACGAAGAAGTCCAGCCATCTCGTAGGTGGGTGACCAGGAGTTCTTTTGACATCCAGTGGAATGCAGTCAGTAAAGGCTCTAGTCCAGCAGTCACCTCCAAATTGCATTAAGTGTATGACCCATCCGATTTTTGAACCTTGCAAACGAAACAGCGTCCCTGATTCTTGATCATCAATGGATGTTGGAACTCTGGATTCCTTCTCTCACTTGAGTGAAGTGTGATACTCCAAGCATAGCTCTTTCGATTTCTCTTTGGGTAACCTGAATAATGTTCTCATCCTGTTTTCCAGGTCTCTGAGGCATATGTTAGTGCAAGAAAATGGTGGAGTTGAAAAGATGTCCTTGGACAACCTTTCCACACTCAAAATTGGGCAGCATTCGTGTCACTTGGCTTACTGGAGTCGGAGATTCTTCATTCTCTTAACAACTTCTTCGATGTTCTTGAAGGCATTCCACACTGCTCTCTTCCTCCTGCGCAGCTCAAGTGTCAGGTCTTTCATCATATTGTGTTCTCAACCTAGGTACATGCAACTGCTGCGTTCGGAGATGTTTGTTCTGTTGAGAGCAAATGGTATGTCAGGGACTAGTCCGTTCCTCATGAACATTGTCTTCATGAGATTCGACTGCAGTCCAACCTTTCCGCACTCATGGTCAAAGTCGGCCAGCATTTGTGCCACTTGGCTAATGTTTGGTGTTATTAGAATGATGTCATCAGTGAAGTGAAGGTGGTGTAGTTGTCAACCGTCTATCTTCACTCCCATTTCTTCCCATTCCAATCATTGCATGATGTTCTCGAGGGTGGCACTGAAGAGTTTCGGTAAAATGCTATCACCCTGCTGAACCCTCTCTTTATGTTGATCATCACTTCTTTGTAGAATGGTGAGATCCTGGTGGTATATCCATAATACAGCTCGTGGAGGAGTCTGAACTCCCTGTTTGGCTAGGGCTTTGATGACCACTTCAGTCTCAACAGAATCAAAGGCCTTCTTTAAATCGGCAATATAGCAGCATTAAGAAGAACAGTGAGGAGAGGCTGATAAAATCTCAGGGCCAAACTAGGCAATCCAAAGAAGGACTAAAATGACTGTCTGTCCTTTCAACACACTTATGCTGGCTTCAGAAACATCCATCGGGGACCTAAAGGTACAAGTGCAGAAGATCAAGTACGACATCATTGGTCTGACCGAGATGAAAAGGCATTGATCACATCATGCCATTTTCAACACTGGAGAAGAACTGTTCCTCGGAACAAGTGATAGTAGAGGAATCGGTGGTGTTGGTGTCGTCTTCAGCATGAACTTGGCCATGAGCATTGATTTATTTGAATGCCTAACAACCTAATCGGATGCTTACATTTGAATAGATGTGGCTCATTTCCGGCAGTCTCTATCTTCGTCATCTATGCACCAACATCCTACTACAAAAAAAAAAAAGAAATTTTGAAGTTCTACATGGAGCTGGAGAACGTCTATAAAAAAGACCACACCTTCTACAAGATCATTGTCAGTGATTTTAATGCCAATATAAGACAAAGAAAATTGCCTGAAGAACTCCACATTGGGACCCATAGCCTAGAATGGAACAAACAGGGTGAAAGACTGTCTGAGTTCATCATGTTGACTAAGACCACCCATGGTAACTCACAGTTCCAGAAGGCCGAATCTAAACATGGGAGTCTCCCAGTGGACAGTTCCACAGTGAAATTGACCTCATCATAATCAATCTACGGTTTTGCCTGACCGATGTTACCATTGTCCCAAAACTCCAAAGGAGATTGGACCACCATCTCCTTCATGCGAAATTCTACTTCACAGAGTGGGTACCAAGGGCTGCAAAGTTTAAGAAGAGAACTCCCAGAATGACCACCAACTGAGAGATCTTTGGCATTACTGTGGCAACATGGGAAGATGCCTCCATTGACAACATTGACGAGGAATACAATTGACTCGTTCAGCACCTCCATGACTGTGAGAGGAATGCTGAGAGTGGGAAAGCCACAAACAGATGCCTGTTTTTGGAAACTCTCAAGCTCATTTGCCAACGTGTTTTGTCATGAGCCTCAGGAAATCACTAGCTAATGTCCGAGCTCGCAAAGCAGTGCAGAGAAGCGAAAAAGGAAGACCTCAGATAGAGAAGGGCAGTAGTGTTGGCCTATGTGGCAGAAGCTGGGAAAAGTATTTGCAATGCCTGCCTGTCCTTCACCAACTATAAAACAAAAATGACTACTCTCCAGTGTCCTGATGGATCTATCACATCTTTCAGAAGGGCAATGGAGAAGATTGTTCATGACTTCTACTTGGATCACTTTGATAGCCACATCCACCTGCCCACATACCAAATTCCACAGGACGGATATGTTGTTCCCAACATTCACCCTTCTGAAATCCAACACACCATTTCGTCAGTAAAGGGACACTCCTTCACTGTTGGTGGGAATGTCGACTGGTTCAGCCCTTCTGGAAAACAGTATGGACTATTCTCAAAAAATTAGAAATTGAGCTCCCATTTGACCCAGCAATACCACTCCTGGGAATATATCCCAGAGAGGCAAAAATGTACAGTCGAAGTGACATCTGCACTTGTTTGTTCATTGCAGCACTCTTTACAATAGCCAGAAACTGGAAGAAACCTGAATGCCCAAGAACAGATGACTGGTTAAAGAAACTTTGGTACATCTACACAATGGAGTACTATGTAGCTCTTAGAAAAGATGGCCCCCTGTGCTATCGCTAGATGAAGTCATGAAATTTACATACAAGTGGTACAACATGGAAAGTATCATGCTAAGCGAAATGAGTCAGAAAGAGAGGGATAGACATAGAAAGATTGCATTCATCTGGGGGATATAAAGTAACAAAATATGAGATTAATACCCAAGAATAGCTGAGATCAGCACCAGGAGGATTACTCCATAGCTTAGTGGCCAGTCAGGCATTCTAGAGGAAAGGGCAGCTCAGATAGAGAAGGGATCACCAAATAAAGGGTGTTTGGAGGATCCTCCCAGGAGGGGAGATGCATGTCGAAAGTGGACTATGGACTGAACATGTTTGCCACTCAATGCCTCTTTTGCAGACCACAACACCCAAAAGGAGAGAGAGAACACAGGGGATTGCCCTGCCACAGAGGCAGGGGGGATGAGGGAATGGGGGTGGGGGGGATATTATCCATGGTGGTGGAAAATGGGCACTGGTGGAGGGATGGGTATCTGATCATTGTAAAATCAAACCCAAGCACAAAAAATTGTAAATCTACAACTGTACCTCATGGTGTTTCACTAATAAAAAAAAATTAAAAAAAAAAAAAAGCGAACAGCACCTGTTCCAGACAAGGTCAGACCAAAACACCTGAAGAATGTGCCACCAGTATTCGTCAATACACTGATTCAGCTCCTCACATGCTACCTGTCTGACTGCAAGGTTCTGTTCCAATGGAAAACCAGCAGGACCATTCTGTTGTACAAGAAGGGAGACATCCACAACATTGGCAACTATTGCCTGATCTGCCTGTTGTCTGTCATTTACAAGTTGTTCATTTGAGTTATCCTTAATAGAATAGGTAGAACACTAGACAAAGGACAACCAGGTTCCGAAAAGGATTCAGCACGATTGACTATATCCACACGGTGACCAAGCTCATTAAGGTTTCAAGAGAGTTAAAGATGCCACTCTGTCTAACATCTTGTGTTGAGGCAGCAATATTCCATTTCCATTACAATCTTCTTACAATTGAGTTTCCATAAAGTACCAAGAGTAGTCATTGGCTACCTAAATCCACGTGCGCAATTCCCTTACTTTTAAGTTGCAAGGTTTTGTCTCATTCTTCTTATTGGATAAAGTCTGAAATTCTCTTCTGTTTCATTTTTGTTTTATGGGCCACATCTAGCTGTGCTTTGGAATTACTCCTGACTCTGTACTCAGTAGTCACTTCTGGTAGAGGTAGGAGACCATACATAGTGATGGGGAGTGAACCAGAGTTGGCTGTGTGAAAGGCAAGCTCCTTATCCCTGAATTATCTCTTTTGATCAAAGTCCAAAATCCTTAATTCTTGCACAATCTAGCCTTTGCCCACAGTTCTTATCCTGTACTCAAATACACACGCATGCTCCAGACTCACAGTCCAACTTTCTGTTCCACATATGTCCCTAGTTCTGTCCTCCTTGAGTTCAAATACTTGCATTATTTTGGTGGTGGCATGGGGGGTGAGCCAGAACTTGCCCTTCTCAAGGGCTTCTCTTTGCCCTATGCTCTAGAATGAGCCATGGTCATGATGGAAGGAGATCACAGGTGGTGCCAGTGATTGTACCAGTGCCAACTGCATAGAAGGCAAGTTCCTTACCTCCTGCCTTTCTCTGACTTATCAATTTATATTTCTATATGCCTAGAACAATATTGTCTTCACCTCAATCTTTGGCTCACTCTTACTCATCCTGACTTCCCAAACTAACATCAGTTAAAATCTTCAGTCAAAGATTATGAATTAGATTTTTCTGCCAAGGTTACTGCAATAACTTGAAGTAACATAGGTTTTTATTTGTTAATATCCATTTCCCAAATGGACCATAAATTCTACAAGAACAAGATTTGTGCCCATGTTGTTCAGGTCTGTATTTTCAGTATGTAACCGGTATCTAACTCACTGATGAACATTTGCCAGTTTTGTGTGTTGTTGTTTTTCATCTTTATTTTTATTGAAGTTTAGGTAACACAGTTACATATGTTAATTTTCATGGCTTTCATGTACTGCACCTTAAAATTTTGCTGAATTGATGGAAATTAACATTGTTAGTGTTATAATTGGGCTGGAGCGATAGCATAGCGGGTAGGGCGTTCGCCTTACAAGTGGCCAACATGGCCGACCCGAGTTCGATTCCTCCGCCCCTCTCGGAGAGCCCGGCAAGCTACCGAGAGTATTCGATATGCCAGACACAGTAACAACAAAGTCTCCAATGGAGACGTTACTGGGCCCGCTCGAGCAAATCGACGATCAACGGGAGGGCCTTTAATTTTTAATTTTAATTAATTAGCATTGTTATAAGGCTCCACTTAGCTGTCCTCATCTGGTTTAAAAAGGTAGAAAGTAGCAGATCAGGACTGGGGCAAAAATACCAGTGCACCTTCAAGACACAAAAGGATACACCCAGAGCAAATAGTGTAGACAAGCTGATAGAGATGTCATACAGAGTTGCAATATCTGTTTTAACTTCTGTTCCATATTTATTACTATTCCTAGATTTAAAGGCTCTTATACCACCAGATGAAAAGGATTTAGTCTATTTATCAAAGTGTGGGGCTTACTGCCCCAGCTGCTTTGCTGTTCTTTGGGTCCTCCATCCAGGGGTGCAAACAATAACATTTTACATTTGATTACATGACTTATCTTATCATAGACATAGAATAATTCGGATAAAAGAGATGCTCCACGAATGAAAAAGAAAGTCCAGAGCTGTGAATTATATTTTTGAAGAGTCTTAAGTAGAAAGAATTAATAAACCAAGCGCATGCCTAGTAACTGAAGTTTTATAATAATGATAAAAAATAACCCTTAGTAGTTACCACGGAAATTGCATGCATCAATAGTCAGAATAGTCCCCTCAGCCTCCATTGCTGCACCCAAAAGAATAAAAGTTAGAGTCTTCAAATCAGAAAAGGTTTCCTTCACTTTCCTGTTTATTCCAGAATTGTCCTCATTCTGAAGCTAAAATATTATACTACGGGTTGTTTGTTGTTGTTGTTATTGTTGCTTTGTCAGTGGGGTATTTTCTAAGCACAATATTTTTCTATTCCATATCATACTCAAATAAAATTAAGAATAAATTGGATGTTGGAAGCTTGCCACAAGTGGGGCAGTGAGGGGAGGCAGATAGGATAGAGAAGGGAAATTATAAGACAGCTGGAAATTATAACTCTGGACAAGAACTGAGTACTGAAAGACTGAAAGTAGGTAAAGGCATATGCATGATAACCTTTCAGTACCTGTATTGCAAACCACAATGCTCAGAAGGAGAGAGTGAGAAAAAGAGAGAGAGGGAAAGAGAGAATAGAGGCAGAGAAACAGAGAGACAGAGACAGAGAGAAAGGCAGGTGGTGGGGGTTGGGGGGTGGTGGGAGGAAAACTTAGAATATTGGTTGTGGGAAATGTACACTGGTGGAAGGATGGATGTTGTAACATTGCATGACTGAACCCCAATCAAGAACAATTTGTAATTGTGTATCTCATGGTGACTCAAAAAAATCATTAAACAAATAAATTGTAATTCTTATAATGTAAGGACTATAAATGTAAAACTTGTATAATGTAAATACATTACCTTAACTATAATTAAAAAATTTAAGAATTGTCAAAAAATAAAAAAGAAGTGGAGGGACACCCAACCCCATCAAAAAATGGGGCAATGAAATGAACAGAAACTTTCACAAAGGAGAAATCTGAATGGCTAAAGGCACATGAGAAAATGCTCTACACCATTAATCATCAGGGAGATGCAGATCAAAACCACAATGAGATATCATTTCATACCACAGAGACTGGCCCACATCCAAAAGAACAAAAGCAACCAGTGCTGGCGCAAATGTGGCAAGAAAGGGGCCCTCCTTCACTGCTGGTGGGAATGCTGACTGGTGCAACCCTTTTGGAAAACAGTATGGATGATTCTCAAAAAATTAGAATTTGATCTCCCATTTGACCCAGCAATACCACTCCTGGGAATATATCCCAGAGAGGCAAAAAAGTATAGTCAAAGTGACATCTGCACTTGTCTGTTCATTGCAGCACTCTTTACAATAGCCAGAATCTGGAAAAAACCTGAGTGCCCGAGAACAGATGACAGGTTAAAGAAACTTTGGTACATTTACATAATGGAGTACTATGTAGCTGTTAGAAAAGATGAAGTCTTGAAATTTACATACAAGTGGTACTACATGGAAAGTATCATGTTAAACGAAATGAGTGAGAAAGAACAGGATAGACTTAGAAAGATTGCATTCATCTGAGGAACATAAAGTAACAAAATGGGAGACTAACACCCAGAAGTGGCTGAGATTAGTACCAGGAATTTTACTCTATGACTTGGAGGCCAGCCACACGTGCTAGAGGAGAAGGAAGCTCAGATAGAGAAGGGAGCACCAAATAAAGAGTGTTGGGAGGATCCTCCCAGGATGGGAGAAGCATGCTGAAAGTAGACTATAGACCAAACATGATTGCCACTCAATGCCTCTCTTGCAAACCACAGAAATGAAAAGGAGAGAGAACAAAAGGAAATACCCTGCCACAGAGGCAGGGGGGTGGGAGGGATGGGGGGTTGGAGGGGTACTAGGACTCGTGATGGTGGAAAATGGGCACTGGTGGAGGGATGGGTACTTGATCATTGTATAACTGAAACCCAAGCACAAAAATTTGTAGCTCTACAACAGTACCTCATGGTGTTTCACTAATAAAAAAAAAGAAGTGGAGGGGAGAAAGCAATACCACATCGGGTAGGGCACTTGTCTTGCATGCAGCAGACCCAGATTCAATGCCTGGCACCACATATGGTCTCTCTAAACTCATCCAGAAGTGATCCCTGAACCCAAAGTAAGTTCTGATGATCATAATGTGTGGCCAAAAACAATTTAAAAAATCAATGAATTGGGTACTAATTCTTTCAACACATTGGTGACTAAATTTAAATTTATATTATAGATAAAAATATATCTAAAGCTTAAATACACTATTTTACATGCTAAATGGGCAGTCGTATGTCATTTCACTCAATCACTTTGTTTCATAAGAGTTGATTCTTTTTCTAAACAGGTAGTAAAACAAAACAATCAACTTGTTCCACATGAATTTTGATAATGAGGATTGTTAAGAGAAAAAAAAAGAACAACCACAGTTGTTCTTAAATCTTTCAGGCTCTTTAATGATTTAAGGCTTTTCTATACATCCAGTCTTTTCTGAAGAAAGAACATTTATAAAATGGCAGGTACATACGATTAAGGAAATTTTTCACAAATCCCAAATAATACCATAAAAGGTAGTTCCTTGAGCAAAGCACCAGTAGGTGCTTCACTGGCATTTATCATCTTCAAAATGTCGATTATTTAAAACTGCAATAAATTAAAGACATTGCTAAACTGAAACCTTTATACTTGAAAAACAAATCATTCTTGAGTTAAATCCTTAGAACCACGGAACTTATAATATAATTATATTTGGGTTTCATTAAAACTAGTTAAAGTTCACAGCATTTCCAGCTCTTTGAACTCAAAAAGCTATACCTACCTTTGCTATAGGCAGAGGTTCTTGAATATCTTTGCACACAATGTGAAAAAAAAAAGAACCCTGCTAACATTGAACCAAACAATATGATTCAAGGCCCCACCTTATGTATCACTGCGCTTAATTTAGACTTTATTTCGGGGGAGGCGACCTCCCAAAAGTTACTCCAGAGAAACAGGGGCCCCATAGGAAATTCTCAGTCAATGCAGTCTACTATTCCTGAGGATACATTGATGTAATGATGCCTAGAGGCCAGCATTACCCAGACATGTTTATGGTGCTTCTGGCCCCAAGAGTCAGAGCCTCAGAGGCCTCCAAGTTTGCACCTGGCAATGCTCAGGGATCATGCAGTGCTAGGAATCTAACTGCTATGCTATCTCCTAGTCATTACATTTAAGTGACAGTTTCCAAGAACCTATCAATGAGGATTTAACTGTCGTTGTGAGAAACAAGAGCAGGTTTCAGAGTCTGAAGGGAACTGAGGTTGTTTGCTCACTGCACTCTGTACTTACTGAATCAAGGTGTCTTTGTGATAGATTTTACCTGCATATTTTAATACTGTAATAAATTGATATGCAACTAGAGAGAAACCACACATTTTGACAATCATTCCAATAAACCAACGTATTATACTTCAATTGCGAGACATCCATCCTTTGCACCTGTCTCACTCCCCAAGTCAGGTTACAAAAGCTTTCTGAAAAAATGTACTTTTATTCACAGAGTTTGATACATAAAAAAAGAACTTTTTTGGTCCATACATAAAGCAAAAAGTGAAAGCAAATTGGAAATATACATATGTTGGCTATAAAAATAAATTAAGCTTTAGGAAAACTAATGTCTTTTTTAAAATAGGCATATTTTTGGGTTCAAACAATTATCCCTACACTCTGACAGATACAAATCAGCCATTCAAGAATATATTGGTAGAGAACTTACTTTTCAAAGGTTTTAGGGAAATAAAATCTGTACTGCTTAACTGGTGACATCATTCAACTTTTTACCTTCGAAGATCTAAACAAGGCAGTCTACAAAACATCTTCCCTGAATACAGTACATTCCATATACAGCATGCATCAGAATGTACAGAATATTCTGCTAAAATCACAGCAGCATGCCAAGTGGCTTCCAAATGAATTTGGAGAAGCTGTGTTCCAGCTATTCTCTCCTTCTGTCTCCGTGTATGTCTGGAATGGTCAGTGCCATTAAAAAAAAAAAACTTAAGCCCCAAAGAACTGCTTACCAGCCCCCAGGAACCTGCCACAATCCAAACTGGCCTTTCAAGTCAAGAGTAGGAAACCACAGTCTAGAGACAATGTGTTACCAACCTAAGATCACTCCACCAATGGGGGCTCTTCCTGGGACTCAAAAGAATTATTTGACCCTAACCCTGTATTTTTTTTCCTTTTCCATTCTATAATCCCTCAACCATACCAGAGAGATGTAAGAAAGATCTGGCTTGTGCACCCATGTGTTTTGCTAGCTTATTTTAATTTTTGTTAATATTATGGGTTCAGAAACAGAATAGCCAAGGAAGAAAGATGGCAGTTTGCAATACGATACAATTTTATAGAAGTCACTTGCCTTGTAAGACAGTCCAGCAACCAGCTCTCTGTTTCTCCATGTTTCCCAACCATTTTGGCAGAGTGTCATCTCTCCAGCCTCTAGAGTTACATATGGTGTAAGATCTCACTGTGTAAACTGACAGCAGAACTACTCCAAGTTCTCCTCCATAGAAAGGGACTGGTAGGATCTCCCTGTGTCAGAAAAACAGAAAGGATTTGTATTGCAAATAGGAAAGTTTCCATAAAGGGGAGGGGAAGCTCCAAAGTCCTTCAGTAAGGGTTCCAAATCTTTTTGGTCAAAGACCCCTTTGCCATCAGACAAAATCTGTAATACCCTCTCATAATTATTTTAAGCTTAAAATAAAACACATAGAAATGCAATAACATTAAATTGTATTAAATATTAATATTAAAATGTTTTTTGATTAGTGACATAGAAATTCACTCTTCATTGATACACACGTGAAAGCGCAAGATACTAGTAAATGTATGAAATAGCAAGATCTAATAATATTTTTGAAGTAGCGTTAAATGTAAACAATATATTATGATACAGGATATATTATAATGTGTAACAAAAATATCTGTGCTTTCTATTAATTCTGTTACCTTAAATACTGCTGTAATTAGATAACTATAATGAAAGAAAATACTAAATTACACTGAAAACTTGTGAAATTAAAGGTGTGCTTTCTTCAGTCTGAATCCAAAAAATTCCTGGAGTACAAGCATAGAATTCCTGAATGCTATCCATGGAGGGCAAATGAAAACCCTGCCTTCAAAATAATGATTATGACTTTCTCACAAACATTTGTGCTGCTAATGAGTACATACCATATATACTCAAACATACTTAGCTTAACATTTCTTAATGCTATTTCCTTTAAATTGAAGGTTATTCAAGAACAAGTAGGAGTTAGATTACTCTGCCATCACTTTCACTAAACGAATAACTAATATATTCTCATTAGCTCGATTAGCTCAGAAGCTTTATTTCTCAGAGTGAGATCATAGCACCCGCAGATATTATTATTCACATGGATTCTAGCAGGTCTTATGAGCAGGTCTGTCTGTCTCTATGGTTGCAGATGTAAGTCAGCATCATCACTGAGAATGTGTTGGTGAGGTTCTTTCTGGTTAGATGAGTATCGGGAGTTTCATTTACTATAAGAAAAAGAAAGCAAAACCCACCACACAGCAATTTGGGGCCCAGCTGCTGCCTGCCTCCATTTTATGGAATTAGACAAATTCACAACACACAGAAATTAAATTTAGTTAATAAAATCCTCATTACCTTCTTCTGTGTTTGCTGATAAGCCTTAAAAAATTGAATCACCAAGAGATACACAGTTACAAAGGTGTTCATGATCAGATTTCAGTCCTACAATGTTCCAACACCCATCCTCTACCTATATACATTTTCCATCACCAATGTCCCCAGAATCCCTCTCGCCACCCAACACCCCTACCAGTCTCTCTCTCTTTCTTTCCCTCCCTCCCCCTTCTCCTTTTCTGTCTTTCTCTCTCTATCCCTACCTCTCTCTCCCTCACTCTCTCTCTGTCTCTCTCTCCCTCCATCTCTCTCTCTCTGTCATCCTCTCCCCCCACTTTTGGCATTATGGTTTGTAATACAGATACGAAGAGGTTATCATATTTGGTTCTTTCAGCAAACAGCTTCCATCCAGACTGATTCCTTCCAAACATCATGATCATAGTGGCCCTTTCTCTATCCCAACTGCCCTCTTCCACAGCACTTGAGGCAGGTTTCCAAACATGGACTAATTCTTCTGGCCCTTGTTTCTATAGTTCTTGGTTATTAGTCTCATATTATGTTTTTAATATCCCAATACATTAGGATCCTCCATGAACTGTATTACGGATTCACTACCAGGATCTCACCATTCTACAAGGACGTGATCATGCATGTCAAGAGAAGGGTTCGGCAGTTTGATACCATTTCACCGAAACTCTTCAGTGCCACCCTCGAGAACGTCATGCAATGACTGGAATGGGAAGGAATGGGAATGAAGATAGATGGTCGTCAAATACACCATCCCTGCCTACTGATGACATCGTTCTCATAACACCAGCATTAGCCAAGTGGCACAAATGCTGGCCAACTTAGACCGTGAGTGTGGAAAGGTCGGACTACAGCTGAATCTCACAAAGACAATGTTTATGAGAAACGGTCTTGTTCCTGATGTTCCATTTGCTCTTAACAGAATGAACATCTCCGAATGCAACAGTTATGTGTACCTGGGTGAAGAACTCAACATGATGAATGACCTGGCACCTGAGTTGCACAGGAGGAAGACAGCAGCTTGGAACGCCTTCAAGAGCATCGAAGAAATAGCTAAGAGAACCAAGAACCTCCAGCTCTGAGCACATCTCTTCGATTCCACTGTTCTTTCTGCATTAACATATGCCTCAGAGACCTGGGCCCTAGGAAAACAGGATGAGAAGCTATTTGGGTCTCCCAAAGAGAAACTGAAAGAGCTATGCTTGGAGTGTCATGCTTCACTCAAATGAGAGAAAGAATCCGGAATTGTGATCTCCATTGATGGTCGTGAATCAGGGATGCTGTCTTGTTTGGCAAGGCATCAAAGATCAGATGGGCTGGACTCATAATGCGATTTGGAGACGACCGCTGGACTAGAGCCATTACCGACTGGATTTCACAGGACATCAAAAGATTGTGTGGCCACCCACCTACGAGTTGGTCAGACTTCTTCGTCAAGACCCTGAACAATCAGTTTGAGGCTCTTCGTGTTCCTAGATTGAGCAGACGCCATTGGACTACACTAGCATGCAACAGGGACAAATGGAGACATTACTGGCACCCACTCGAGCAAATTGATTAGTAACGGGATGTCAAGTGATCAAGTGAAATGATCCATATCTCACAAATGAATACAATCATTCTATGTCTGTCCATCTCCTTCTGACTCATTTAACTCAGCAGGATACTCTTCATGTTCATCCATTTATTAACAAATTTCATGACCTCATTTTTTCTAACAGCTGCATAGTATTCTATTCCATTGTGTAGTTGTTTGTTAATAATTCTATCCTTTCTTCTTACTCTAAGTTTCAGTAGAGTAGATAATAAATATGTTTTCTAAATTAAGTACTCTAAACCTATTCTCATTTATACAAATGAATTGTTAGTCACACAAAAAGCAGTTATTTGCCAAAGCACTGAACACAATATAGAATACATTATAGGAATTCTCAGATTTATCCATTGACCAAAATGACATTAGAAATACTGAAAAAAATGAGATAAACAACTATATTAACTTCTTTGCTGACTAATTTTTGTTTTGACGAGTGTTCTATTCCTGAAAACCATTAATACTTCAAACATGTTTAAAGAAATATTGCGCAGTGGACTTGGGATGAATCTCAGTGGTAGAACACATGCCATTGCAATGTACAAACACTGGGTTTGATCTCAGTGCTGCAAGGGGGAAAAAGTCTACATTCTTTGCAGATAAGAGCACTATTTTTCAGGTCAACAATGCCAGGTGTTTTCCCCTGAAAACCCCATCACCACCAAATAAAATTAAATTATTATATTGGGATTGATTGAGAAACAGTTACCAAAAATGAATAAAGTTTTCTTTGGGGAAGCTATGTGAGCAAGAATGTCATTTAAATCGAGGTTGTGCAATTGTCCTTGGCAACAACTGTATCAGTGAGGTCCGTCATATATTTGCTCAATTATTAAACAGGTAAAGAGGGCTTAGTAGGCATGAAAGAAGAAACTTTATAATTGTTCCTAAACCCAGGCTGTCCTTACCCGAACCCCCACCTGCCCAGAAAAATGGCTGTCATGCCCACAGTTTGGCTCTGGGTGCCATCTTAGCGCACCAACAGCCCTGGCCCAGAGAGTCCCAACTGAATCCCAAAATGGATTAGTGCCATACAGATATGTCTATGGAACCCCACCATTTACAATCTGGAAATTTACATTTACAATTTTGTCCATGCAAGCTCTCATGATATTCAAAATGAGCTGTAGCACTGTAGCACTGTCCTCCCATTGTTCATCGATTTACTCGAGCAGGCCCAGTAACGTCTCCATCGTGAGACTTGTTGTTACTGTGTTTGGCATATCAAATACATCACGGGGAGCTTGTCAGGCTTTGCCATGCAGGCGGGATAGTCTCAGTAGCTTGCCAGGCTCTCCGAGAAGGGCGGAAGAATTGAACCTGGGTTGGTTGTGTGCAAGGCGAATGCCCTACCGCTGTGCTATCACTCCAGTTCATTCAAAATGAGTTATGGAAAATAAATTATCTAGCATCAGCCCCTGGTAGGTAGGCTTGAATGGTGGTGGAGAAATTCGAGCAAAACATAATGCCCAAAATTAGAGAGAGAGTATTGGGAAAATTGTCTGCCATAGAGGCAGGATGAGGACTGGAATGTGTGTGTGTGTGGGGGGGGGGGGGTGATACCTGGGACATCGATGGTGGAAAATATGCACTGGTGGAGGGATGGTGTTCCATCATTGTATGGCTGAATCTCAAACATGAAGGCTTTGTAACTCTATCTCATAATGATACAATAAAACAAAAAATTAATGTGGAGTTCGTGCCCAATTCAATCAGCTTAATCAATGGCTGAACAAATAGCATTACTCCTACATTATTTAAAAAAAAAAAGAATTGCTTCTAAATAAACAAAGCCCAGGAAGTTAATAAGAATTTACCCCAGGTCCTGAGAGACAGTTCAGTGAATTGAGCACAGAAGACCTGGGTTCCATACCCAGTACCACATGGCCCCTCTGACACCAACATGCATGGAGCAGCTCAGGAGCTCAGCTGGATTTGGCAGGCCCCAAAGTCCAAAATCAATCAACCAATAAAATCCACCTGATTTCTCCATTCTTTCCTTTTACTGCTCCCAAATTTAGGCTTTTAATTATCAAAACATTCTATATTTGGTTCCCATTTCCAATCACATGTTATTTATGTACCATGGCCTTATTATCTCATTCCTATTGCTGCCTATTAAGTGAATCTTAATTAAAAAAAGTTATATCACTATGTAATAATAAGTAGATAATAACCTTAATGAGCAACAATAGGGAAGTGGTTGAGAAAATAATAGTATTTCCACAAACTATTGCATAACCAAAAAAGGTTATGATTTTGAAGGGATTTTAATAACATGGAGCATTGAAGTTGTTATACAGCACAAACGCTGAAAAAAATGTATATGTACCATATAATTTCAACCTTAAATGCACACACTATATTTAACAATAGAACAAAAACAAAACAGTCAAACACAAACCACAATCATGACTGGTGTAGACATTTTGAAACATAAACATTTATAAAGAAAAATAGGAACGTATAACTTATGTATTTTTTAAATCAACTAATTCCTTTTATTAACCAAAAAGTAAGTTCCCAAAATACAAATATTATTGTGCAAAACACAATTCTGGCTCACAGTCTCTCAGTGCCTTATTTTGACTTAGAAAACTGACGCCAATTCTCTTTGACTAGACATGCCTTCAAAGATCTCTACAAGCTGAGGCCCTTCCTTTGCAGCTGTTTCTCCCACTTCTCATCTACAGATGATATCTCACACTCTGGTTTGTCATCCCCAAGCTCTGCAGGCTCTGAACCCTTGCTCAGGCTGTTGATTCTTCTCAGAGTTACATTAGAGAAAGGACCAGATGGCAACGACTCCAGCAGTATTCAAGAATTTAGTGCAATGGAGCAAACTGTGTTTTCTAGGACTCCATTCCAAAATGGCCCTGAAGGTGTTAGGAAGGAATAATTTAATAAAGTCACTTGGGGATTGGGAGGATTGGCATGGGTAGGTGTGAAGAACCACAGATGGCAGGAGGCTAGTCTGCCTTCCAGGACAAGTGGGTCCAGGTAACTGCAGGGTTTTTATCCTGCTAAATTGAGACCAGAGTTGAATGGTTAGGAGCAGTGGAGAAGAGGCATATGTGAGTCTTTTGTTTTGCTTTACTTGGTTTGCTTTTAGGGTCATACCCCCAGCAATGCTCAGAGGTCACTCCTGGCTCTGCACTCAGGAATTATTCCTGGTCATGATCGGGGAACCATATGGGATGAGGGGAACAAATCTGGGTTGGTCACATGCAAGACAAATGCCCTAAACACTATACTATCACTATGGGACTACTTAAGCAAGTTTTATTCTATCCCCTAAATAAATGTTGAGCAAATATTTATGAACATTCCCTATAGAAAAACCACCGATCACAAATGCAGTCTGCAGATTCATACTTTGAACTGTGCTTACTGTGAGACTCAGACTCCTGCCCCCATGGCAAGCTATCTTCACCAGGGCCACTGGGGGAGGGGAGGAGTTGAGTTTCCCTCCCCACCCCAAGCAGTACCCTGGCAGTCGAAGACCTCTGGAACCCAGCCACAGCCAGGCTCAAGGCCTCTCTCCACACGCTCGAGGAGCCTCATACACGAAGGAACCTGTAGAGGAACCCAGGTGAGGTCCCAGGGCTCAAATCTCTAAGCCTGCTTGGATTGAGACTGGGCCTCCTCCACCCGGATCCCCTGTTTTCCAGTAGCTTGGTAGTCATATCCACAAACTGCCCCAGGCACCATGTAATCCCATCAACGGCCAAAATTCAAAGCTATGAAACAAAGCTCCCGGAAGCACACAGCTGCATTTGTGACCGTGCAACCTCTTATAGTCTAGCTTCGTCTCTCTCAGAAAACCCGGCAAGCTACTGAGAGTATCCTGCCCACGTGGCAGAGCAAGGCAAGCTCCCCATGGTGTATTCAATATGCTAAAAGCAGTAACAATAATGGGTCTCATTCCCCTAACCATGAAAGAGCCTCCAATATGGCACTGTTGGGAAGGATGAGTAAAGAGAGGCTGCTAAAATCTCAGGGCTGGGACGAATGGTGACATTACTGGTGCCCACTTGAGCAAATCGATGAACAACGGGGTGACAGTGATACAATGATACAGTGAGACTTAGACATCTCTCTGCTCATTTCCTCCTCCATCTCCCATTTACCTCCCTCTGCCTTTATCCTCCTATAAATTTCTCTTCTTCTTTGTTAATATGGGCTGGAGCGATAGCACAGCGGGTAGGGCATTTGCCTTGCATGCAGCCAACCCAGGTTCAACTCCTCTGCCCCTCTCGGAGAGCCCAGCAAGCTACCAAGAGTATCACGTTTGAAAGGTAAAGCCTGGCAAGCTACCATCAACATATTTGGTATGCCAAAAATAGTAAAAAGTCTCACAATGGAGATGTTACTAGTGCCTGCTTGAGCAAATTGATGAACAATGGGAGGACAGTGCTACACTGCTATTGTGCTTGGTTGATATGGCATTTCTCATTCCCTGTGGTTTCATGATGAGATCATATGAAGTTTCATATGAGAATGGGCCTTATGTCCATCTTTAGTCCAAATTTTGGGGCAAAGTTTACCAAGAAAGTAAATGGCCAAAAGTTAGGTATGTGGGAGACACACCCACAAACCACCTCCAGCTCAGCTATATAATTGAAGGCATGGCCTCTCTGGTTCCTGATTGAACTGCTTAATGACTATGATCCCAGAGACTCAGAAACGAATCTCGGAACCCAAAGGCTTTTGGCAGAAATGCGTCCTGTTCCGGCAGGAGGTTACTGGCGCTGGGCCACTCCAGGTGGGAATAGGTTTTGTGCCTTGGTCTGTTCCCCCTGGCAGTCTGGTGACCGCCATTTTCCAGAGGCCTCTAGACAGTCAGGTTTGGGCCTGCAGTGACGAGACACATGGGGCCTCACCAGATGGGGGTGGAACCGGCCCTTTCCTCCCCATCCCAACGAGACCTGTAGTCGCCAACTACAAACAGCCTCCCTGGCTCCTGATCAAGCTGATTAACGACCATGATCCCAGAGACTCAGAAACAAATCTTGTAACCCAGTAGCTTTTGGCAGAAATGCAGCTGGACCGCATACAAGGTGGTCATTGTCTCAGAGCTTACTAGAAAGCCAGGTATGAGCCAGCAGTGACAGGGCAACTGCAGTCTCATGGGAGAGGGGAATAACTGGCTTGTCCTTCATGCCCTACCAAGGTCACGAGTTGCCTCCCATGAGCAGCTCTCCAGCACGGCCATGGCCATGGCCCAGAGGCAAAAGGCCTTAATCCAGAGCCTGGAAGCTTGTGGCAGAAAAGTGAATGGACCATGCGTTAAACTACGGTGCCATGCCTCCCCAGGAGGGAAAGGGTGTTGGTCCCTTCCACCTCCCCCCGCCCCCTCGGGCAGCAAGGTGGCTGCCACCTCAGAGCTTATTGGAAAGCCAGGTATGAGCCAGCGGTGACGGGGCAACTACAGTCTCATGGGAAGGGGGGCAGTACTGGCTCATCCTTCACGCCATACCAAAGTCACGAGTTGCCCCCACGAGTGGCTCCCCGGCACAGCCATAACACCAGATGCACAGAAACCAATCTCGTAATTATCTGGCTCTTTGCAGAAATCCAAAATCCAAAATATGATTCTCATAACCAGCTATAGAAAACAAAGTATTTCACAATTTCACAATGCCTTTTCAGCAATTCTGATTATTGGGGGGGGGGGAATTCTAAACAATATTGATGCATCTTTTGTCGAAATAATGAATGTAATCAATGTAGAGAAGAGTTAAGTAGAAATCATCTGCCTCAAAGGCATTGGAAAGGGTTGGAGGGGGGAATATTGGGTTCTTGGTGGTGAAAATGAGTACTGGTGAAGTGAGAGGTGTTTGATCACTGTATGACCGAGACTTAAACCTGAAAGCTTTGTAACTTTTCCCACAGTGATTCAATAAATAAATATAAGAAGAAAAAAAAGATTTATGTAGGTGCCAAGCGATAGTAGTACAGCAGGTAGAGCATTTGCCTTGCATGCAGCCAACCAGGGTTCAATCCCCAGCATCCCATGTGGTCCCCTGCACACTGCCAGGAGTAACTCCTGAGTGCAGGGTCTGTGCTTACACCCTGAGCACTGCCAGGTGTGACCCCAGAACAAAAACAAAAAATTAATGAAGAGAAAAATTTATGTATTTATTTTTTAATGGTGGGTGTGACCCCCGCCTACTGGAGTTTGGAGGATCTGGGTGGAGGATGCCCGGCCCCAATCCTAGTAGGCTTGGAGATCTTGGACCCGGAACCTGCGTGACTTTGTTCCTCTGCCAGTACCTTCATGTGTGCGGAGTGTGGTCTCAGCAAAATGGTGACTGGTCCTGGAGGTCTTTGGCTGCCGGAGCCCTGGTCAGGGCGGGGAGAAAAGCTCAACCTGCTCCCCTCCAAGGGGCTCCGGCAAGGGCAGCCAGGCGCAGGGGCAGGAGACTGCACTGGTCTCTTCCAGGAGCTGGTTTTTATAGTCTCTGGGTCTTGGCCATTGATGGGATTACATGGCGACAGGGGCCAGTTGGTGGGTGTGACCCCCGCCTACTGGAGTTTGGAGGATCTGGGTGGAGGATGCCCAGCCCCAATCCGAGTAGGCTTGGAGATCTCGGCCCCAGAATCCCGTGACTTTGTCCCTCTGCCAGTACCTTCATGTCACACCCACCAACTGGCTACCGAATGTAGCCTGCCCACACGGCAGAGTCTGGCAAACTCCCCATGGCGTACCCAATATGCCAAATACCAGTAATAATGATGGGTCTCGCTCTCCTAAAGAGCCTTGAATATAATCTCAGGGCTAGGATGAAAGAGACGTTACTGGGGCCTGCTTGAGGCAATCGACGAATAACAGGATGATCTGTGATCTGTGATCTGTGATTTTTAATGACCCCTAACTTATCACTCGAGTTATATTCAAAAAATTAATGTGTGTGGAGATATAGCTCAAAAGGATGGAGGTCCCGAATTCAAAATCTTGCTGTGCCACCTCCAGTACCAAGGGTGGAGATTCCCCCACCCCCACCCCCACTACCACCTCTAGCCCCAGCAGCTAAATAAATATATGGTTGAATTAATTAGAAAGCAAGTAAATTATCTGAATGCTAAGTCAAGAAGGCAGCAATTAAGAATAGGCTTCTTCAGGCCTATTACCAATGGCATTTGAGCCAGTTGAACATGGGGCAGAGTCAGAAAGGAGGAAAGACTTGCTCAAAGTTCTTTGTTATATATCTTGTAGCAGAGAAAAAAAAAACACCCCAAAGTACCCAGGGCCTGTGCAGAGCATATTTCAGCATCACTGTCTGGTAGCTAGCTGTACGCAGTTCTGTATCTTTCTATATAAAGTGGCATTGATTTGTGAATAATTTGAAGCTCCACTGGAATCCCCTCAGTAATTCCACCTAGCACAGTAGCTTTGCAACCTGACGTCATGCTGACTTCTTTAGGTGGAGGTGGGAGTTGAACAAATGCTCAGAAGAGCGTTCTATAAATAGAACACTGCCTCACACATTCTAGTAACAATAACCATCCCTGAACTGTTTAGCCATTGCCTGCTATATTTCATCCTCCTCACATTTCCCAACTCATTTGCAAGAGTCAAGCCTCTGCCATGAATCACTGTGCGTTGCTCACTCAATCCATTCTTGCAGAATTAACCTCCCGACTCAGCATAAAATTACAAGTCCCAAAGTAAGTCATTCCTCACTCAGGTAAATTAGACCATCTCCCTTTCAATCTTTTGGGGGTACATCTCCTCTCGGAACTTGTTCTTAAAACCCTGCCAAGTCCTTTCACTGTCTTTCTGCAATAGCTTGAATGTTCTCTCTAGCCATGCTGCCAAGACCCAATTCTGTCACTCCCTACAGCTTGTTCAGTAGGAACTGCATTTGTATGGGCTCTGGCTATTCAGTTATACTGGATTTTTTCTTAAGACCCTGGTCAGATTTTTCCTTCTCTGTTTCCACCCAGAACTTTGCAAACAATATATTCTTATTACATCAAGAGACTTATTTATTAAGTCAGTCACTTTCAAATTTGGATGATACTCTGAAAAAAATTCTACTTTATAAGTCAATCAGTAAAACAAGAAAAGAAGAAGAAAACTTAAGACACCTCCTATCTTTTGAATTATAAATTGTATATTAGCTGTTATTTACATATCTTAAAATTATCTTTAAAGGCCCTCCCGTTGTTCATCGATTTGCTCGAGCGGGCCCAGTAACGTCTCCATTGGAGACTTTGTTGTTACTGTGTTTGGCATATCGAATATGCCACGGGGAGCTTGCCAGGCTCTGCCGTGTGGGCGAGATACTCTCGGTAGCTTGCCGGGCTCTCCAAGAGGGGCGGAGGAATCGAACTCGGGTCGGCCATGTTGGCTGCGTGCAAGGCAAAGGCCCTACCACTGTGCTATCGCTCCAGCCCTAATAAGAGGTGTCTTCTCTAAGTTTTCTTCTTTCTTTCTTGTTTTACCGATTGCTTATAAAGCATAATTTTGTCTTTCCCAATGTAGATGAAAAATATCCAAATGGACCCTCTTAGAATGACTGAATAGATGTCAATATTTTTAGTTTTGTTGAAGTGAATATGGTGAATTATATAGACAGAAATCTTCCTTTACTAAGCCCTATATTTCAGTCTTTTGTGAAACAAATTAGGTACTGAGAGTTATAGAGATTCTAAAGAAATCTGTAGTCCTCATCTGTGGGGATTCCAAAAAAAATAGTTACTTTGGTCTCTTTACCACAACCAGCTGCCAAAGGACCTGAAGGTGCTCTAAGATGCTCCTCTGATTAAGGGAATGAGTTTCCTCTAAACTTTCCCATTGGGTATTTGTATGTCCTAAATTACATCCTGGACACTGCAAAAAAAAAAAAAGAGAGAGAGACAAGTGGCCTTTCGTCTTCTTTTGGACAGTTTAATTTTTTTAAAAAAAATTAGTTATAACAGTTAAATTTTTTCTCAAATGCATACTGTTTAGAATCTAAAATTTTGATATTTTGTCTTTTTTAATTGTTATTTTTAAAAGAAATGATACATTACATATAAGAAGTTTCTTCTTATATATCAGTCTATCTTCTTCCTTGGGACAATTTAGTGTCAGCAATTCAAGGTTATTTCTTAAACCTCTAGGTATTTAATTTAAGTAATGTAGAGTTGCTGATCTTCAGCAATGTTCTCACCCTAAAGAAAGTAATCTTATGGTTCAGCCAAACACATATATTTGCTGTATCTTTTAAGACATAAATAAATTATATTAACCCATACATATTGTTCTTTAATTTGCTCCTGTATTAGATTTTAAAGACCTAAATATACATTCAAGAACCAACAGTCATATGAGATTACATTATTTGATGGTGAGATCTTGTATTTGTTCAATATCACAGAGATGACTCGCAATGAAAATATGTGTTCAGTCTATCATCAAGCAGAAGAATGAGAAATTCTCTGGAATATGGACAAAAAAATTATGGAGGAACTGGGAATATAGATCAGTATTAGAGCACACACTATGTAGGGTCTTTAATTTGATCCACCACAGAAAATTAAAACAAAACAAAAAAGTTATGAAAAATATTTTTAACTAAACAAGATTTGCCAACTTGCTGCCACCACTCAAGTTTCTAGTAACACATAAATGAAAATTCTCACTTTTACTTACTTACACAAAACATGCCACTATCAGATTTATTAATTTGTGTCAAAGTGTGAGTAGTAAGAACTTATTCTACTTGGTATTTTCATCTATATTTTTCTGATTACTATCATTCACAGGATTATGATAGCTCTAATTTTCAGATAGTATTTCTCTAATATAAATTAAAATCAGAAGCTTCTTCCCAATTATTTATATGTTTTTAAGACTCAATTATTTATCCTCAGGACTCCTTTATAAACCCTTAAAAATTACAGACACTCCAAAAATCTTTTGCACATGAGTTCTGTTGGTCCTTACTATATTAGAAAATTTAATGAAGATTTGTCAAAATTTGGATAGTAATATAAAATAACAATGGATTATGTATCAACAAAAGTAAAATACTTTATCAAAAACAAACAAAACTATAATTGGTGACATTTTTTATCTTCACAAAACATTTTATTATTTCTTACAACGCAAACAGCAGGATTCTCATACCTACTTTCTTACTCAATCTGTTGGAATTTGTTGAAGCATGTGAATAAAAACTAGCCTTATATGGCAGTTAGAAAATAAAAGAATTTTAATCACTTTTCCAGATAACTATGCAAACTATTCTTTGAAACTATCCAACATGTAACAAATAGTTGTATCTTAAAGATCAGCTGTAATATGAGAAACGGAATCACATCAGTAACCTGTTGCATTTAAATTTATCAGTTATCTCACACTTTTTTTTTGGTGGGGAGAGAGAATGGCAGGGCTCACTTGGCAGTGCTCAGGAATCATTCCCAATTAGAGCACATACTATGTGCTCAGGTGACCAGATGGTGCCAGAGATCATACCTGTGACTTCCACATGCAAACTACATGTGTTAGTCCTTTAAGACATCCCTCTAGCCACACACACAGATGATTTTTAGAGAAAAAAATTGAAGATATAGAAAAATGTATAGTCCATGACATAGAGTTTGAGGTAGGAAGGGTATCAATGAGGTTTTAATATGGAAATTATCTGGGAAATTCAGACTGACAATTTGAGGATTCTGATCAGTCCAGAAGAAAATAAATGAAATAGTCTATTATGGGCTGAAGCGATAGCACAGCGGGTAGGGCATTTGCCTTGCATGCAGCCAGCCCGGCTGACCCGAGTTCGATTCCTCCGCCCCTCTCGAATTGCCTGGCAAGCTACTGATAGTATCTTGTCCACACAGCAAAGCCTGGCAAGTTACCCATGACCTATTTGATATGCCAAACACAGTAACAACAAAGTCTCACAATGGAGACATTACTGGGCCCACTCGAGCAAATTGATGAACAACGGCAGGACAGTGACAGTCTATTATGGGGAATTTTTTGTTTACATGTGTTATTTTTGTTGTTGCTGCAATTTGTTAGCACAAATTATGAGTGAGAACAACATAAAAGAATATTCCTGTACTGTCCTCCCATCGTTCATCAATTTACTTGAGCGACCCAGTAATGTCTCCATTATGAGACTTGTTGTTACTGTGTTTGGCTTATCGAATACGAAAAAGAATGTTACAGATCTAAAAGTCAGAAGTCCAAAATTGGTCTTCAAGAGCTAAAATGAGGTATGATTAGGGCTACGTTCCTTTCTGAAGGATGCACTGAAGAATCTATTTCCTTTTCTCTCATATCTTCTGAGGCCTCAAAAGTGTACTTTCTCCAACCAAACTAGCAAAAAAAGCTGATTTCCTCTCTGACCTTTTCTGCCTCCATTTTCTGCTCTTCTGGATCACTGTGAATACACTAGACTAGCCTAGCTAGCTAAAAAGGAATAATCCCTTACTTTAAGGTCAGCTGACTGGTAACTTCAAATCCCCTTTGCTATGTAAGGAAATGTATTTGTAAGTTCCAGAGATGAGATGTGAACATCTTTGAGACATACCATTCAACATATAGTCTAGCAGACCTCAGCTTAAGTTGCTTTCTGGAACTTATCAATAAGACTTATAGAAGAAACACTGGGAGAAAATTCACGACATCAAAGAAGTCATCACATTTGAAGACATCAGCTTTTGCTGTGACTGTACTGTTTCTTACTTTTGTTAAAAAAACATTTGGGCATATAATGCCAGTTTTTACTCTCAAGGAAATTAAAAAATCTAAAGCTCAAAATTAAAAGAAACAAACTGTTTCTTCAGGAGAAGAGAACTCATGATTAAGGACAGAGAATATTTACTGTGTTTTACTGAACCCAAGGCACAGTGCCTTAAAAATGAGAGCAAGGGGGGATGGGGGTGGGGGGATATTATCCATGGTGGTGGAAATGGGCACTTGTGGAGGGATGGGTATCTGATCATTGTATAATCGAAACCCAAGCACAAAAAATTGTAAATCTACAACTGTACTTCATGGTGTTTCACTAATAAAAAAAAATGAGAGCAAATGTCTGTTCAGTGGAGAAGAGATAGAAGGTGGACTAAAGGACATATTTTACACACACACACACTGAAAAGCAATGAAAATTATATAAGTTAAGGCAAGCACAGCGGTAGGGCGTTTGCCTTACTAGCGGCCAACATGGCCGACCCGGGTTCGATTCCTCCGCCCCTCTCGGAGAGCCTGGCAAGCTACCGAGAGTATTCAATATGCCAGACACAGTAACAACAAAGTCTCCAATGGAGACGTTACTGGGCCCGCTCGAGCAAGGCAATATTTAAAAATAAAAGAGAGTTTTCAAAATAAGAAAACTCTTATTTTCATGGGTTTCATGTCATGAAACTATTATTTTCATGACAAATAGGTGATGGGTTTCTTTCCAAGCCTATATCACGTTATCTCATATCAAAGTTTTCTCAAAAATAGCCCAAATGAAGTAGGCTATGTTTGTCTTCTAATTGTAATGTGCATGTCAGGAGAGTATTCCATTCTCCCTCTTCAAAAAAGATGTGAAATATTAGAGCTGAGAAAATAGTTCAAAGGGCTGGATAGTGTGCTTTTATATGTAGTTACACTAGTTTCAATGCCTGAGCACTGTGCCAAGAGCAGTACCTGACACCACCAGCTATGACCCCAAAACATAACCAAAAATAGAACAGAAGATATAGTATGGTGTTTAAGTTGATCTTGATTCCAGTTCCAAAATAGAATATGGTCCCCTGAGCAATATCAGGAGTGATTCTGAGAGCAGAGCCATGAATAAACCCGTGGTATCACTAAGTATGGCCCTTCAACCAAAATACAAATCCAAAAATACATTATTAAAATAATTTCCAAGGTGATAGCTTTTGATTAGGCTAAATTTTGATCATTAATTAAATTATGGGCTGGAACGATAACACAATGGGTAGAGCATTTGCCTTGCACATAGCTGACCCGGGTTTGATTCCCAGCATCCCATATGGTCCCCTGAGCACTTCCAGGTGTAATTCCTGAGTGCAGAGCCAGGAGTAACTCCTGTGCATTGCTGGGTGTGACCCAAAAAGCAAAAAAAGAAAAAAAAAGCGTATAGTGCATTTGTAGAACAGAGCTACATTTTCCATTCCTCCATCCCTCTCGGAGAGCCTGGCAAGCTACTGAGAGTATCCCGCCCGCACAGCAAAGCCTGGCAAGCTCCCCGTGGCGTATTTGATTTGCCAAAAAGAGTAACAAGTGTCACATTACTGGTGCCCGCTTGAGCAAATCAATGAACAACAGGAGGACAGTGCTACAGTACTCCATTAAATTATAGTTACCTCAACTCCAACCCATGAACTTTCAGTAATGAAAATGTGGCCAGATCAGGATACTGTAACAATGCCCAGGGCAGCCCACCCTTTTTCCTCTTTCTCAATCTTGCCCACCTTTTCCATTGTTTCTCCCATTTACATTACCAAAAGGCAATATTCCTCCCACTGAAATCTCAAAAGGAAATTTGAGATCAACTTTTAATTTAGATTCTCATAGTTTTTCACCAGAGAAACTCATAAAATATTATTTATTCTCCAAAACACACAATACTATTGATTGGCATGTCTGTTTCGGAACATCTTGTCTAACAACATTCATTTTGTGTGACTCTGGAAACTCCTAATTAGGAACTCGAAGGGTAAGCAGAAGAAATAAAACCAATCCTTTATATCTGAGTCCCTTGCTACCTAATATCAATGCAAAGGCAGTAAAAAGAGGGTCGTGGGAACAGGGGATGGTGTCTTGGAACACACTGATTCTGTAGCAGAGCTTCCTTTCGCTTTAAAAAGCTTTAGGGGTGTTAAGGGTACACCAGGATCATCCTCTGTCCTTACAGCCTGCTGAAGTCTTTTAGAGGATTTTAAAGGAAGTGGATGGTTTTTGTTTGTTTTTAATTCCTCATGGATACAGAATCAACTCTTGCTAACATGGGAAGGATGAATTTTTTTCATAGGTTGTAGCTCATCTGAACTACTCAAGGTACCTTGAGTCTGCTGGGAGCAATTGTCAGGGCTGCAAAGACAAGTGGGTGAACAAAGAGTAGGGTGGGGTTTATGCTATATGAGCTGGCACTTCTGAATGGAGGCCTTCAATTGCACTGTAAAACTCCACAGGCCAGATTTTCTAGTTACCCAGAGTTTTTTAAATCTCTGCATATTATTCCAGAAATCTAATGAAAAATGTCAAATATACTTCTTTTGATACTATCTTACTGCCTCTCAGCAGCCTCTTCCCCACTGCCCTCTCGCTTAAGACATTCTAAAGGCTAGCAACATCCCAACTTTATCTGCTCTCCACCGGATTTCTCATTCAAAATGCAGTTTATGTATCATGCCCATAAGTTTCCATTCCTGGCAAAACTTTGTTTTAATAGTCACTTTCTGAGAAAAACAGCAACAACAAAATAACCCTAAAAGAACGTTGACTGGTTCAATCTTTTCGGAAAATAATTTAGTCACTCCTCAAAAAACTAAGAATTGAGCTTCCATCTGACATAGAAATTCCACTTCTAGGTATCCATCTTACGCTAGAGCAATAGCACAGTAGGTAGGGCAATCAAAACCCAACCCAGGTTCAATGCCTCCATCCCTTTCAGAGAGCCTGGCAAGCTACCGAAAGTATCCCGTCCACATGTCAGAGCCTGCCAAGCTCCCCATGGCGTATTTGATATGCCAAAAGCAGTAACAACAAGTCTCACAATGGAGACGTTACTGGTGCCTGCTCGAGAAAATTGATGAACAACAGGAGACAGTGCTACAGTGCTACAGGTATCCACCCTAAAGCTTCCAAAATTTTAGAAATGATACTGACATTACTGCAGGATTATTCACAATATTCAATATCTGAAAATCACCAAAGTGTCCAAGAACAGATGACTGGATTAGAAATCATGGGATACATATATACAATGGAGTATATTTCTACTGGGCTATAAGAAAAGACAAAACCATGCAATTTGCCACTACATGAATGAAATTAGAGGGTATCATGCTTTTAGTGAAGTCAGAAGAAGGACAGATGCAGAATTATTTCTCATCTCTATGGAATATAAAAAAAGCATAGAAGAGGTGGGAGAAGTGGTACAGCAGGTAAGGCATTTGCCTTGCACATGTTTGACCTGAGTTCTATCCCTGGTACCCCGTATTATGCCCCAAGAACACCAGGAGTGATTTCTGAGTGCTGAGTTAGGAATAAGCCCAAGCACAACTGAGTGTTGACCAATACCAAAAACACTACAACAAAATGAAGCATAAATAAGAGAATAACAAACGGCCAAAAGCTATAGAGCCTGGGAACTAAATGGTCTACTGAACTGAGTAAGGCAGGGAGATGGGGTGGGGAGATGAATTTCAGAGGGAAACCCTAGGACAATCATGGAGAAAGCCATCACTCTGGTAAAGAATTTGGGGTTGGAGTATAGTAACCATGGGATCCTATCATTAGCAGTATTACAAATCATGGTAACATAGAATGAACAAAAACATTTTGAGGGTGTCATACCTGTCTGTGCTCAGGACTTACCCCTAACTCTGAGTTCAGGGATCACTCCTTGTGGGCTCAGGGTATTATATGATGCCAGAGATAAAACCCTGGTCAGCTGTGAACAAGGCTTACTTTCTCCACTATCTCTCTGACTCTAAAATACAAATTTTAAAATACTGATCAAAATAAAGAATTTTTTAGTTCTTTTAATACCTTCAGGTTTATTTGACTATTAAATATATATATTCTATCTGAAATTGACCCTTTATACATGCAGGTATTGCTTCTAAGTTTCTAGTATTTGGATATATAGAAATACATTGAGAGACAATGAGTTTATGATAGTCTTCAAATCAAAGCATATATTTTAGGGGCTGGAGCAATAGCACAGAAGGTAGGGCATTTGCCTTGCATGTGGCCAACCCAGGCTCGATTCCCAGCATCCCATATGGAACCCTGAGCACAGCCAGGGGTAATTCCTGAGTGCAGAGCCAGGACTAATCCCTGTGCCCCACCAGGTGTGCCCTTAAAAAGAAAAAAAACACATAGTTCATTTGTAGAACAGAGCTACATTTACCCCTCCTAACATATCTTTGATTGATTGTACAAGCACTTCTTTAGCCATTGTAAGCATAGCAAGGTACAGCTGAAGATGTAGAAGTTTGGAACACAGAGCCTTTAAGGAATTTAAATATGGTAGCTAAAGAAATAGAATACTAGGCAGGAACATGTAAACAATATTACTAGACTTCTAAGAGGTGAACATTATTTCCTTTTGTGCACAGATAAAGGGTCCATTTCAGACACGATATACATAGAAGCCTGCTTTTCTATACACATCCTAACCTCACTGGAATTTAATCCCATATCTCTGTTTATGGCTCAGTGGAAGTTATAACAAAGAGAGAAGAAAGTTATCTAATGGAGAAATAAAAGCAATTAGACAGCTTATATAAACACCCAGGATATTTTTTCCCTTCCTAGCTGTCACTGATTTCAAAAACAAAAGACAGAACTGTAACTTGAAAAAAAGAAAGCAAAAAATTGGGCACTGATTTGATTTTTGGAGATTAAGAAAATTAAATGCTTCTCAGTTCCTTACTCTTAGTGAGCATGGGCAGTGAAGGGCATCAGAAAATTGCTTTCCCTGTTTGTGCTTATCTACAAGTTACTTGGTTAAAATTTAAAATATTCATCAAGAGTCCGTTTGGAAATACTGGTAGAATAGCATCCCAAGCTTCAAGGTATTTTATTGTTATCATTTTAGAAATCTCACCTGCCTAGCAGATTGCTTTGCTTAAAGTGAGAAAAAAACAGTGATGTCTATTTTAAGCATCATGATCCTTAATTTCTTAATCTTCTGTTCTTGAGTTCTATATTAAATCCATTCAAAGCTACACATATGCATTAAGAAGCACATAAAAGTCACCTTTTCTTTTCTCTCCAAAACATTAAAGTCGTTTTATTCTGTTTTAAAAGACTCTTTTAAAGCAAGTTCTCTAAGCCAACTTTCTAACCCACTCATCACAGAACTCTAGGGCCCATCTTTTCTAGACACAGTAACTAGTATAATATCAGGTAGTTATTTCATCTATCAGCATCTCAAAAGTACTGAGCCAGGCCAGGGTCAGTTCTGAAGAAAGAGTTGTGGCAGTTAATACTGGTGGACACATTCTCCTATTTGATTCTACAGAAACACAGATCAATGTTCACTAAATGATTACTTAGGACTCATTCAAATTGCCTAAACACTGACACATGCCAAGATACATTCTGGGGAGACATCTCTATCTAATTCACATCCTCCTTCAGATGCTCAAATGGAGTTATTTGCCCAAAGTTGTTGGATCAAGGCAAGAAAGTTAGCTTTCTTGATCATTAAATTTCAAAGCCATCTCTATCAAAATAAATAAATAATGAACATCTTGGCAATAAGGTACTGAGAGATAAGGATCTAGACATGCCTCTTTATTTCCATACATTACTACATTTGCCTGTCTCTGAAATTCAGAAGTAAATTTCTCAGAAACCTAACCCATTTTTGAAATTACTGTATATGTGCTGACATGACATTCTGTCTTTGGGTGTCAAAGGCTGCGTGCCATTAAAGCAAGCCCCTTAACACAGTTTACATGAACAGACAATATACATATTTGCATAGTTGATAGTTAACAAGTGCGACAGTTACCTAGTGATAGAGGTTCTACGCAACCCACAATAGCTTGTCCCATGCTTTATCTCATCTACACTCTATTTCTATCTCCACACACACACAGACACACACACACACTATTTTTTATTAGTGAAACACCATCAGGTACAGTTGTAGACTTACAACATTTTGTGCTTGGGTTCCAGTTATACAATGATCGAGTACTCATCCCTCCACCAGTGCCCATTCTCCACCTCCAGTACTCCCAGTATTCCTCCCATCACCCCCATTCCCCCATCCCACCTCACCCCAGTGGCAGGGCATTCCCTTTTGTTTTCTCTCTCCTTTTGTGTGTTGTGGTTTGCAAAAGAGGCATTGAGTGGCAGTCGTGTTTGGTCTATAGTCCACTTTCAGCATGCATCTCTCATCCTGGGAGGATCCTCCCAACACCCTTTATTTGGTATTCCCTTCTCTATCTGAGCTGTCTTTTCCCCTAGCATGTGTGGCTGGCCTCCAGGCCGTGGAGTGAACCTCCTGGTACTTATCTTGACTATTCTTGGGTGTTAGTCTCCTATTTCGTTACTTTATATCCAGATGAATGCAATCTTTCTTTGTCTCTCCCTCTCTTTCTGACTCAATTCACTTAGCATGATACTTTCCATGTAGTACCACTTGTATGTAAACTTCATGACTTCACCTTTTCTAACAGCTGCATAGTACTGCATTGCACACACACACTCTTAGGCCAGTTCATCAAAAGAATCTGCTGCTTTCAGGATGACCTCAAGTACTGTGTCTTCTGTTAATCTTTCCCTAACCACTGGCTTGCCTGGCATCACTTAATAAAGTGGATTAAATCTGCTGAGCACAGTCTGAACTGTTATAGAGATCAGGTATAACTTATCTCAGATCTTATTGTCCTTTACTCTCACAGGGGCATTTCCAGAAGGTTTTGCGATCAGGTTCTGCTAGTACCACCAAGAGTCTGGGTGACCTCAACACTTCCATCAGAGTTCCTTCATCATCCTTTTCTCTAGGATTTTCAATTATAAACTCGAGTCCTTTACTTTCAGTCATTTACAAGCTCCAGGCAATGGGCATTATGGGCTCAGAAGTGACCACAGGTGGTGCTCAAGTTTACAACAATACACAGTGCTGGGTCCAAACCAAAGTAGGTCATATGCAAGTTCCAGTGCCTTACCCCTTGCACTTGCACTATGGCTCAGCCCTTTTTCTGATTATAACTTGTTTAAACACTTGGATGAATAAAATGGTCTTAATGATCTTGGGTGTTTAATCTCTATCACTTACAGAAGCCCAGTCAATTACCACTCATCAGCTCTAAAGGTAAACATGCTGTCCCTCCAGATCCAGGATCCCTGGAGAGAATGTTAGCGGCCTAGGACCTGCCACTATTATCCAGGAGCTATCCCACACCCTCTAACTTGCATGCTCTGAAATTTGGGGGAGAGAGACTTTGGAAGCTTATTTCAAAAGCAGTTCCAGGGACTCTGATTTGGAGTTGAATTTAAATCTCCAGGTATTGCTGATAGAGGTGAGGAGTTCTCTGGAGACTGAGGGAGCATGTATATCTAGTGGGGGGTATTTATTTCTAGTACTTTGCACAATGTCGTGTACAAATTTGTTGACTGACCCCCTAAGCAGCCAGATGGGGCACACCAATGTGACACTGAATTCACATTAGGGGTATAATATATGAGAATGGAGATTCTCCAGTCCTGCACTTTTCCCTGCTCATAGGCACGAACCAGCCTCACTTTCTACCTTGTTCACAACCATCTGGCATTCTAGGAGCATCCAGCTCTGACCTCACCATCATGGCCCTTGCAGTTACACATGGGCACATGCTCCTGTGTTCTCCCATCCAGCCCAGCCTAAAAAAAAAGACCAACCTCATGTGACTAGAGAAACTATAGGCAACCTGGGTAGGAGAGGGGAAAAAGGATGGCAAATTTCCAGGAAAAAAATGAGCTGAGATCACTCAGCCTTCTCGCTCTGCTTCCCTGGAACTGGGGGGTTTAGGAAAATGGAGGCAGGCTGTAACTGTCGGCATTTGTACATGTTGTCTGATAGAGAAGAATAAGATGATGATTAGGTGGGCAGGGAATGAAGCCAATGCAAAGGTTGTGATGTGAAAAAATGCTTAAGGAGTTTCAAAGTACTTTACAATCCTCACTCCCATTGTGCATTGACTTCCAGGTAACCACCAGCCTGTGACAGATACAGGCCCGTGCCCAGAAGGCAATGCAGAGGCAGAGAAGCTGGGAGAGCAGCTGGCCAAAGCGTGAGGTGACTCCTGTGTGAGGGACATGAGGGTTGAACAAAATTGAGTTCCATGGGATAGGGCAGCTGCTTCTGGCATGGTTCCTTTCTCTGCAGTTCATTCATTGAGGTTTTGATTTCTCTCCTTTGAAAATAAAACAACAGGAAGCATTAGGATTCAGAATTTCTACATGTGGGACTATGAAATAATTGTGCATTTAAGTCTTTTTATCAACCTCTATGCATGAAAAATTCCTGAATTTCTCAAGAAAAATTTCAAATGTTCCCACATCATATTAGATATCACTGTAGAAAATGAATAAACAAAAGTGAGCATCTAAACTGATAAAGTATTAGAAATGCATGCCATGTTCTTAGGAATGATGGTGTTATGCTATCTTCTTCATTATTAATTCACATGACAACTCTATTCAAAATAGACAACGGTAAAGAGCACTAGGATAGATATTTTACATGTTATTCTCTCGATGAAATTCCATCTTATAAACATCCCAGGTTATTTATTCAATTACTTCATTGCATACTGCTCTTTTCCAACATGAATCAGTGTGGAGAGAGGAGGCTAGATTGTTTTTCCTTTTGTACTTGAATCTCAGGATCATCCATGCCTCTTGTACTCAATAATCATCTTAACACTTGTTTTGTCAGTTGTGGATTTTAATATTTGAAAATGGGAGACTGCTTATTTAATGAACACAGTGATTTGTTACTCACATAGCTCAACACATATAAACCTTTGTTGTGCCAATTTTAACAAGCTCTAATACTCTCCAGCCCTCAAGAAATGGACATAGTACAGTGGGCAGCCTTGTGTGCAGCCAACCCGGCTCACTCTCCAACACCTCATGTGGTCCTTCAAGCTTTTCAGACATACTTCTTGAGCACAGAGTCAGAAGTCATCCCTGAGAACTGCTGGGTGTGGATCTACTTGCCCCCCAAAAAGAAGTGGAACTGGAGAGATAGTATGAGGCAAATAGCCTGCCTTTCATGCTACTGATGCCATTTCAATTCTCATCCCTGTATGGTTCCCTGAATACCACCAGGAATCACTGCAGAGCACAGAGCCAGAAAAAAACCCTGAACATCACCAGGTGTGACCAAAACCCCTCCCCCTTCCCCCACCCATTCCCGCTCCCCCCCACCACCACCCCGTCCCTCAAAACACACACACACACACACACACACACACACACACACAAATCTCACAAGGACACTAGGTACAAATCACCACAATCATTTGCTCTCTGTAAACATATCACAGTAAAATGCATTAGGGACTACACGTTCATCAGCTCAGCTGACTATTCTAAACAGGTTCTAGATGAAATGAGAGTGTAAGTCCTGATATTTAAATTGCTCTTCACAATTTGATAAATGCTCTCGTCTATCTCATTTGAGGGACTGGAGAACATGTTTTGCAAGCCGGATCCTCAAAATTGATCTCCAGCACCATATGGCCTGCAGAGCACCACTAAGAGCAACCCATACGCACCAGTCCCTGAGCATTGAAGGCTACAGCTCAAAAGTTTAAAATAAAACACAAACATATCATTTGATTCTTACATTTACCCAGTCATTAGCCCATTTAACAGATTAAGACACTGAGAAAAAGGCAGAAAAGCCTGGAGCATTACGTTGTGGGAAGTGGGAGATTTTTACAACCATCCCACATTAAGCAACAGGGCTATAAGGCAAAGTAAAGTGTGCAGGGACTGACAGCTGAATTTAAGTTCTATTTTCGGCATTTACTAGTGTGTGGCCTTGGACTTACCCAACCGGCCTGAAATCCCTATTTTTTCACCTATAAAATTCAGAGCTAATAATAAACTACCTCTCTGTGTTCTAATTATGGTTGAATCAAATAATGCACAGAGCAGGTCTTGCTTTAATACCTGGCACTTAGTAACCACTCAGAAAAGGATGCTTTATAACAAAAGTACGTAGTGCCACCTGCTCATACCAATTTACATCTCTCATAAATACACCCAAATGAAATAACAAACCAAGTTAGATTCCAGCTTTGTCCTAGGAAGACATGAAAACATGCCACTTTATAATCAGTAACACTATTCCCATATCTCTTATAATAATGAGGTCTTTACTTAAAGGGGTTTACAGAAGCAGGTCTTCTGCAGTGTAGCTAGAGAGAAGATAGTTTGGAAAATAAGCCTTTTCCTAGGGAAATTTCCTTTGCAATTCCCTTTGCATTTTTGACCTACACAGAGCAGCTTTCTTCTTTCATTTTACCACTGATCAATGGCATTTTTGCAGGTGATTTACAAGTCTTTAATTCTCAATGTCCTGAGTGAAGCATGACACAACCATAACCTTTGGTTTATCTACCCATCACATTTCACTAACCTAACCTGGCAAAGAGATATCTTTCTTTGTCATTCCACACACTCGGACCTTCCCTACCTTGTTCCTAGCTTCCTTCTTCCCTTCCCATCCCTGCTCAGACACCAAGAAAATGGGATTCCTTCAGGGAGGGCTTGGGTGGATTCCAATTCAAAGACATATAATTGGCAGTTTTTTCATCTTTCAAAGGCCTTTTCAATACTCGTGCTTCTACAGTCAGACTTGCTTTGATTCTCACAAAGCGTTGCCTCACCTCCAAAGCTGTTGCTAGGATATAGGGGATATCACAATTCCTGAATACATAGGCGGAAGGAAAAGATTTTCCTCCTCCTTACAAAAGTCATTCCAATTCTTACTCTTCTTTTCTTCGAGGCCAGATTCAGGACAAAGGATAGGATTATGAAGATGCAGTTTTCAACAGAAAAGTCAGAAACCAGCAAGACCAGTACCTGACTGGGAATGGGGGTGGGGCTGGCTCACAGGAGAGAAAGTTTTGCTTGCATCAGTGGTCAGATGACTCACCAGAAGTGGACCCCATCCAAAATCAGCAAGGGTGATTTTGTGTGTGTGTGTGTGTGTGTGTGTGTGTGTGTGTTTCTTCGTGTACATGTACCTATGGGCTTATCTCAGAGGAGGGAATTAAAACATCAGAGACTGAAATGATCTTTTTATTCCCTTTCTAAAGTGCATAGGTCAGAAAAGGGAGGTTTAGAATTTGTTAAGCGTTGAACAGCTGGAGGCCTCATTAATATGCAAATATGCTATCTGGAAGGATTCATATACAAAAGGGTTATCTCCTGTGATCATTTTAAATAGATCCATAAATTCTTCCAAAACATGGACCTCAGTTTCTCATACATACACACACACATACACACACACACACACACACACACGCACACACCACGCTCTCACTCTCTCTTGCTTTCTCTCTAAATATAGTCCAAACTGTATTTAGTGACTTACTTCTAGCTAAAAGAAAATAGAGGGCCAGAGGGATACTGCAAGAGGCTAAGTCCATACTTTGCATGCAGGAGGCCAGAATTTAATCCTTAGCAGCTCAATGTCTCCGGAGTACCACAGAGTAAGGAATAATCCTTGAGCTACTCCTAAGTGTGGCCCAAAAAGAAAAAAAAATTAAAAATCAAATAGGAGGAAAGAGATTGGGTGTGACTTCTGAGATTAGTGCTAAAAGGCTTCCTCCTGGCACTCTTTTGCATCGCCCACTCTGAAGGAAGCTGCCTACCCATGCAGACACTTAAGCCACCTGTGGGAAAGCTCACAAGGAGAGAAACTGAGGCCTTCTGCCAACAGCCTTGTGAAGCACCATCTTGGAAACTGCCCCTACATTTACTATAGGTGAGCTCTGCTGTGACTTGACTCCAGTGTTTGAATTCATGGAAGATAGTGAGCTACAACTACTCAAGCATCCCCACTAACTCCTAACCCAAAGAAATGCAAAGACCTGAGGCCTGGAAAGATGACTCAGTAGCGAAAACTGCCCCCAACTCTGCAAGCATGAGGTTAAAAATGTCTACCCCAGCTGCCACCCACACACAGTAGTGCAGACCCCAGGGCTCTGCTGGCTGGAAGCCAGGTGTGTGCAATAACCACACTCAAGTGTGAGACCCGCCCGGAGCTCTGCAGCTAAAAACTGAAGAACACTATGGCCAAGAGCAAAACCCACAAGAAGCATGACAGGTAGAATGGGTGGGTCTCTGAAACAAAAGACAAAAGGGATGGAAGAGATAAAATTATGAGGTCTTAACATTTGCCTTGCAAGAGGGTTCGATTCCTCTGTCCCTCCTGGAGAGCCCAGCAAGCTACCGCGAGTTTCCTGCTTGCAAGGCAGAGCCTGGCAAGCTCCCCGTAGCATATTCGATATGCCAAAAACAGTAACAACAAGTCTCACAATGGAGACGTTAATGGTGCCTGCTCAAGCAAATCGATGAGCAATGGGAAGACAGTGCTACAGTGCAGTGTATTAGCTATTTAGCTAATAGATACATAGCTGAAACATCCATCTTTCCTCTACTAATACTTTAGTTCAGATTACCCATGCAGCCACTGAGGAAATCAGGCCTAGGACTAAAGTATCTTAAAGAGAGGGGTAAGTCAAAATATTTTTATATCTACTTATCATTTTTTATATTTGCTTATCATTTAGAGAAGATTAGCCATATAAAGTACATTGGGAAGTTTTATGAGACAGGAAACTGCGGGGTCCAAAGGGAGGGATGCAGGAAGAACGTTGATCTTTCCTAGTATTAACCCAGAATTCACCTCTTGAACAGTACAGGTACAGGTTCACTCTTGTCTAAAAGCCATGACTCTCCTACACATGGGGAGGTAAAGCAACAAGTCCAGAAAAACATCTGTACAGAAACAGGAAAAAGACTATCATTGCCAAGAAAGACATACAGATTTCCAGATCAGCTATACTAAGACAAAAGAACATTTCAAAGAGCACAAAAATTTTAGAGATCACCTCATATCAATCACCACATGGATTTAAACAACTAAACTACTTTTACAACCATAACAAAGTTTTAATTGCAACAGCTCCCAACCCTGACTAAGCATAAGCACCTGAGAAACTTCGGGGGGAAATGCAGATTATTTGGTCCACCCCAGAATGAAAGAATCAGAGTCTTGGGGCATGGTTCCAGGGCTGCAGCTGAACAATCACAAATTTCTGAAAGTCAGGAAGCAGAGGAAGTTGTTAGGTCAGTGGATTTAGTTACCTTGGTTACCCCTTGGCCTCCATCAACAATGAACTAACAAAGACAACTTCCTTACTTCCCCATGTGAAGAAACAATAAGCTAAATAATGCCAGAACACCTTGAACTCATCAGATGAAAGAAACCACATAAACAACAGGTTTGCAATTGCTAATATTCTGCCCACAGGCCACATGTTTGTAGCCACCCAGAGCTGCTACAGGAGCTTACTTCCCTTTGGAGAGAATTGTTTGAAGCTGGACTATGTCCATCTGCAGTGGAGGATATGTGGAATAGGAATTCTTCCAGTGATGTTTAGCCTGGTGGGGTAACCTTCAGGATAAGTGGTGTGTGTGTGTGTGTGTGTGTGTGTGTGTATCAGAGGACCAGGTTTGCTCTATCTTGACATTTTTGCTCATCATTCTGGGAACTAGACTGGTTTCTGACAGCACCAGTTTTTCTTATAGAAGCTCATCCACAAATTACAACCCAAGAAGTCACTATCACATCTACTAAAAGTTTCCAAATATATTCTAATTTATAAGTACAGAAGAAAAGAACATGGAGGAAATAGATTGGTATGTTGATTGTGGTTACTGTTGGCTAGTGGGATTTCAGGTAATCAATCCAGGGGGTTTTTTTTGTAGTTTTATTTTGGTTCCAATGTCTTTTTTTTAATAAGAGACTGTTTTATTTACAAAGGCTGTTTTTTTCAGTTATCAGCCAATATGTGTCATCATAAATTAATGTTTTGTTTTCCAATACAAATATGGAGAGAGAGATAGGAAGTGGTTGCACCAGATCCCAGAGGCTTGGACTGCTTGAGGCAGTGGGGTTCAGGCCATTTTGCCCTGGGGAGTTGGAGGCACCAAGGAGTTGGACTTTGGGAGCTGGAAATGCTGCTGGGGATGCTTGGAGAATACTCACTCTCCTTCCATCCTCTGATGCCCTGCCTCTTTCTCTCTTTGGCTGACCCTCATATTCAGAGAAAATTCTGAGAGTTAAGGAATAAGGAATGACCAGCAGCAATCCTGGTCATCATCATTTTCCACTTACCCAAATTAGCAAGCATAGGGATAGATTAAACTCACAGAGTTCAACAGAGCTCCTGGTACCACCTCACCAAAGAGAGAAAGTGTTTTTATTCTTCCCCCTTCTCCTTCCCTTTGCTGTTGTTGTGATGAGACATACACAGGCTTCGTTGTGGCACTCACACACATGGTTGTGGTATCAACCAGGAGTAACATTTGGTTGCTGTCCTCATGCACTTGGCCATGGTGCTCACCAAGAGTCATGTACTTTTAGTTACAGTGCATGTCCCTCTGCTTGCCTGGGGAAGCACTTTTAGCTGAGTGCCCACACACTCTGTTATAGGGTTTATTGGCATCACCATGGTGCTCGCATTCTCATCGTGTTGCCCTCCTAAATATGAGTCACTGTACCAAGAAGAGGAGATCACATATTATTTGTGGTGCTCACACACAACACAATATGCCAGACGTCACACACACACACACACACACACACACACACACACACTGTTGCATCACTGATGGTCTCCCAAGCAGCTAGCTCTGGGGTCCCACTCAGTGGATGTGGGTTGAACACACAATCTTCTACTGCAAAATAGTCACAATTCCCATCGTACATCTTCAGGGCCCCAAGAATCCATTTTTAAAGCACTATGAAAAACATCTAGTTGAATTGCATGCATTTATATTTTATGGAAATGCCCAAGGCATCAAAAACCAGTACTGAGAGGAGGAGTACCATTCACAAAATGAACTATGTTGCTCATGAGAGGTGTTTTTACATAGGTTTGGTGAAGCCATTTCATAAAATTTATAACTAGAGCGTTCCTGGGGATAAGGTTTCATCACTTATTTCAAAGAAAAAGAAGGTTCACAAAGCTAAGCTTCCTAAAGAATGCATCATTTTTTCACCATTTTTACTCTCTGTGTGGTAGTCGAAGTTTGGAAACCTGGAGACTCCAGTCAGAAGAAGAGACTATCAAATTCTCACCTGACCAACTAACATAGTACAGAGTTTATGTGTTTGCAATAGTTCTGAAAGAGAGGCATAACCTGTTTCTCCCAGACCTAGTCAGGCACTCCACTTTTTGAAAACGTAAGATTCTATTTTGAAAAAATACTCAGTAAGCCTGAGTTAACTGAGTTTTTGTTTTAATTCTCTTAATACACATCTCTCATTCATTTATTAGAATTTTTTTCCAAAAGCAAGCCTTTGCTACAAGCCAGTCCACAAACCTAATAAAATTTTTCATTAAAATATTTAAAACCCAGAACAGCAGCAATAACATCAAACCCAAATTCTAGCTGCCTGCAAAACCAAATCTCAAGAGTCCTTTCCACTGTACAGCCATGTTGGAAAAGACAGCATTTTTTTTCAGCAGCCTCCTTCTCCAGTGGATTTGGGGGTTAGGAATGATGAAGGGGTGGGGGTTGGGGGTGGTTGGATCCCAAGACTCTTTCAGAAAGCTCCACCATTTACGGTATGAACATAAATGCTTGGTGCTCAGCCCATTCAACCCTACTATGCCAAAGCCATGAGGGCTACACCCAACAGTGTGAGGATCACCAGAACTATAAACAGCAGACAGACCTAAGGGCACATGCAAGGCCTTGAGCTCAAAACCCCTTATACTTGGTAAACATGTGCTCTCACACAATGATCCATATCCCCAATCCTTGAAAGAGGCAGCATCACTTTGTTCAAACATACTTTCAGTCTCTAGAAGGATCAAGGTATGATGAGCTCTCAACAATCTTAATCACTGTAACCTAAGTCATAGTGCAGTGGGTAGGGTGCTTGCCTTGAACATGGCCAATCTGGGTTCAATACCCAGCATTCTATCTAGTTCTTTGAGCCCTACTAGGAGTGATCCCTGAGACAAGAGTCAGAATAAGTCCTAAGCATACCTGGGTGTGGCCCAAAGCCAAGAAATAAAACAAACAAACAAACCCACCAAAATCTTAGTCACCAAAAAAAAAAATGGCAAAAAATAAGCCTGCATTTCCCCAATCTATTTTCTTTATAATGGTTAGTTGGGTAGAAGATGACACATGGTAGAACCAAAGAAGGGTAGATAGACACAGAATTACAGCATGGAATAGAGCATGCTGTGACTAAGCTTGGCAAATACAGAACTAAGCATGGAGGACTCAACAGGGTCAGGAACTGTGGATCTGCAGGAAGGAAAAGAGGTCAATTTGACTCAGCAGGTAGAGTCATGTGTATACATTGACATTTATCAAACCTTCAACAAAAGAATTGCATGCCTTAGAGCAGGAGATATAGTACAAGGAGGAAGGTCCTTGTTTTGCATGTGCAACCTGGACCCCAGGCACCACTTTTGGTCTCCAGAGTCACACCCAGAGTGTGATCTTAGTCACCAGGAGTGATCCCTGAGCTTAGAGCCAAGAGTAATCTGAGGACTTCTCTGTGGATCTCTGGGCTTCAGATCTGTGAGGACAGTCCCAAGGAGCCTAAGAATGTGACTCAGCCAATGAGGACTTGGCTCCCTTCCAGGATTCTGCCTCTAAGACCACCCTGCATCTCTCTCTGTTATGGGTCCTTTTCCAGAAAATTCTACATTATCTGAATCCCTTTAACAGAGATTGTGTTCCACAACTTGCAATAAAAATCTCACATTACAAACACACCTGGGAAAGGTAATGCTATTAACTTGATTTCACACGAAGTCTAAATTGCTGCTTTCTTGAGAGTAGTTTTGATAGGACATTAAAGGTTATGTGATTATAGGAAGAAGGAAGAAGACAAGGAATCTGTGTATATGTGTACAAGAAATTGTCTTGGGAAGGAATTAATAGGGTGAAAAGGATATCTGGAATAAAACTGTTCTATGCCACAGTTTAACCGACGGAGAAATCTACTTCCTGTTCACTTATTTTCACCAACATGCACAAGGCATGAATGTCTAGCAACTGTCTCAGTGACTTTATTCCAATTCGGTTAATAACTAACCTCAGCACCTGGCTGGTGTTCAAAGGCAGGTTCTGATCAGACTGACATAATGGAGGCCTCCAAAGAGATACCATCTAGCATTCTTAGAGGGACACTTTGTATTGGGGCTGCTATAGGTGGGAAACTTCTGCTTTCTGCAGATTAGTTAATGCTAGGAGAACACAAGCAGGAGACAGGTTCCCAAGATGGTAGAGAAAGTAAATTGTATATAAAATATTCTAAGTTAATCACATTAAGAAGGATGAGAAATATGTATTGTAATTTGAGTCAACTGTAAAATGTTATGTGCCAATCACATAAAGATAACAAAATAATTTTAGCCTATCCCAGGGAGTGGTGTGCTTAATTCTAGGAATTGGGTACATAAAAGCATAGAATATATATATATGTATATTCTATATATATATTCTATATATATATATTTATCTTGCTGGGCCAAATTGATAAATCTAGGGGTGCTTAGGCCAGTTCTAGGAACCGTGGGTAGACTGGAGCACTGGGTGGGGGACCTTCAGAGCCTCATGGGACAAGCTGTTTATCTTAACATGAGGGTCTCTGTCTGCCAGGCCTTTGAAATGTCACTTAAACTAGACATAATTTTATGGGACTTTGGTTAGTTCATTTCAACCAATATCATTTAATCCTGCTTGCAATAATATATGGAAAGACAAGATACCATAATTGTACTTCAGAGAAAATTTTCCATGACTTAACCCCAGATCACAATGCTACTTGCAGATCTAGAATTTGAGGCAGATAGGCTTCATTTTTGTTTTGTGATTTCTTTTCTTCTTGTTCAATTTTTTTGAAGGAGTAGGTCAGAATTGGAGCAATAACCAGTAATGCTCTGGGGCTGTTCCTAACTATGTGCTCAGGAGTGACCACCTAGAAGTACTTGAGGAACCACATGAGGTGCCCAAGATTAGAATCATGATAGGCAGCAGGTAAGTGCTTTAAGTCTTTACTATCTCCCTGGGTCACTGATTTCCCTTTGAAATCACAAAGCACATGAGAGCAAACACAATCAGAATAAATTGCCTATATTTCAACATACTTAAAAAATCACTTCATTAACATCGAATATTCCAAGAATGACCCTACTGTTTCCCAATGTGTTTCTCCATTGTCTCACATTCTCACCTCTGCTGTGTGGACTCCTTTTTCCTTCATTGACAATTCTGTATATACCCTCTCCTTTATCTTCATTCACTGTCCTTTTCTTCTCCTCTCTCTGATATTTCTTTCTTTTCTTTAAATTACTGAATGTTCTCACAGCAGAGACAAGTTAGTAGATCTATCTTGATGAAGAAAAAAAAAACTTCAAAAATCTTCCTCAACTAGAATTCCTTGTGGAATTGCACAATATATTCTTTTCCCAATTCTCCCAAGAATAGTATATAGAGCATTGTACAAAATTCATAGGTGAACATTTTATTCCTTATATATAATAGATACTTAACTTCTTAGTGTAACCTTTTCTGAGAAAGAAATTCCCTTATGCCTAAACACTAAGAAGAAGAAAATAATAGTTTCTCTCCTCATAAACATAATACAGAGCCTCGCTTCTTAAATTGTGGGTTATAATCCCATATGGGGTCGTGTAACTAAATGCAGGCTTTGGAAAAATTGGCAACAGTAAAAGGTTTCTGAATACACAGCAGCCAAAAGTTAATTCAAAATCAACTGCATAATGAATCCGAGGTGTTTCTGGCAGTGCTTGCCTGTGTTGTATTTCTCAGGAAAAAAAGGGGTTGTGAGTAGAAAAAGTTAAGAATCCCTGATGTAGAGGTAGTGGTAAGTCGAACAAGTAGCAAGTAACTGATTAAAACATGAGACGTGGAAACAAGTTGGATTCAGGAATTAATCTAAATAGGAAATTCAGTCATTTGCGTACAACAATTTTGTGATGTGCATGCTTCCCTATGCTATTATTTGAATATTTTTCTTTAAGTACATTCATTTTTCCTACTTAAACTTATTTTCAAAGGTACTTTGTATCATGGTGTGGTAATTATGGAAAATGGATAGGGAGCGTCTTATGATGTGTTGAGCGGCCACTAAAGCGGTCCATGAATATGTTCACTCATATATTAGGCTCCGCCCAAGCGTATGGAAAACAGCCTGGAGCATGGCGGCAGTTGGATAGAATGGAGACAATACTAGCACCCACTAGAATAAATTGATGAACAACGGGATGACAATGATACAGCAATAGTTTGTATCATTACCAAAAACTAAATCATGTTGAAGTCTTTCACTATGTCCTGCCAAATAAGACTGAGACCTACTCTTTTGATGTAAAAGGTAATAATGTCAAAGACATACCAGAAACCAGATAAGTCTATCTCCTTTATGTGTTCAGAGAAACGGAGGGAAATTTTTTGAAAGATAGCTATTTATAAGATTCAGGGGGCTCAGAAAGATAGTACAGAATGTAGGGCACTTGACCTGCACAGTACCAATCCCAGTTTGGTACTGGCACCCCATATGATTCCCCAAGTACCATTAGGAGTGATTCCTGATTACAGAACTGGGATTAAGCACTGAGCACTGCCATGGGTGCCCATCCTCACCCACGCCTCCCAAAATATTGAAGATTCAGGTTTGTAAAATGCAGGGTCCCAGCTCTATCTCTAACCATCACAATGCTACTTATCTTACTCAGGGGAATCCTGAATTAAGAAAATCCATCATCCAGAGCCCAGTAATTTTCACTGTACTCTGCTAAGAAGTACACAGTCTCTGTATAAAGAGTTGATATTCTAATTTCAGAAGATCCACTCCACTATATAATATGGCAGATGCTCAAAGTCAACTCCATCTGCCTCTTTAGAAGATACATAAAACCTTGCTACATGGAACACATTTCAACTTCCTAAGACCCCAGAAAAGAAAGTGGTTGCTTAGACAAAATCCCGCTTCATAATAAACAAGCAAGTCTCTTAAGTCAGAGTGCTACGAAAGGCGTTCCAAAGCGGCAACAACCCACAGGTCACACATCTGAAGATTGAATTCACACAAGTAATAGATCTTTGATCACATGGCTTATTTTCATGATTCTCATTATTAACCAAAATTCAAAAATTTATTCCAGGGTGCATTTCTTGTTCATGTTTTAAAGCTCTTATTGCAAAAGTTCCTCTCTGAGAAGATACCCTAATTGCTATGAAAATAATCAAGGTACCACTTAATACTTTTGTCATAAAATATTTATTTTTAGTCTCATATCCTTAACTATTCTGTGGAAACCTCTACCTCTCCAGTTATTTTTATTGCTTTGTGATTATACATATTAGAATAAAGAGAAACAAGAAAATTTCCATAAACAAACTTAAAGTAAAATTTACTCTCCATCCTCACAATTATTCTTATAATAACAGTGAGTACAAGCACAGAGTTCATTATATTTTAGCAATTGTCATGGCTATAAGCAATTCAAGACAAAAATGTTATTTTTAAAATGCTTTCAATTGTTACAATAATTTAAAAATTATTTTGATTTTCATAACAGCAGGCCACAAATATATTCCAGTTAAAAATTTAAAAAAACAAATATATTCCAGTTGACTTCATGTGACACTGTTTTTAAAGACAAAAACTCTCAGACTTTTTGAAGTCTAACAGAGTCCACATGTGTAAATAAGAAAGCAAACTTTACAGGTTGGAGGTTTGTAACCCTGGATCGCATTCCCACAAAGATTGAAAAATTCCCAACCTGATTAACTTTCAGAACCCAAAAAGTGCTTTGAACTTCACCAAGAAAGATGCTATATAAATATAAAGTATTAATAGAGGTGGCACTGGAATTTATTAAGAGTTTAGTCATTCCATAAGTTTCTTGATATGTAACCTCTGTTCTGGCTTTCATAAATCCACCTGTAGAGCTCAAACAAAAATCATTTCAATGATTCAAAATACTACCATCTCACAAATAATAAAGAAAACAGAGTGTCTTTAGACAGAACCAGAAAGTTAACCTTGAAGGATGGTCTGATCCTGCCCCAACAATCCATAAGCAAAGTTATCCTAAACCACTCCCAGACCTGACAAATACAGTAATTCTATTTGTTTAAGTTGTCACGTTTGGTACAGCATATCCCCTACAAAAATTAATTGTAGCCTAAATATTCTTTCAGTAACTTCTTGTTTTCCCATTTACTACTTTAGCCACAATTTCATAGCCCACTTTTGATTTAACATAAATTTTTGTACATATAAATTTATACGTTTGTATCAAATATCAAGATTCATATTTGGGGGCTGGAGAGATATTAGAGCAAAAACGGTCGAGCCAGGTTCAATCCCCAGTCCTCCGTGTGGTTCCCTGAGCACTACCAAGAGTGATCCCTGAGCCAGGATCAAGGCCTCAGAACAACCAGGTGTAACCCCTCCCCCAAAATGATATTTTGTGTGACAACCAAGTGAGAAATATTTATTGACTTTCTTCAATAATTTAAAGAAAAATTCATGCATGCATACTTCTATGTCTAAGTACTCTACTGGAGAGCAAAGAATATGGAATATAACACATCCACATAATTTAAGACCAAGTGAAAAGTCAAATGTATGCATTCTGAAAGATGATTAACAATACAAAACAAGCAGTCAGAGAGAGAACATAAAGACTAAGGAACATGTCTTGGATGTGACAAACTATGGTTGATCCCCAGCATCACCTGGGCTCCTGCATCTCCAGTTGTACTGCTGGAACCCCTGAGAATCACCAGGGTGCCCTGAATAATCCCTGAACTTGAAGAACCCAAACAACACCACCTTCTTGACCGTTACATTGAACCATTACCCAGTTGGCTGAGATTACCTAGATAGGGCCATAGAACAGTATGAAAGACACCCCCCATCCATAAAAATATATGAAGTAGGCACAGATTTCCCCCACTCTCTGAGAATAAAATCATCCTCTCTTATATGACTTGGTAGCTATTTTGGGAGACGGAGAGTACTTACATTTTTTTTCCAAATAAATACATGGTAATAGCTTTTCCAGACCCCCAAATCATAAAAATAACAAGAAAACCTGTAGTTCTTCTCCTGTTGAATAAATTTAATCAGAAATCAAATTAATTACAAGTGGGTGTCACAGCAGGTGGTCAGAGGAGAAAGTAAAATCAAGTAATGAATCTAAAAGTTGAATCTGGACTTAATTGGTGGGCCTTAATGTCAGGTTTCTATTAAAATCACCTGGAGAGCTTGAAAATAAGCTGGTGCCAGGGCCCTATCCCAAACCCACTAAATTAGGAATTAGATCTTAGGCATAGTATTTGAGCACAAGTATATAATTTTTAAAGTTCTCTAGGTAATTCTAATATGCAGTCAAGTTTGAGAATCACTGGTTAAGACTTCGGAAGATTCTGTTGAATGGAAATATAAAGAGGAGGGAATGTTCTCCAGGTGGTAGACAGGAGAATTTGAGTAACAATGAGGTAACTGAGGCAGGTAACAGAAGGTTCTAATAAAGGAACAGTGACAAACAATATAAGAGAGGTCTGTGGCCATATGAGGAGGCCCTAAAGTTCAGAACTGCAGATTGGCTGGTCATTTCTTTATTGTCCTTAGTCATTCTCCACTCAACTTCTCCTCAAATGTTAAGATTTTCTGAGTAGTTGTGGAGAATGGGGTACACCCTGAAGTGCTCATGGTTTACTATGGCTCTGTGCTCAGGGAACATTTCAGGGTCTCGGGGGAATACATACAGTACCAGGGATTGAACTAGAATTAGCTATGTGCAAGGCAAATGCCCTATCCACTGTACTACCTCTCTATCCTCTAAATGCTAAGTTTAAATGTTTCTATAGTATCAATCTCTAAAGCTTTTATCTTTATTAGCAAAATTTCTCTCAGTTCAACCATTTTTCATAAGATATTCATATGCTCTTGAACCGGAAGCCCAGAAAATCTCAGTCCTTGGAATTTGGTCTCAATGGATGATAGCAATCTTCCATGAAACTTAGTACAAGGCAGAGAGATAGTAGTGGGTAAGGTGTTTGCCTTGCACAAAGCTAACCCAGGTTTAATCCCCAGTACCTCATATGGTCCCATGAGCACTGCAAGGAGTCATTCTTGAGTGCAGAATAAGCAATGAGCCCTGAACAACACTGGATATGGCCCAAGAACAAAACAAAAACAAAATTTTAGTCCAGGATATTTGCCACATGAAGCCTTAACATCTTTTGCATGCATGTCACATGGTTGCACATATATGGAGGTTTTTGCCAACTATAGCCTTTAAAGTTGGGCAGAAGCTGTTTAGACTTGCTCTGCTTTAATAAACCACATAGCTGTTCTATGTATGTGCCCATAGATATATTTTTTTAACTGTAGGATTCTGCATTCATCTCTGTTCTATTTCAGCAAATTTGTCTTGGCCCGCTTTTCTTAGTCTCCTTTCTTGACAGTTAATTATGTTTGATTAACATGATCTAAATGTGTCTATTTCCAAGTGCCAAAGTGAAGTGTTCATTAGCCCTTCGGTGAGATGCACAAATTACTCCACCAAACAGTAAGAAACCAATTTGGAGTCTTAGGAGCAATTTAACTCAATTCCAGAACACTCCCATGCCATTTTCTTGGTATCACAACCCCTACACAACTTACATGAAGGACAGACCTGTGTGACAGAATCTAGGAATCAAGAGTTCCTAAGGACTTACCAAGTGACCTGGGTGAATCATTCTAACATCAGCTACATTTCCTTTTGAGAATTTTGATATGGCAATTGAACCCTATTTTTTGCCTCAATCTTTTTACCACTATTTACTGATTTATTTTCACGATCCCAAGTTTCAATGTAGTATTCGTTGTCAATTTTTAAATAATCAAATAGATAAAGAATAAAATTTCTGTTTGGAAGTTATCTTAGAGGAGTCTTTCTCTATAATTGTGGCTGGGGTATATGACCCCCAAAATATTTCAAGGGGGTAACAGGTGGAAATCAGGTAAATCAGAAGGGAAGGTTTGAGATAGTGGTCCAACCATTGGAATGTGGGTGGAGGATGTAAGGTATTAAGATTGGAAGAAGGCCATGGTTGAATAAAGACTGATAAACACTGCATGAGGGAATTAGCCCTCTCCTTCAAAACTACCCTCACCCTCCCTCTTCACCTGGACTGTCCAGCGTCCACTTCCCTCCACTGTACATAAAAAATTCTGTTGACCTACTTTCGTCAGCATCACTAGTAAAACATTGTATGAAGTGCTGCCCAGATATAATGTGAGCTATAAATATTTTCTGTTCTACAAACTGTATGGGCTATAAGACATTTCTTAATTTAAGAGCCATATACCTTCTAAGTTTACATATTAGTTACAACTGGAGAATTTTGCAGGTAAAAGATTCTGCTTTTTATTCAGTTGGGTGTGTGTGGTGGGGAGAGGTTGTTCTGTTTTGTTTTGTACTTCCACCCAGTAGTACTCTGAGCTTATGCCTGGCTTCTGTGCCCATAGATCAGTTATATCAGGGCGGAGAGGACCATACAAAGTGCCTGGAATTGAACCCACGTCAGGAATTGAACCCAAGTCAACCACAAGCAAGGCAAGTGCTTCACTATCTACCTGTTTCATTATCGCTCCATTCATTTTCTTAAATAAATTAGGTAATCCAAACAACAGTTCTTGTAATTATTGTTAATTACCTATTGTTTTCTTCTGACATACAACACCAGGAGAATTAAAGAGTGAGATCCTATAAAACCTCTCAGAGTTTAATAATAAACATGATCATATTGAAAGCAGATCTGTGTGTGTGAGAAAGAGAAAGAGAGAGAGAGAGAGAAAGAGAGAGAGAGAAGAGAGCAGAAAGCAGAAAGCAGAGAGATAAACAGTTATGCACGAGTCTGTGTTGTTGAGTACATATGTTAGGGGAAATATTTAAGATTGAGTCATTTACTCCTTTGAGCCACTGTATTTGATGGGAGGAGGCTGGGAGGAAGGAGCTCTGAACACCCAGACAATGAAGACAAAAAGCAGCTTCAGATTCCATCAAGAGGAGAGGAGATGGTGGAAAGGAAGAGTCACATGGCACGAAGCACTTCACGTTCAAATTCTAAAAAGTGTTTCTAAAAGTGTTCGTCATCCTTAATTTTCCCCCTTTGCTGATATTAATAATGATAGCACTTAGCATTTCTAAAACACTTTTCATCTTCAAAGCACTATATGAACATTACCTAATTAACTAACATTAACTAATTATAATTAAACTTGCCCTGGGCTCACAAATCAGAAGAACTTTAAGAAGGGGTGAGGGGCTAGAGGGAGGGAAGGAAAAAGAAGAAAAGTATTTTAGCCAGACAGGTTTTTCAAGTTTCCTGAGTTTGAATTTGGATTCATATTGTTGCAGATTTTCAAACAAGCCTGGAGATAAGCTAATAGGCCTTCCTTGCTTAAAATGGTTAAATATTTATTTTAAAGATAGTAAAAAAATTGCCCAGAAAAGAGAATTGTCATTCTTATACCAATGACTTTCACTAATAGAGGATTTTTCAATGCCAATTAAAGGTGTTTCTCTGAAACAAAGTGCTTAAAATATGGGCACAAAGAAAAAATTTTCCCCTAGAGCAGCCTCCTCTTTACATGCACACACACACACACAGAGTATGCACAGACATACACATATGTATAGTCACTGCTGAGTTGTGTCAGAAATCTGACTTCCAAGCTTTCAGTGCAGCAAACTCCTACAGCGAACACATGAGCCTATTTCAGACATTTGAAGGTATCGATTGAATTTCCTTTTTATTAACCTTAGCAAAAACTTTCAGTAATATTATATCCCAAGATCAAATAAAGCATCCTGTTTCCATAATTCCTAGACAGAAAAGTCATATAATCAAATGAGTCTATTTGGATGCTTATTTTCTATACATTACACTTACCTAAATTTATATTTGAAGAAGCAGGTGGGGAGATAGGATTTAAGGCCTCTTGAAGTTCCCTCTAGTTTTCATTCTAGAAATGTCTAAAGGAAATATGTAGCTATGCTTGACTGGAAGCCATTGCTGAGACTTTCTAGTCAGAACATGCTCAGACTATTCCAAAGTATTTGCTTTAGTAACCTGCAAGTATAGGATTGAATCAAAAGCAGTGTTCCTCCTTATATAAACTCCTCTTGCAACATCAGTGTTTAGTAGGGCAGCTAAATGTGGAGAATTGGTAATAATGGCATCATTTGTCAGGGTTTCTTTTGTGCTACTTACATTGATGACAGTATTCTATTTCTATCAATAAAGCAGCTCTTCATATGGTATTGAGAAATCACAACACACCTGTATTCCTATAAGTTTGCTGTAAAGTTCTCCAAGCTTAAAAGGAATGTGATCTTCATTCCTCCCTAAGTCTCCAAGAGGCTGATACAGCTCAGCTGACAGTGGTTACTTTCAGAAGCTGGATATTGAGCAGCTAAGATGATATGTGTCATTTATTTCTGCTGAATTTGATCTTTGTATTGCATTCCCCCAACCTCTAAGTAATGAGAGCCTGAGAGCTAGTGCTTGGCGGATTTTTATCCACTAAGTCACTTCCACCTTCTAATTACCCATGTGCCACCCCATGAAGGTAGGCCTCATCCTTCTGAAGACTAAAAATCAAAGATAATAGGGTAAGAACATGAACAAAAACTAGAAATACCATGAAAACACCAGGCACAACAAGAGCAGAGCATCTCAACTAGTCACAAATATTTTCAGTTTTTCAAATATGATCCTCAGGCTTCTGCTTTGTAAAAACATTTAGCAATGTTGGAGGTTTTTTCCGCTCCCTTAAAAGGGACATTTTTTGCTTTGGTTCCCCCCCCCCTTTTTTTTTCATTATATATTTTTTTAAATTTATTTATTTATTTATTGAATCACCATGGGAAAGGTTACAAAGCTTTCAGGTTTAGGTCTCAGTCATGCAAATATCAAGCACATTTCCCTTTACCAAAACTTATTTTTTACCATGAAGAACCCCAATAAAACCCCACCCCCCACCCCTCCCAGTCCCTGTGGGGCAGATGAATTCTAGTTAACACTCTATCTGCTTTGATTAGATTCATTGTTTCAATAAAAGATTCACCATTATTATTTAGAGTTTACCCCCCCCCCCCCGAATCAGACATGCTGACAAAGCATTGTGAAGTGATTTGCTTTCTACAGCTGGGTTCAAGAATTATATGTTGGTTTTGGATTTCTGCTATTTTACTTATTGACCCTGGAAGTATTTCTACTGAAAGTCAGATAGTTAAGAAATTGGTTTCTGTGCTCTGAAGTCGTGGCCGTGCTGGAGAGCCGCTCGCGGGGGGCAACTGGTGACCTCGGTAGGGCGTGAAGGACGGACCGGAACGCCCCCCTTCCCATGAGGTTTTAGTCGCCCCCACACCCCCGGCTCATACCTGCTGTCCACAAGGCTCCCATGTGGCCGCCATCTTTCTTTCCAGAGAGGAGAAGGCGACTGGGGCAACACCCTTTCCCCTCCGGACAGACCTGATGGCCTGGATTAACGCATAGTCCGTTCACTTTTCTGCTCCAAGCTGCCGGGTTCTGCATTAAGTCCTTGTGCTTCTGGGGCCGTGGCCGTGCTGGAGAGCAGCTCGCGGGGGGCAACTGGTGACCTCAGTAGGGTGTGAAGGACGGACTGGAACGCCCCCCTTCCCATGAGGTTTTAGTCGCCCCCACACCCCCGGCTCATACCTGCTGTCCACAAGGCTCCCATGCGGCCGCCATCTTTCTTTCCAGAGAGGAGAAGGCGACTGGTTTCCCCCCTTTTAAACAGTAGAATTCAGCACTTGGAAAGTGTCCAATATCAAAGAGGAAAAATGTGGATTATACAGAATTCAACATGTCAAATTACACAAGGGATGGTCCTTCAGGCACCACCATCACTGGCCTCTTTCATGAATGCGAGACAAATAAAAGGGGTTACAGAGTAAATCAAAAGAAGACACAATTTTGAAGAAGTATATTTAAAACTCTCTCTCCATAAGGCTAATGACATGTGCCATTTTTATTTGATAGCCTGAAGCAAAGTCACCTAACAACCCATAACGCTCACAGAATCTCATCTTTATTTTTTGCTCCTGCCAGAGAAGTTCTACAGCTCCTTATGGTGTCTAATAAAAGTTCAGTACAAAGTACATACAAATCTACAAAAACTTGCTCTGCTACCCTAATCCTTCAGAGAGATTTATTCTCAACTGATGAAAACCTAATTTCTAAGCCCCACCTATTTGCTGAATCCAAAAAGCTCTCATACACTCTTGATAATTGCTCTTCATAATTCCAGTTTTGCATGGCAGAAAATATGTCCAGGCAACAAACAGCTTTTGCCAGTGAAACCTTCCTCAAATATTCTTCTCAGAACACTATGTGGGGAGGGAGGGTGAGAGGGGAAGGGAACACAAGAAATATTTTGTTCACCATGTGTACTGAGTTTGACAAAATAATATAACAGGACACAAAAATAACACAAGCCCAGTATAAATTTTTGGAGGCTAAAACTTGCTAGCTTTAGATTCATACAGAGCTTAACACCCAAAGATTTTATATTATTCAAATTCTGATGTTAAAAAGTGTAATTCCTGCTTAAAAAAAACTCATGGAATTGTGATATGCAAAGATTCCACCTCAGTTTGATCTCTTCTGCTGGAGAGAATACAAGGGCTCTAATTAGACCTTGTATTTTGAATAACTATTTTTTAAGGGGCTGGAGCGATAGCACAGCGGGTAGGGCGTTCGCCTTACACGCGGGCAACATGGCCGACCCGAGTTCGATTCCTCCGCCCCTCTCGGAGATCCCGGCAAGCTACCGAGAGTATTCGATATGCCAGACACAGTAACAAGAAGTCTCCAATGGAGACGTTACTGGGCCCGCTCGAGCAAATCGACGATCAACAGGAGGGCCTTTACCTTTTACCTTATTTTTTAAGAATAAAAGTCAAATAACTTCAAGCAATGAAATCACCTTTTTCTAAGGAGAAGAAATCTTGTGATCAAGGTTGTAAGAACAGAGAAAGGATAGCACATGAAAAACGATGACAATGAAAAATGGATCCATATAGAAGCTTGTTTTTCAAGAGTAACTGTCTAAAATACACAGAATATTTACATGACACACACTCCATTTGCCAAGACTGTCCCCTAAAAGGAACTTCATGCTGGGAGCTTTCTTTAACCTTTAATTTACACCAAGCAAAATAGATATGTGGTCTGAAAGCCATACATAGAATAAAGAAACAGAGCCCCCAGATTCATGTTTAGTAGATGAACTAAGACCGTCTCTGTAATGACTGCCACATATACATACTCTAAGCAAAATCCGTTAAAAATAAATGATATATGTTTAAATTGGAAATGTTTCAAGCATAATAGTATCAGGTACCCAGGGCTAAATTGAAATGATCATTCTAAACTACAAAACCCTCAGGAACATAAATTATAATTTTACGGTATGCCTTGAAATGGTAGTTTTGCAATAAAATTAAAATATACACTCTCAATGTTTGTCTGGCAAATGCAAATACATGAAAAAAACATGGTTAGTAAATGAACCAACAATTTTCTACGTTTGGAGAAATCTGTTTTTACACTGAATACTTCAATTGACTACAGTCTAAAAATTTTCTTTCTAAAGGAATTACCATTGGTATAATTCACATGATGGCTCAAAATTGACCAGTAATTGTTGCAATAGAGATTTTCTGTTTTCAGAAAAGAAAGAGAAAAAAAGAATCTTAAGCAGTAGGAACTACTATTGTCATGGTTGCTTTTCTTTGTTGTATGTACATAGACCTCAAACTAGGGTAGATGCAAACCAATTCAAGTTCCCTTATTGATGGATCAAAAGAAGGTAAAACTAGAGGTTAGAATTACAAAACAAACAAAAGTCACCCTTAAATAAAGAAGACATATTATACAGATGTTTTTGGGCTTGCTTCTTACCTATTTTGTTTAGAGCTGTAATCAGACAAACCAAGGACTAAGAACACTGAAAACAGGGCTGGTAATGTTACACCACTCACCCATCCGTTGGGCCTCCCACCAAAAGAGCTTATTGAGTGCCGATGTCATCAATTCTACTTTTTAATATAAACAAACATTCTTGATTTTACTGATTTTTTGGGGGTAATGATACAAATTTAGCATTCTCCTAGCAATGAAAAATTTGCTTGGAAGTTACTTCATTCTTTTTTCTCTTTTCAAATGTTCATCTTACTGCGCCAGCTGCTTTTCTGAAGGCATGCTTATTTTATGGCCATATTGGTCATACTACACCATCATCAATTCCATTTTTTAAAATAATATTAGTTTATTAGAACGCTGCCATCTTATTGTTGTGGTTGCTATTTCCTGAGTTCTACACCAACCAAGTACAGATGCTCTGACGCAGGCTCCACACAGATGTGCTAGGAATCTACACAAATTGGCCACACAGCTCTGTATATCCATGGAGAAAAAAGGAGGTCTGAATTAGCATACTTGTTTGATCTTTTCTGTGAAAGCTGTTAAGCGCACTGTTTTTAAAACTGCAGTATACTTGGGCCAGAGAGATAATACAGGAGTTAAGGTACCTATCTTGCTCATAGCCAACCCTGGCTCAATCCACAGTGCCATATATATATAGTCTCTAGAGCACCAGCAGAAGTGATTACTGAGCACATGAACCAGAAATAAACCCTGAGCACTACTGAATATGATCCCCCCTGCCATCAAGCACGTTCCTCTAAAACACATTCTTCCAGTATATTTCATGCTATCAAAGCACTTTTTTTTTTTACAGAGGCACCAGTGCAGAGTGAAGAGACATGAGGTGTACTCATTTAGCCATCAATATTTAGAAACCCACCTCTTCTACTGGCTACCAATATAATTTTTTCCATTAATCTCACACTCTTTTGTCCTTTAGGATAACAAACAAACAAACACTATCCTCCCGTTGTTCATTGATTTGCTCCAGCGGGCCCAGTAGCATCTCCATTTTGAGACTTGTTGTTACTGTGTTTGGCATATCGAATATGTCACGGGTAGCTTGCCAGGCTTTGCTGTGCGGGCGAGATACTCACAGTAGCTTGCTGGACTCTCTGAAAGGGGTGGAGGAATCAAACCCAGCTCGGCTACGCTGGCTGCGTGCAAGGCAAACACCCCACCGGTGTGCTAGAATACTAATCCAAAAAATGAGATTTGGCTTGTTACAATCACTGAAGTTAAGAATCCACCGTTATATAATGAAGTGAGGAAAGTGGTTAAAGATAGGTTGGTTGTCACCGCCATGCTCCAGGCCACTTTCCACATGCTCGGGCCGAGCTTCACAAATGAGTGAACATATTCCTAGACACATCATAAAATAATCCCTACCTATTTTCCATAATTACCACACCATATTTTATGGGGTTCAGACAGTAGGCAACAAATCATAGAGAGAAATATATATATGCATGTATACATATTTTCAGAGAGATATAACAAAACTCACATCACCCAAACTTTAACAACATGTTAGTGATATTCTATAGAATGTCTTAATGAACAATCTGCCAAAATAGAACAATCTTCACACTGCTTTCTATGTGAACAATTTTTTGTAAGCATGTTCAGCAGTCCTTCATAATAGACAATACAAAATATATTCTTTCATTTGTGTTTTGGGACAGGGATTGGAGCTTGGGATGAAAACATCCCGAAATTGATAGTGGGAAGGTATAATGTTGGTGGGATTGGTGTTTGAATATTAAATGTAATCAAATATTGTGAACTAACTCATAAAAAAATTAAATAAATAAATAAAATTTTTAAAAAGATAGGTTGGTTGTTGTTGAAAAACTTTATTTTTCAATTGTTTTAGATTCAGGGAAATATTGAGAAAGTACAGAAATTTCCCATATATCTTTGACCCAACACTTTCTAGACTCCCACATTATCAACATTTCTCATAGAGTGCAACATTTACTACAATTTATGGGGCTTTCATTGGTACATAATTCTCACCCATAGTTTATTGTTTATGTGAGGATTCACTCTTGGTGCTGGCATTCTATGAGTTTAGATAAATGTATACATATATTCATCATTATAGTACCATACAATGTATTTTCCATACTTAAATATCCTCTGGGGTTAGCCTATTCATCCTTTTATCTTCCACCTCAACTTTAACAACTACTTATCTTTTTTATTTTCTCTACAGAGTGGACTTTTATGTAAATCATAAAGTTGGAATCATATTACATGCAGCCTCCATAAGACATTTTTCTACTTAGTGGTATTTAACATCCATATCTTTTCATGATCATAACTTTATTTTTTAATTTCAATGGCAAATAATATTGCATTGTCTGGATATGACATTCACCCACTGAAGGACATTTTGGTTGTTTGCAACTTTGATAACTTTGAATAAAACTGCTATAAATATAATTTATTAGTTTTCATCTTAACGATTCTGGTTTTGGGATAATATGTTGTTTTGTGAAAACTCATCAAACTATTTTCTAAAGTGGCTTTGTTACTTTGTATCACTATGAGCTATGAATAAAATTCTTTTGGCATTACATCCTTGCCAGAATTTGGAATCATCAGTGGCTTGGAGTTTGACCACCCTAACAAGTTTGTAGAGCTATCTCATTTAATTTATATTTCCTGATGACATAATATAAAGCATCTTTTCACATGCTTATTTGAAATATGTATATCTGATGTGCCATTAAGTGATCCTTCTCTAAACCTACACAAGTTGTTTGTTTAATATCTTAAAATCTCTAAAAACATTTTAAGAGTTCTATGTATAGGGGCCAAAGAGATAGTTGTTGTACTATACAGCTGGTGTATTATACAGCATGTTATATTATACAACTGAACTTTTTATTAAATTCAGTATCTTAAATATCTGTGATGCTATTCCACAGGTCAAAGTTGAAGCAAAGTTGAAAACCACTCATCTATCACCTTATCACTGCTTTCCATGGAGTTAAAGATTTATTTCTAAACTACTTAGAAGTACCAATGGGTAATACACATCATAGAAGAGTTCATTCACATTAGATGGTAAGAGAGTCACACCTAGAAACAAACATATAATTCATTCTATATTAGCAAACTCAGATTTTGGGACATTGACAAAGTACAACTTTTTGTTTTCTTTTAATAACTCTTGCATCGGGTTTCTAGTGCATAACTTAAATATTAGCCTATTGTATAACTAATTTAATCATGTAATTTTGACTTGTAATGCCAGCAGGATAGTAGAGCAGAGAGGGCATTTGCCTTGCATTTGGCCAACCTGAATTTAATTCCCAGTACCACATGTGATTCCCAGAGTCCACGAGGAGTGATCCCTGACTGAAGGGACAACAGTAAGCGCTAAACACCACCAGGTGTGGGCTAAAAACAACAACAACAAAAGCAAATAAACTTTGTGATTTATAGAGGAGAGAGTGGTCCTTCAATCCTATGATAATTCCTGGACCCCATCCCCATGTCTTAGCCTAACAAATTTTTCAACATAGCATTTATCACCATCTGGCATGATTTTGTATGTCTTTATTATTTTGTAATTGTCTGCTGCTTCTGTGTTTGGCATATCGAATACTCTCAGTAGCTTGCCAGATATGCCAAACACAGTAACAACAAAATCTCCAATGGAGACGTTACTGGGCCCGCTCGAGCAAATCGATGATCAACGGGAGGGCCTTTACCTTTACCTGCTGCTTCTGGTAAAATGAGAGTTTGATGACAATAGCAGTCTATATCATTCACTCCTGTGTGTCCAGTTCATATAAAAATATTTGGTCTATTGTAGGTATTTAATAAATATGTCTTGACTGAATGATGTAATTTGAGGTAGGGGATTGGATGGTTGTCACACCTTGCAGTGCTCAGGGGCTACTTCAGACACTTTGCTCCCTGTGATGCAACGGGGACCTTGTGGTGGCAGGGAATGAATCCTAGTCTCCCACACTAATCCTTTGAACTATCTCTCAATCTGCCTTATGACATTTATAAAGGGAATTGCTATGGAATGTCATAATTACTAGTAACAATAACATTTGATGAGCCATAATGTATAGCTCATCTTGGGATAAGTAGGAAGTTGAGGAGAGACAGGAAAAAGAATTTGTAAATGCAGAGCTTTCGAGCTTTAGCTGCTTAAACAGTATAGATAAGGGCTAGAGGGCTAATACTGCATCTAAGGCACTTGCCTTGTATGTAGCTGACCCAGAGCTTAATACCTGGCATCCTACATGGGCATCAGAGCACAACCGAGAGAAATCCCTGAACGTTGAGACAGGAGTAGGTATGCCCTAACTGTCCCTCCCCAACAAAAAAAATAAAAATAAAGAATATATAAAAAAAGGTTGTTACAACTATAGAGTCTCAGACACGACCCCAATCAATCAATATCTTAACAAGATGCCAGGATGATTCATAATTTCATTAAAGTTTGAAAAATAATTCCCTGGGTATTTGTAAAAGAGACCTGAATTTGGTAGTAGACACCAAAGCATGTCTTTTCTGACCTAATGTAGATTCCCAGAAGCCATAGATAAGTGGAAAGTGATTCCTAATGATTCTCTTTTGGATTTAGTGTGGTTAAATTTTTTTCAAAATTTATTTGGTGCCATTATTTATAATATTGCTTATAACAAAAATTTAGGCAGTGTTTCAACTCCCTACCACCAACAGTGTCAGTATCCCTCCATCAGTGTCTGAAGATCACCTCCATTCTCCCTCAATCCCTTGGTAAATTCTGTTTTGGGGTGTAGGATAACATTGGTTTGTCCTTTCTGCCTTGCCACAGGGAGCTTAGGTTTATTGGATTACTCCCATCACAGTGCTCCTGTGCTCCCATTCCTCTGTGTTTATCTGTAAACTCTCTCTGTGCTCTGCTTCCCCAACCAGTCACCTTTATCTCCTAATCAGATTTTGTTAACTTGTAAATATTGCTTTTCTCTTCTCCTTATGTCCTTTGCATAGTTAATTTAGAGCAATGTTCTTTTTGCATAGACACAGAAAGACAGTTAATGCTATGCTTTTGTGACGTGGGAGTTAATTGACTCTGAATAATATTCACTCCAGGGCATCTGTTTTTTCAACTTAAGCCTCAGTTGCCCTTACTTCCTAGCACCCAAAAACCAGGGTCCCGAAAAGGGACTGTATGGATCCAGGGTAAGCTGTGAGCTACTCTAGCATCAAAACGGGCAAGGCCAAAGTGCCATAATACTTAACTATAAGAGCATGTTCATGGACAACTTCTGTCGTGATCCTAAAGGTGACAATTGGATTAGGACCCTGCTAGTATTAGGAAAGATTAATCTGGCCTGAGCACTGTAGTCTGAGATCTATAGCGAGATGTCCCCAGGAGAGCCATCCTATAAGCTTAATGTATTTCTTACTGTGTTCATACAAAATGACTAATATTATTGAGGAATAGAATTAAGATGAATGTTTAAATGGCCTTGAGCGGATCTCCTGGCTGCAGGAGATCAGGAAGGGCATTGATATGTTGGTTGTGCTACTGCCAAGGTTTAAAGGGGTGAGAGACTAGAGAGACCAGGAAGGCGAGTTGGGGCACAAAGAGACTAGCAAGGGGGACTGGAAGAGATGGGAATGAGGGGCAGGGTGAGACTGGAATGGGGAGCTTAGTGAGACAGGAACAGTTGCGTGGGGAGAATGGAATAAACGAAATAATAAATGGAATAACTGATCACCAACCAGCCTGACACTCATTTCCTCCTTCATCCGCCCTTGGCATCAGCTGTGCCAGGTTGGGAACTGGCCTGAAACTACCAAACACAGGTGGCGAGAGAGAGCCGTGGGCTTCATATTCGTTTAATGAATACACATGGGGAGGTTCAGTTTTTTGTTGCTGCTGTTGGCAGGGGGAGGGGGGACCACACTGGTGATGCTCAGGGCTTACTCCTGGCTCTGCATTCAGAAATTACTCCCACCAGTGTTCAGGGAATAGCATGAGGTGCCAGGGATCAAACCTGAGTTCGCCACATGCAAGGCAAAAGCCCTACCTGCTGTGCTATTGCTCTGGCTCCAGGTAACTTTATTTTAAATTTTTAATTATTATCATTTGGGTTATGTGCTTACAAGTGCTTTCCTTTGGGGACAGGAAGGAAGATAGTTTGGATCACACTTGACAGTGCTCTGGGCTTACTTCTGGCTCTGCACTCAGGGATCCCTCTAGGCAGGGCCTGGGGTACCATATGAGGTACAAGAGATAAAACCAAGATTGGGCATGTGCAAGGCAAGCACTCTGTTCATAGTACTATGGCTCTGGATCCACCTCTTATGGTTTCAATGTACACAGTTACCTAACTTCAACCATAGCATAGTGCCCAAGACCCTCCACGAATGCCCTTATGTTATATACATGTTTATTTCCAGTACCTATCTTGCAAGAAGATATAAAATGATATCAGAGGATTGCCTTACTCTTTTTTTTTACATAAGCACACTTTTGCTTTTAATGCTTAAAAATATCCTAACTCCAAAGAGCCTTTAATTTTGCAATAAAAATTTTAAATATGAAAGTCAAACTAAAAGATAACAGATTTCAAAGAATTTTTCTAGGAAATCAGGAGTAGTCCAAAGAAAGGAAGGTATTCATTACTTACAGGTTATTTCCCAAGAAGATAGATACCAAGACAAACAGAGGCAAACATAGAAATCACAAATCATGGTGTAAGGAATGATCATTTTCTTTTAAATTTTTTTTTTTTGGATTTTACTTTTTTTTTTTAATTTTATTTTATTTATTTATTGAATCACTGTGGGAAAGGTTACAAAGCTTTCAGGTTTATGTCTCAGTCATGCAAATATCAAACACATTTCCCTTTATCAATACTTATTTTTTACCATGAAGAACCCCAATAAAACCCCACCCCCCACCCCTCCCCGTCCCTGTGAGGCAGATGAATTCTAGTTAACACTCTATCTGCTTTGATTAGATTCATTGTTTCAATAAAAGATTCACCACTATTATTTAGAGTTTACCCCCCCCCCCGCAAATCAGACATGCTGAAAAAGCATTGTGACGTGATTTGCTTTCTACAGCTGGGTTCAAGAATTAAATGTTGGTTTTGGATTTCTGCTATTTTACTTATTGACCCTGGAAGTATTTCTACTGAAAGTCAGATAGTTAAGAAATTGGTTTCTGTGTTCTGGAGTCGTGGCCGTGCTGGAGAGCCGCTCGCGGGGGGCAACTGGTGGCCTCGGTAGGGCGTGAAGGGCGGAGCGAAATGCCCCCCTTCCCATGAGGTTTTAGTCGCCCCCACACTCCCGGCTCATACCTGCTGTCCACAAGGCTCCCATGTGGCCGCCATCTTTCTTTCCAGAGAGGAGAGGGCGATTGGGGCAACACCCTTTCCCCTCCGGCAGACTTGATGGACTGGATCAACGCATAGTCCGTTCACTTTTCTGCTCCAAGCTGCTGGGTTCTGTATTAAGTCCTTGTGCTTCTGGGGCCATGGCCGTGCTGGAGAGCCGCTCGCGGGGGGCAACTGGTGACCTCGGTAGGGCGTGAAGGACGGACCGGAACGCCCCCCGACCCATGAGGTTTTAGTCGCCCCCACTCCCCCGGCTCATACCTGCTGTCCACAAGGCTCCCATGCGGCCGCCATCTTTCTTTCCAGAGGGAGGAGGGCGGAAGGGAGCAACACCCTTTCCCCTCTGGGCAGAAATGATTGCCTGGATTAACGCATAGTCCTTTCACTTTTCTGCTCCAAGCTGCTGGGTTCTGCATTAGGTCATTGTGCTTCTGGGGCTGTGGCCGTGCTGGAGAGCCGCTCGTGGGGGCAACTGGTGGCCTCGGTAGGGCGTGAAGGGCGGACCGAAACGCCCCCCTTCCCATGAGGTTTTAGACGCCCCCACACTCCTGGCTCATACCTGCTGTCCACTAGGCTCCCATGTGGCCGCCATCTTTCTTTCCAGAGAGGAGAGGGCGAATGGGGCAACACCCTTTTTACTCTGGCAGACTTGATGGCCTGGATCAATGCATAGTCCGTTCACTTTTCTGCTCCAAGCTGCTGGGTTCTGCATTAAGTCCTTGTGCTTCTGGGGCCGTGGCTGTGCTGGAGAGCCGCTCGTGGGGGGCAACTGGTGACCTCGGTAGGGCGTGAAGGACGGACTGGAACGCCCCCCTTCCCATGAGGTTTTAGTCGCCCCCACACCCCCGGCTCATACCTGCTGTCCACAAGGCTCCCATGTGGCTGCCATCTTTCTTTCCAGAGGGAGGAGGGCGGAAGGGAGCAACACCCTTTCCCCTCTGGGCAGAAATGATTGCCTGGATTAACGCATAGTCCTTTCACTTTTCTGCTCCAAGCTGCTGGGTTCTGCATTAAGCCCTTGTGCTTCTGGGGCTGTGGCCGTGCTGGAGAGTCGCTCGTGGGGGGCAACTGGTGACCTCGGTAGGGCGTGAAGGACAGACCGGAACGCGCCCCTTCCCATGAGGTTTTAGTCGCCCACACACCCCCGGCTCATACCTGCTGTCCACAAGGCTCCCATGCGGCCGCCATCCTTCTTTCCAGAGAAGAGAGGGCGAATGGGGCAACACCCTTTCCCCTCCGGCAGACTTGATGGCCTGTATTAACGCATAGTCCTTTCACTTTTCTGCTCCAAGCTGCCGGGTTCTGCATTAAGTCCTTGTGCTTCTGGGACTGTGGCCGTGCTGGGGAGCCGCTCGTGGGGGGCAACTGTTGACCTCGGTAGGGCGTGAAGGACGGACCGGAACGCCCCCCTTCTCGTGAGGTTTTAGTCGCCCACACACCCCCGGCTCATACCTGCTGTCCACAAGGCTCCCATGTGGCTGCCATCTTTCTTTCCAGAGGGAGGAGGGCGGAAGGGAGCAACACCCTTTCCCCTCTGGGCAGAAATGATTGCCTGGATTAACGCATAGTCCTTTCACTTTTCTGCTCCAAGCTGCTGGGTTCTGCATTAAGCCCTTGTGCTTCTGGGGCTGTGGCCGTGCTGGAGAGTCGCTCGTGGGGGGCAACTGGTGACCTCGGTAGGGCGTGAAGGACAGACCGGAACGCGCCCCTTCCCATGAGGTTTTAGTCGCCCACACACCCCCGGCTCATACCTGCTGTCCACAAGGCTCCCATGCGGCCGCCATCTTTCTTTCCAGAGAAGAGAGGGCGAATGGGGCAACACCCTTTCCCCTCTGGGCAGAAATGATGGCCTGGGTTAACGCATCGTCCGTTCACTTTTCTGCTCTAAGCTGCTGGGTTCTGCATTAAGTCCTTGTGTTTCTGGGGCTGTGGCCGTGCTCCAAACTTAACTCTGATTTTCAGGGAGAAAGATTGGGTGGTTTACTTCTCATTGATCACTTTGTATATAGAGAGATGTCGCGCGGCCGCGTAAGCGACCGCGTGGTTTTGAGAAAAAGTCCTCGTTCCCGCATACTCGAGCTGTGTTTGTAGAGGCTTCTGGTCACCGGGGTTCCATCTGGGGGAGGCGGGATGCGGCACTTACTCCATCTGGAACTTGCCGGTGATCTCGGCTCTTTTTGGAACCTGTTTTTTCTTTTTTTTTTCCCCTCCGGGATCTGTGGTTCCCGCACCCTCCATGTGTTCCTTCTCTTATGCTGCACGCTTCAAAGATGGCGCTGGGGGGCGGGCTGTGGGCGTGACTTCCGGAATCAGAGGTTACCTGGGAGGTGTAGTCTGGCTGATTTGAGAAAAAGTCCTCATTCCCGCATACTCGAGCTGTGTTTGTAGAGGCTTCTGGTCACCGTGGTTCCATCTGGGGGAGGCGGGATGCGGCACCTACTCCATCTGGAACTTGCCAGTGATCTCGGCTCTTTTTGGAACCTGTTTTTTCTTTTTTTTTTCCCTCCGGGATCTGTGGTTCCCGCACCCTCCATGTGTTCCTTCTCTTATGCTGCACGCTTCAAAGATGGCTTCTTTTAAATTTTTTTCTTTTTTTCCAACACCCATCCCTTCACCACTGTACATTTACCATCACCAATGTTCTTAGTTTCCCTCCCACCCCATGCTCCACCTGCCTCGGTGACAGCTCTCTCTCTTTCTCTGTCTCTCTCTGTCTCTCTCTGTCTCTTTCTCTCTCTCTCTCTCTCTCTCTCTCTCTCTCACACACACACACACACACACACACACACACACACACAAACATACCTTTTTCCAGGTATTCCAAATCTTGGTTCATCCTAAGGAGGTTATAGATATCCAGAAATTTATCCATTTCTTCAAGGTTCTCTTGAGGCATAAAGATACTCAAAGTAATTGTTGATGATCCTTTGAATTTCTGTGTTTCCTTTTGTGATATTCTCTCTTTCATTTCTGATTTGGTTCATTAATAATCAAGAATTAGATTTATTTATTAGAATTATTAAATAAATCTCGAGTTTTATTTATTTGCTCGAGTGGGCCCAGTAATGGCTGGAGCAATAGCACAGCGGGTAGGGTGTTCGTCTTACAAGCAGCCAACATGGCCGACCCGTGTTCGATTCCTCCGCCCCTCTCAGAGAGCCCGGCAAGCTACCGAGAGTATTCGATATGCCAAACACAGTAACAACAAAGTCTCCAATGGAGACGTTACTGGGCCCGCTCGAGCAAATTGACGATTAAATAAATCTAATTCTGGATTAGATTTATTAGAATTCTTTCTCTTTGTAAGTCTTGCTTGCTAGTGTTTTATCAGTCATGTTTATTTTTTCAAAGAACCAACTGTTGTTTCATTGATCATTTGGACTGTTTTGGGGGATTCCAGCTCATTAATTTCTACTCTATGTTTTATTATTTCCTTCCTCCTGCCTGGTTTGAGCACTTTTTGGGCTCCTTAGATTTTCCAAGATCTTAAACTGTAAAGTCAAGTTATTTCTGTGGGTCCTTCCTTCCTGATGTATGCTTGCAAAGTTATAAGTGCTCCTCTGTACACTGCTTTTGCTGTATCCCACAGTTCCGGTAGTGCATATTCTCACTCTTGTTCATTTCCAGGAATCTTTTGATTTTCTCTTTGATTTCCTCTCGAACCCACAAGTTATTCAGTAGCCATATATTCAATATCCAGGTGTTTGATTTAATTCTCCATTTTCTGTGTGTAATTAAATGCTATTTTCAATGCCTCATGGTCTGAAAAGATGGTACAATTTTTATCCTCTTAATTTTATGGAGGCATGTTTTGTGGCCCAGCATGTGGCCTCTCTTGTAGAATGTTCCGCATACACTGGAGAAGAATTTACTTGGCTCTTGGGGGATTGCTAGCTCCCTATCTTCCATTTCAACCTACAGAGCCAGTTTCCTTGCTGAGTTTTAGTCTCATTGATCCATCAAGGGGTGGCAAAACAGTGTTGAAGTCTCCAAGTACTACTGTGTTGCTACCAATGTCCTCCTTGAAGTCTATTAGCAGGTTTTTTTTTTTTGCTTTTGAGATCACACCCAGCGATGCACAGGGGTTACTCCTGATTCATGCACTCAGGAATTACTCCTGGCAGTGCTCAGGGGACCATATGGGATGCTGGGAATTGAACCCCGGTCGGCTGCATGCAAGGCAAATGCCCTACCTGCTATGCTATCATTCCAGCCCCTATTAGCGGTTGTTTTAAGTAATTTGCTGGCCTCTCATTGGGTGCATATACATATAGAAGTGTATTTCTTCCTGATGTATGTATCCCTTGATTATTTGGAACTGACCTTCACTGTTTCTTGTAACATTTTCCAGCCTAAAAATCTATATTTTTGGATCCTAATATGGCCACCCTGACTTTTTTGAAGGAAGTTAATTGCTTGAAGAATTGTTTTCCAACCTTTCATTTTGAGTCTGTATTTGCTCCAACTATTCAAATGTGTTTATTGCAGGCAGAAAAATATTGGATTCAATTTTTTAATCCATTTTCCACCTTGTGTGTTTATTTGGTGTGTTAAACCATTGGCACTGAGAAAGATTATCATCACAGGGTTTTGTGCCTGCCATCTTTGTTTAGAGGACTGTTGAGTTGGTGGGATTTGTCTTGCCTTACAGTGGCCCCTTGAGTTTTTCTTTCAAAATTGGTTTTGAGTCTATGAAGTTCCTGAGCTATTGTTTATCCATGTATTTGCATATCATTCTGTTAAATCTTAATGAGAGTCTAGTCAGGTATTCTTGGTGAATCTTCCATTTGTTAAGCTCTTTTAAGTATATCCCACCACTGTCCTTGGCTCAGAGGGTTTCATTCAGTAGGTCTGCTATAAAATTAAGGGATGCTCCTTTGTATGTAATTTCTTTCTTTGTTTTTTTTTTTCGAGTCACACCCAGTGATGTTCAGGGGTTACTCTAGGCTCTGAACTCTACACTCCTGGCGGTGCTCAGGGGACCATATGGGATGCTGGGAATCGAACCTGGGTCGGCCGCATGCAAGGCAAACACCCTACCCGCTGTACTATTGCTCCAGCCCCTGTAATTTCTTTCTTTGATCCTGTGGCTTTCAGTATTGTATCTCCATCTATGGTGTTTGTCATTCTAACTAGCATGTGTCTTAGAATCTTTTTATTAGGATCTCTTTTAGCAGGTACCCTTCAGGTTTCTTGGCTCAGGATGCCTGCATTCTCCAGCTCTGGGAATTTTTTAGCAATGATGTCTTTAACTGTTACTATCTCACTGGGGTTGCCTCCCTATCCCTCTGGGATGCCAATGATTCTACTCTCTTCCTCTTGAATCCATCCCACAGTTCTCTATTCTGCCCTTGAGTTATTTTGAGGACTTTCTCCATCTTTTGCTGTTACCTGGAGATTTTCTGCAGCTCATCCTCAAGCTCACTGATTCTGTCTTCAGCTGTTGTTACTTTACTGTTAAGGGTACCTGTTGACTTTATCATTTCAGATGCCAAATTTTTAATTAATGCCACTTCTGTTTGTAATTTCCATCTATATTCTCTCATTTCCTCCTGTATTTTATTGATTGTCCATTTCACTGTTTCTTTCATATCTTACTGTATTTATTGAATGTCTGTTTCACTATTTCTTTGAGCTCATTAAATATCCTTATTTTGTCTTCGTAAAAATATTATGTATGTGGGCATTCCTTGTTGAGGCTTCAGAGCTCCTATCTTCGTCCACTCCTTGTGGTAGGTTTCTTCACTGTTTTCCTGTGGTGCCTATGGTACTCTGGAGGCAGTTCTTTTTTTTTTTTTTTTGCATTTTTTTGGGTCACACCACAGGGGTTACTCCTGGATCATGCACTCAGGAATTACCCCTGGCAGTGCCTGGGGGACCATATGGGATGCTGAGAATAGAACCCGGGTTGGTGGGTTGGCTGTGTGCAAGGCAAACACCCTACCCACTGTGCTATCACTCCAGCCCCCTGGAGGCAGTTCTTTTGAATACTATCCACGTCCCCCACTCACTGCCTGAGAGGGATCTGGAGGAGGTTCGTGAGTTATCTCTTCTTTATCTGAATAGGATATGGTGGGGGAAATTAATTAGCGGCCACATGAGCCACCAGGTTGCATCTTTCTCTAATTGCCAATGCTCCTTGCTGCTCTGACAAACCATGCCCACCTGTGGGAGTAGCTAGGCATTAGGGTTGTACAGCCGCCATTATGATAGATTCTGTGTCCCAAACTGCCTCCAGCATGCAGGCCTCAAGAAATATCTTCCCACCATCCCACCAGGTTGCTTCTAAGGCATGACAATTTTCAAAGGTCAAACACTATTTTAAATTAGAGATAGTGTTTACATAAATTTATAGATTTTTAAACTCCTAAATTTATCACCAAAGTACTTTATTCCCAGTCTTGATGATCCAACTGTTACTTAATAATCCAAAATAAACTTTCAGTGCAGTGAACTACATTCTTAGCACCAGCAATCCTATCCATGAACAACATAACAAAAGCCCCAGGAGATCATGTTGAAAAGGAATATCCTAGTGGGTTTGCCATTTGGAGAAATCAGGACAACGAAAGTACACTTTTTCTGGGAACTCAACCTGCTACCAGCTGATAGTCATCGTAAGGGGCACTTTTCTATAAATCACTATAATTTAAAAACCAAATGCTTTGAAATACCTTTTGCCAGATCAAATCAAAACTGACTCTCAGTTGGTGGAAGGCCCAGATGTGAGTTTTGTAACACACATCAATTACTATCTAATCCATCACTAGCAATAGTTGAATGTACTCAGTGCCATTCCCAGAACTAGGGCCCTGGAAACAAATAACAGCATCTGGGTAGGAGTAGATTTAAAAATGCTCTAGTCACTATCTGCAAGGCATGAGTGGAGCATGTATAAGCACATGCTCAGTTTGGCCTTTTAATCTCAAGTCATATCATCCCTTGAACTATTTAAAGCTCGAATTGTGAGCAGCAAAAGATGTTGCTATATAAAGAAAATGTCATTTTCTCTAACAGCAATTTCATAACAGCTCCTCAGATACTTTCTTTGACAATAGCTAAATTTTTTTCAGACAACAGAATGGTCACTAACATGATCCTTAACTTCAATGACAGACAAGAGTTCCTTTCCACATAAAAATGTTGATTTATTTTATCCTTCACATTGTTATCAGGTACTTTCAACAGAAAATAACAATGCAACTCTATCCAGTATGAATAAACCAGCATAAATATGAACACACAAATGGGACACTAAAACAACTAAGCATCCTCACAGCTGACTTTCTAATTCCACAGAACCTAGTCAGATTAAAAGTAAGTAAAGTAAAGGCCCTCCCGTTGATCATCGATTTGCTCGAGCGGGCCCAGTAACGTCTCCATTGGAGACTTTGTTGTTACTGTGTCTGGCATATCAAATACTCTCGGTAGCTTGCCGGGCTCTCCGAGAGGGGCAGAGGAATCGAACTCGGGTCGGCCATGTTGGCCACTTGTAAGGCGAATGCCCTACCCGCTGTGCTATCGCTCCACCCTTTTCTACTTGACTAATTTAACCAAGGTCAATTATCTTAATGAAAGATAATTATTATCACTATGTCTAATTTTTCTGGTGACAGCAGGGTGTGGCTTATGGGTGTGATCCCTGGGTTGCTGGAGACTGGGGGAAGCAGGCAGAGGATCTCTGATCCCAGATCCCGTTGAGTCCAGAGTCCAAGGCCACAAAGTTTCTCATTACCTGGGATCCGTGGGACTTCACGCCTGCATGAGGCTTGGCCTGAGCATCCGCTGCTGGGACTGAGTCCCTTGGGGTAGGGAGGGCTTATCGACCAAGGAGGCCTCCATAACCATGCCACCAGACTCCGCGCCAGGCTGTTTCCACTCGGGGAGCCCCAGAGGGGACAGGAACTTTGTGACCTTGGACTGTGGACTCAACGGACCTGGGAGCAGGAAGAGATCCTCTTCCTGCTTCCCCCAGTCTCCAGTGACCCAGGGATCACACCCATAAGCCACATTCTGCCAGCACCAGATAATCTCTTTGTCGACCACCCTCCAGAACTAACGGCTTCTCCTACCAGACGGGAGTATAAAAGGAGGCCCCATAACCATGCCACTGGACTCTGTGCCAGGCTATTTCCACTTGGGGAGCCCCAGAGGGTGGGCGGGCAAGATTCCTCCCTGCCCCAAGGGACCCAGCCCCGGCAGTCAACCTCCACTACCCAATCGCCGTCACACTCCAGGCCACTTTCTGGACTGAACAGCTGCAAAGTGTCATGGGACACTTCCTACGCATGTGTCCATAATTATCACACCATGTTTGATGAAGTTCCGACAGTAAGCAATAGATCATAGAGAGAAATATATATGTAATGCCTCTCGGAGTACCCAGCAAGCTACCGAGAGTATCCTGTCTGCACAAGCAGAGCCTGGCAAGCTACCTATGTCGTATTCGATATTCCAAAGCCAGTAACTTTAACAGTTCTCATTGCCCTGACCCTAAAGAGCCTCCAATCATTGGAAAAGACTGATGAACAACGGAGTGACAGTGATACGGTGATACAGTGATCTCTAATTTTTATTTAGAGCTTAGCTTGTGGCTGATATTGCTCTGCACATTTTATATGTATATGTCATATCTTCTCCATAAAAATCCTATGTGGTATAATTATTAACCCCATTTTACAAATGCAAAACAGGAAGGAAGCCAATGTGGTTAAGGAACCTGTGCTAGGTTACATAACTATGTTGGGCACTTGACAGGGTACAATACCATCCTTTCTTATTTCCTACAGCTTCCTTTTGATCCTTTATTTCCAGTCCCCCTAAAAAATTAACATATTATCAAGAAGACTGGGGCCGTAGATCACCCTTGACCCCAATGTTTAGAGAGGAGAAGGACAAAGAAAGAAATCAAGGAGGGAAGAAGAGAACAGAAGTAATGGGTGAACAGGCATCAGAGTTTCAGTTATATGGGTGATATGGGTGAGTGGTATGGCATATATCCAAAATACAGACTCAACAAAACTGAAAACGTGAGATCTAAGCTGCAACCACTGAAAATTTGTAATGTGCCTGTCAAGTTGACCGGCAGGGATAGTGCAGGGATTGGGGGTAGGGAGGGAATATGGGAACACTGGTGGTTGGCACTGGTGGTGGAATTGATGTTGAAATATTATATGCCAAAACTCAACTATCAATAACTTTTATAAACCACATTTTTTAAACAAAAATAAATTAAAAATAAATAAGACTAGGGCCAGAGAAATAGTACGGCAGGTAAGGCACTTACTTTGCATGGGGCTGACCATGTACTGTCCACCGTACCCTATACGGTCCCCTGAGTCCTGCCTGAAGTGATTCTGGAGCTCAGAGCCAAGAGTAAGCCCTGAGTGTGGCTGTGTGTGACCCCTAAAAACAGGAAGAAGATAACCAAAAGGAAGGGAAAATGGGAGTTAAATTTTATGCAGTTTTCTGTCACGGGTTAAGGACCAGCATATTCACAGAAATTTCCTACAATTCCTTGGAAAAGTTATTGCCACTTAATTGGGAGTTGGTATTCAACCAGCAATCTGCAGCTAGATGCCAGTTTACAGAGACGGGGGAGGTAAGGGGCGGGGAGGGTAAGGGATTGGAGGGGAGGAGAAGAGAGGAGAGGAAATTAGGTTTGTTCTTCAAGCCTGTATTCTCCCTCTAACGTGTATTTTTGCTTGCTACTCTATATGTTTCTTTATTTTTTTTCCACTCTGGAGAAGCCTGTGTTCTCTCTAAAACACATATTTCCTCTCTTTTCTCCCTCACATCTTTCTAAATAAGTTTAGATAAAATTATCCTGCTTCTCATCGGCCACCATCCAGATCACATGGCTCTTTCTCTCAGAAGGGAGCATAACATGAAGCCCGTCATAGTCATGCGACTGGACTCGCTGTTTCACTCAGGGCGCCCCAGACGGGAGAGGGTGAGAGCCCTCCTCGTCCCAAGGGACACAGCTCCAGCAGCCAAAAACCTCCAGAACCCAACTGCCCCCATGCTCAAGGCCACTCCCCCAAACCCTCGGGCCGAGACTCATGCATGAGTGAACATATTTGACTGCACGGCCGCATTTTGTGAGACAGTCCCTACCCATTCTCCATAAGTACCACACCATATTTGATGGGGTTTAGATAGTATGCAACAAATCATAAAGGGAAATATATATATGCATATACATATATATGTATATATATATATATGAAATAGCAATAGCACAGTGGATAGGGCATTTGCCTTGCATGTGGCCGACACAGGTTCAATTCCTCCACCCCTCTCGGAGAGCCCAGAAAGCTACCAAGAGTATCCTGCCTGCACTGCAGAGCCTGGAAAGCTCCCCGTGTTGTATCTGATATACCAAAAACAGTAACAACAAGTCTCACGATGGAGATGTTACTGGTGCCCACTTGAGCAAATTGATGAAGGGGAGGACCGTGCTATATATATATAAATATATATATATAAATATATATATATACACAAAAACTCATATCACTCAACCTTTAACAACATGTTAGTGATATCCTAAAGAGTGTCTTAATGGCCCCTGAATACTTTTTGTAAGCATTTTCAGTGGTTCTTTATAACACACAATACAAAATATATTATTTCGATTGTGCTTTGGGACAGGGATCGGGGCTTGAGATGGAAACATCCCAAATTTGGTGGTGGGAAGATGTAATGGTGGTGGGATTGGTGTTTGAATATTAAATGTAATCAAATATTTTGAACTACCTTATAAAATTTAAAAATTAAAAAAAAACTATCCTCCTTCACCAAGAAAAAAGAGAGACTGGACTTTTTAACACAGTATATGGCCAATAGTACTCACTTTACAAATATGTCTCCTTGACATCAATTGCATTCATTAATTAATTGATAAATACTTACCAGGTAGTGCTGAAGAAAATAACTCTGCGCTAAAGTTTTGACTCTCATACCCTCATATTTCTTATACCGTCATCACATTCATGTTCTCTATACCAATGGTTCTTTGCCTTTTTGCCCCTGTGGACACCTGGCCTGCATACTGGCCCCAGACTGGCAAATTTAACCAAGCTGGCAGACCACTGGTTTTCAGTCTTTCCATACCTGTGGACCAATACTGATCTGTGGATCAATGCTTGAAGATAATTGCTCTATACTACTTTATTCCTGAGTCCTAGGCTTTGGAAATCCATTCTCTCATGTAGCTGCCTTATTAATAACTCTAGGAAATATTTTTTTTTTGCTTTTTTGGGGGGAGTCACACCCAGCGATGCACGGGGGTCACTCCTGGCTCTGCACTTAGAAATCACTCCTGGTGGTGCTCGGGAACCATATGGGATGCTGGGAATCGAACATGGGTTGGCCGCGTGCAAGGCAAATGGCACAGCGGGTAGGGCGTTTGCCTTGCACACAGTCAACATGGCCGACTCGAGTTCGATTCCTCTGCCCCTCTCGGAGAGCCCGGCAAGCTACCGGGAGTATCTCGCCCGCACGGTAGAGCCTGGCAAGCTACCCCTGACGTACTCGACGTACTCGATATGCCAAACACAGTAACACCAAATCTCATGATGGAGATGTTACTGGGCCCGCTCGAGCAAATCGATGAACAACGGGAGGACCGTGACCGTGACCGAGGAAATATTTAGTCTTTGCTTTTGTCTTGAAGTTGACATGCTTTTAAGAAGAATGCTTAGGATCTGGGGTTGTAGCTCAGTAACAGAGCCCTTACAACTGTGAGGCCCTGGGTTTGATCCCCAGTACCACAAAAGAAAAAGGAAAAAGAAAAAAGAATCTTCTTTCACTGTGCGTGACCTATAGTGGACTAGCTTGAAAGTCTGCTACAAAGGACTCCCAGGTTTACTACCTCCCCCTTGGGCCACTCTGGCATTAGTGGAGTGATGTTTGGTGGTTGGAAGGTAGGAGGAGGTTGTTTTGTTTAGTTTTGTTTGGGCGGGGGAGGGGTGGGGCAAAGTGCACCACACATACGATGCTCAGGGATTACTCCTGGGGCTGGAGCGACAGCACAGTGGTAGGGCATTTGCCTTGCGTGCAGCCAGCCCGTCCTCCGCCCCTCTCGGAGAGCCCGGCAAGCTGCCAAGAGCATCTCTCCCGCTCAGCAAAGCCTGGCCAGCTACCTGTCATGTATTTGATATGCCAAACACAGTAACAACAAGTCTCATGATGGAGACGCTACTGGGCTCGCTGGAGCAAATCAATGAACAACAGGAGGACAGTGCTACAATGCTACAATGCTACAGTGCTGTGATCACACTGGGATAACTCCCAGCAGATTTGAGGGGTTAGATCTTACTCAGTGAAGGAGATGGAAGCCAGGACAGGAGCATGCGAGGAAACTGTTTTACCCACAGTAATATCTTTCCGGCCTGTTTCCACAGTGACTCCGTTTGTGAGGAAAAATATTTCTCATATGGGGGTCTAAGCAGAGAAAGTCTTTTTATCCCCTACAGTTTTGAGGCAGCTATTCTATTTCCTTTACCCCTTATCTTTTATTTCTAAAACAATTAGCTCTCCTGTTGACTCTTATAAAACAGTTAATATATAATTCATCTCAGCTCAGAGGAAAGAATATTAATATCCAAAGTCTGTTATTGGTGTAAGGCAATATGCACAAGGCACAATAAAGGGCAAGCTGAAAAATCATTTTCAATTCACACAAATGATTCTCCATAGAAGGAACCTGGCTGCAGTTAGTGCTATCAGTAGTTTACTCTGTATTCTCAGCCCTGCGGGCAATATTTAATGTGCTGGGTAATAAGCTTCTGTCTGCTATTATCTGAGGAACTAAAAACATTTAAAAATCCCATAAAGTTGTTAACTTTGACCAAGGAGGAAGGAAATGCAGATGCCATCATTTGAACTAAAAATGTACTAAACAAACTCACAAGAAAAACAAGAGAAGCTAACTTTTTATATTTGTGAAACTGCCAAATCTCATCTCTTAGCTCATCTCTCAGCTCCAGTTTCTTTTTTTAATCTAATTAATAGTTTTCATTAGAAATAACTTTAACATGTCTTTGAGTGTGCAGAGAAACAATAAAAGCACTGAGAGATCATACCACTAATGCAATAGAAAAATAAAAATAGTTTTAAAACCAAAATCACTGAGGATTGATTTGAATACAAGTAAAAGGAGTTGTTCAACTCAACATGGGTTAAATTAAAAATAAGGAAAGGTGGGGAAATTATTGCTCATGAAAAGGTAAAATCTGTGCAAGCCTGAATGAGGGACTCACATGGCATTGCCAGGACTACATTTTCCTCCATCTCCTGACTCTAGGTTGTCTTCCTTCTCAGACCAATCTTTATGGAAACCTTCAGGCTTCCTGAGAGCTGTGAGGTAGCTGGCCTGGGTGTCTCTACTTTATACCACTAATAAATGTCTCAGTTGAGTGTTCTTCTCTGTAGGCAAGGTTCACTCTCACCCTTGAACCAACCACCTGCCAAGGGAACATAATGCACCTGAACCAGCGCTAGAGGGAAAAACTTCCAGAAGCTCTATTACAGAAAATCTTGGAAGAAATCAACTAGCTGCAGAGATGCCTCTGGACCCCAGACCAGGCTGAGTCTCATCTGGGGCACATTGAAGAGGGGCAGGTGATGCCACCACACACTCAAACAGAGCCCCAGCAGCCAACAACCTCTAGATCCAATCACCACCAAGCTCGTGACTGATCCGCACAGACTCAGCATCAGCCTCATCCAGGAATGTATCTGTTAAAAAATTCAGGTATGTAGGTTTGTAACCGAAATCCCCAAGCTCTCACAGAGTCAGGGACAGGCAACTTTCCCTCATCTCTTTGTTCCAGGAGCCTGACAGTCATGCCCATGAACTGCTTCTGGCCATGGTCCAGAGACTCACAAATAAATCTCAGAAGGGACCAACTAGCTGCAGAGATGCCTCCAGACCCTAAAGTCACCATCTAGTTAAAAATTTAACTCCAGCTATATCACCCTATTTAAAATTTTAGAATTTCTGGATGACATCTCATACTCTACAACCACTGAGGTACCAGGAGTAGCACACCACATTGGATAGGATGCAGAGTAGAAGGAAACCAATCTCTTTTTTAAAAAAAAATTATTAGCACATAGGCTCAACCTGTAGCAACATGTTAGTAATCTCTTACACAAGGGCTTAATGACTCTAGGTGAGATACAATGATCTTCAAGCACTTTCTTCTAAGGAAAATTTTGATCATTTTTAGTGAATTCTTCATAACAAGCAATACAAAATAAATTATTTAGAGTCTGCTATTGGGACCAGTTTGGGTGGTGGTTGGGAAAATTTGAATAATGGTGGTGGGAAGGTGTAATGGTTGTGGGACTGGTGTCTGAATATTGAATGTAATAAATTATTGTGAATAACTTTATTAAAATAAAATAATAATAATAAAAAGAAAAACAATAAGCTTTATTGCCAAGGGCTGAAGGATTTTGGGAGGGAGACTCCCCACAATAAAGAAGCACCAGTACTAGAGAGGAGAAAATCAGTGCAAGACAACTGAAGATCAGTCAGTTCAACATTCAAACCAATGAACACTCTAACCTCAGTTCTTCCACTTGGGATGTTGACAGAAATTTCATTTAACATAAAGTAAGTCCAGAATTAGTTCACAATTTCAATTTCAACTAGTCTCTCTGTCTGTCTGTCTGTCTGTCTGTCTGTCTGTCTCTCTCTCTCTCTCTCTCTCTCTCTCTCTCTCTCTTTCCTCTTACCTAATAAGTAGGCACAGACACACATAAATAAATACATCCAGTACTGAAGCTCTTCCATTTCAACAAGAAAATATGTGGGTCATTTAGATGAAAATAAAATCTGAATCTATTGAGACATAACATTTAACTGGGTTCTAAAACCACATGCATCCAAGTACATGGTAATGCACTCTCATGTCAAAAAGGTCCTATTCCTCTTCACTTTAATTTGCATTTGTTCTGACATTACACCATATGGTGTGGGCCAAGTGCTCTTGTATGCAAAGTGAGTTCAGAGTAAATGAGCTAAAAATGTCTTACATATATAATGACTCTTGTTTCAACTTAGCTGTGACTACTAGATTGCTGCAAACACCAAAATAATAGTGGTGCTAATGAGGAGATTTGTTCATAACTTACTATGCTGTCAAGTCTAATGTTCAACCATAATGGTTATAATTTATTGATATGTTGGGTGTATACAAAGCAGTGGCTGAGGCTAGAAGCATTTTCTTGACTGAATTTAAGCCTATTCAATTGTAAATAATCTCCTTAAAATTGCTTTTTTTTTAATCTTCCCAAATTTTCTTGTAGTTTTTTTTTTTGGTCATATTCATTGGAAATACACAAACTTGAATTTAAAGCCAGAATATGGATTTCATTCTGTAGGGGACTAGAGGGACAGAACCCACTGCCAGTGAGGGTCCAGATAAGCAAAACCTTCTAGACATTGCCAATAAGAAGTGCTTGACCCGACCTTTTGGAGAGGTATCTGACACAATATATTAAAATTTTAAAAGCACATATCCTTTGACTCAGCTATTTTACTTCTGAGAATCAATCCTGTAAAAATAAAAGAACCAGTACAAGGACACAAATATGAGGAAGTCTACTGCAGTTGTGAGTGATGGCAAAATCTGGAAACAACCTACAGGTCCATAAGAATGGAATGAGTAGATCAGTTCTGATGAATCTATAAGGTGTAATTTATTATAGGCCCTCCCGTTGATCATCGATTTGCTCGAGTGGGCCCAGTAACGTCTCCATTGGAGACTTTGTTGTTACTGTGTCTGGCATATCGAATACTCTCGGTAGCTTGCCGGGCTCTCCGAGAGGGGCGGAGGAATCGAACTCGGGTCGGCCATGTTGGCCGCTTGTAAGGCAAACGCCCTACCCGCTGTGCTATCGCTCCAGCACATTTTAAAAATAAAAAGCCAAATTTACACCACAGCATAGAGAGATACATCTGTTACAGTATTAAGTGAATAAAATAAGTTGTAGGGAAGGTAATAGTGATAAAGATGCTCACTAGAAAACAAGTCAGCTAGATGAATGAGCAATAGATCATACACACATAGAAACCAAAATGATATACACATATACCAAGTATGATCACTTCTTTGTGTAAAATAGAATGGTAAGGATTGTATTCAATTTTGCAACTGGAATTATCCTGAACCTCACTTTTTTCATCTGCCATTTTGTTTTGTGATCAAATGAGGCAGTGATAAAATTGATTTAAGAACTTCAAGAAGCAATCATATGTCACATGATAATATTATTCTAAGAAAGTCTCATATATGTCAAAAACTAAGGCTCCACAAGTTTCCTCGGGGGTAAATTAACTTGCAGCATATGTTTGGCTGTATTAATCACCTCTTCTGTTCTCCAATGTTATGTGGAATCAGATTCAAAAGAGAGAAAATAAACAGAAGCTATACATTTTACTACTTCAGATTACTCATTCCATGACAGGAAAACAATTTCATATGTTTCCTAAAGCGGTCACATAATCACACAATTTGATGCTTTCAGCCCCAACAAAGTTATAGGTGTCCTTGTTTAGTAGAGGACAAAAGAGATCGTAATCTTGGGGGTGAGCAATATTGCAACAAGTAGGGCACTTGCCTTACATCTGGGTTGGATCCCTGGCATCCCATATGGTTTGCTGAACACCACCAAGAGTAATTTCTGAGTGCAGAGCCAAGAGTAACTCCTGAGCATCACCTGGTGTGGCCTTCTCTCAAAAAGAGATAGCAGTCTTGCAGAAAAACAGTGATGCATATACAATGTTTTTCCTCTTAAGATAAATCCTTTCCTCCTCATATATGCTTCATAAATCATTTTAATCATGCAATAGAGCACAAGTTTACAACCAATGTCTGGAAACAAAAGACCCTATTTCTTTCCAGTTGTGTAATCCAGGAGAAATATGTCTATATCTCAGTTTTCTTATTTGCAAAATAGGAGAGATAACAATACCTGTTTCTTAAGATAGTGATAATTAAATGTTAAAGCATTTAAATGTCTTAAAGTATATATTGCCTAGTTGGTACTAAATAAATTTTAGTTATTATTGTCCTAAACTTTTCATTTAATGATTTTATATGCTTCTCCATATTTAATATAGTCCCATGTCATCAGTTTATCTTATTTAATAGCACATAAATAGCATGTTCTATCAAATGGTATATCAAAATTTAGTTGGACATTTTTCTATTTGTTCTTTTCTAAATTATTTCTATTTCAAAATAGTAAATAGTATGTGTATGCTGGATTATTCCATATTTGTATCATTTTCATAATATGAAATCCCCTAAGGAGTACAACAATCTATTGAAATTTTGTTGTATGTTTCAAATAGGACTTTGGATTATATCTACTTGTTCCTCTATGAACCCCCTTCAGAACATATGATGTTCTCTTCCCACCCATCAATACCTGCTAATGTTTTTTTATCAGCAGGTATTGATGGTGTTTAATTGGAGCCATTAAAGGCATCACTGCATTAAGATTCATCAAAAATATTTAGTTTCAAAGTTCTCAAATGTATATATATGTACACATATATATATCCTTAAATATAACCACATTTCATTAGATGTTTACTGCTAATGAGGCAAATTTGAGCTAAATAAAGAGGAAAGTCCACTTACTCAATTATGTATTTAGCACATAAAATTCCCCCTATGAATCATAAGCTCAATCATACACTAACCATACACCCCTAAACATTTAGTTTCTTCTGAGTCATTCTAAAACATTCTGACAACTTCTCTATTGAAATTCAAAACGTCCCAATTCTGTAAGATCCTCTTTTCCTCTAATTCAAGCACCCTTTCCCCATTGGCATAATGCAATAGGGATAATCTGTATATTTACAAATTTTGAGATGAAACACACAACAGGAATCTTCCACTGTCTGCAGTCTTACATCTTCTGAGCATACCTCTCTCTAACCTACTACTGTATTTTTATTTTCTTTTCTGCTATGCCACCACTACCACTACCCTCTACAGCTGATATCTTAGTCTTATCCTTTAAGAAATCCTGCATTTTTCCCATCCTGCACATTGCTACATGCTCCCATTTTTATCTGCAGACCCTTCGATTTCTATGTCCTTTCTGTACAGTTTGCTTAAGAAGACACACTGTCCTCACTAATTTGTGTGGATTGATCCTGGCTTCCAAAGCACAGTTAGCTCTCCCTTAACAATCTGTTCACTTTCCTCCTCTACCAACACATAACTATTCTACCTTGTCTCAGGGGTCACTCCTCATGGAGAGCTAGCATCAGGCAAGATAAAAATCAAATCCATGATGTTTGCTTTCAGTGGTCGCTTTCCCTTATTGCCTATCAGTTCAGTATCCCCAAGAAACAAACATGAAACTCATTCCTCAGGTGTTTTCTCCTCTCTTGCTACAAATCACAACCAGTTTCTGGTATGGCAAGGTTTCAAGTTCCTTCACCACCAATTATTAAATTAATTAAGTTTCTAGGAAAATTAGTCTTTTTCTATACAACATATAAGTGGCACTCAAGGTGGCAGGTTTATACTACAAGAGCAAGTGCTAAATTAACTTGAGAAATAGTTAAAACCCCCACATTTCCCAAGTAGACCTTCACTGATCAGTACCTATCTTCCAAACAGGGTTAAGTGAATGACTTCTGAAACCTGAAAATTTCACCTCATTGACCTTGACTAAATCTAAAATTAAAATAATCCTTTGAAACCCCACTGTAAATTTGACCAATATGGCTAGTGTTATGCTAATGCATGGCAAAATGGCAAGTCATTTATTCTTTCTGCCCTTGTTTCCTCACATGTGAAATGATGAACATAAACTCACTTTATAGGAAGGCTGTATGCCTTTCATCAATTAACAACACATCAAATATGCAAAGTGCAGAACACCTCTGCTCAGTTCCAATGTTCAACAAATCTGCCAATTGCATTTACTACTTAGCTGATCTAACCTAGATCTTTCCTTGTTGTGGATCTGGTCTAACCCATAAATATGTTTTTGTCTGCTATACAGGTATTTACAGACATGAGTGGCTTTTAGTTTCCTGTTCAATGTTTTTTCGTTGATACAATTGTTGGGATTTTATGTTTCTTCATGAAATGCACTTCACTGAGATTTCCACTTACTACAAAAACATTTAACACCTGCGCCAAAACATTGCATGTCCAACTAGCAAATATCTAGCCAAGTAAACTCACATCAAACAGTTTTACTTTCCTTACTCCAAAGTACCTTCTGTGACTAGACAAAGGATGATGGAAACTTCAAGCTAGAACATCCAACCCTGCCAGGCACATTTCCATCTGTCCTACTGAAGACTGCCAAAATTATTTTCAATTTTTTTAAACAAAGTTAGTCAATCAAAATTCTCTTAGGCAGAAGTTATTTGAGGACTAGGAAATATGATGGTCTTTTCCATGACTAATATCTATGACAATAGAAGACAGACCTTATTATGAGGAAACAATAGTTGCACAGAAGTGGCATCTTCAGCATCTGTTTAATTCCTTCCTTTGACATACAACCCCCTCTCCATTCCCCCCTCCCAAAAAAAATACACCCTAAGCAGCAAAAAATCATGTCCATGAGAAGAGAAAATCAAGTGATTTTAAACTCTAAAGATGAAGGAAGCTTCCAAGCTAGAAACTGGAACTAAAATGGCTAGAAATCAAAATGATGCCAAGAAGAGGAGGCCAAGGCTAAGGAAGTGAGGTTGAATGCGTCAACGGCTAGTAGTCCAAGTTTGACATCAGGACAAGAAAGCATCTTACCAAGATGCAGGACCAAAGATAAAAAAATAAAAAGCACCACTGCTGTATGTATTTCTTCCCTTCTGCAGAGAAAAAGAAAACATGTAGAGGAGAAAGTTTACCTAATTCTCCTTAAACCTATGCTAACCCAAGTCATCTTTTGTTAATCAACTATTTGTCAACTAATGTCTTAGTTTTCATTTTCCCCCATATTTTTTGTTTGTTTGTTTGTTTGGACAACACACCCAGCAATGATCAGGGATTACTCCTGACTCTGAACTCAGTAATCACTTCTGTCAGCTCTTGGGAGACCATATGAGATGCTAGGAATCAAACCCAATCAGCAGCATGCAAAGCAATAAATGCCCTACCCTCTGTTCTATCACTGCAGCCCCTCCCCTCCTCAAATCTTCAAATATCCATCAAAATATCCCTATCACCAGTTCCCTTCTTTGTTTATGGTCTTATTGCTTCAAATTGTTCTGTTGAAACATTTCACGTTTTTTCTAAACATATCTAGCAGTATTATGGCTAGATATTGGAGTTTCTAAATTACACAAAAATGTTCCTAAGTCCTTACTAAGAAACCACAGAGAGTTGACCACCATGTTAAGAATCACTATCACTATCACTATCACCCCATTTGTCATTCAATTACTCAAGCAGGCACCAGTAAACGGCTCTATTCCTCCCCACCCTGAGATTTTACCAGCCTCTTCTTAACTGTCTTTTCCCAAAGATTGGAGGCTCTTTCAGGGTCAGGGGAATGCGACCTGTTGTCATTACTGTATTTGGCATATCGAATATGCCACAGGGAGCTTGCTAGGCTCTGCTCGTGCGGGTGGGATACTTTCTGTAGCTTGCTGGGCTCTCCAAGAGAGCATAAATGGGAAGGAAGTGTCTCATAATGTGTCAAGCAGCCGCAAAGCAGCTGTGCGGTCCGGAAAGCGGCCTGGAGCGTGGCGGTGGTTGGGCAGTGGAGGTCAGCTGCCAAGGCTTGGTCTCTTGGGGTGGGAAGGGCTCTCACCTGCCCCACAGCCTGGCGTGGAGTTCGGTGGCATGGTTCTGGGAGCCTCCTTTTTACTCTCATCTGGGAGGAGCATCCCTGAGTTCTGAAGGGTGACTGATGAAGAGATATTAAGGAAGAGAAATTTTTTTCTTGAAGCCCTTCTACCTAACAGAATTTTCTTTGTAATTAAATATTCCATACTCTGACAAATATAACAGAATTAAATAAATATGTTAGCAAAGCCTTTAGCAGCCAAATAAAAACCAGGATAGTACTGAAAGGCAATTTCCAGAGGTTCAGAATGAGCAACCTTCAACCTCAGCCATAGGAAATGAAGTCAGAACTAACTGCTCAAGTTGCCTTCCACTCTTACTTCCCATTCTTACAACCTTTTAACCCTCAGACATCTGCCTTCTACTCTGTGTCTACATGAAAGATAGTGTTTGCCAAATTGAGTATCAACCTGCACTCTCTACAGACCTTGTTAGGACAGATTATTAGACCTTACCCTCAATATGTATGACTCCCTAAGTCTTAAATAAGACTTAAAATTCTGCTTTTTCAACAATTTTCCAGGTGTTGATGATGCTGATGCACTAGGAATCTCACTTTGTGAACCACTCACTGCCTTATGCAAATTGCAGTGTGACCTTACGCAAGACTATTTCTGAAAATCAGAAAGCCTACCTCTCCCTAACAGAATTACAAAGACCTAAAACTTGAATATTATGTCAATAGCACAAAATAATTTTGTAAACTAGCAGAGTGATCATTAATATTCCCATAAGTGCATTTTGTGGCCATTGACCACAAAAGACACGGTATTCTTGTTTTGTTTTGTTTTGTTTTGGGGCCACACCTGGCTCTTTACTTAAAAATCACTCCTACCATGGACCATATGAGATGCCAGAGATCAAACCTGGGTGAGTCACATGCAAGGCAATCTCCCTGCCTACTATACTATGTCCAACTTCAGAAATAGTACTCTTGAAAAAGTTTTCTATTATTCTGGTTTTCTCCTTCACTATCACTTTCCTTCCCTCTCTTTCCTGTTCTCTGATTTTCTGTCTCTATATGTTCTCTCTACAATTTCATCCAATCTCCATAGCTTAAAAAAATCACTCAAAATCATCCTCAAAGTTCAAGTTGTATCTCTTCACTGGAGAAGTTCTAGGTTTGAAAAATACAGAATCATCACATTCCCCCCTTATCCTTTATAACCCTCTTCCTGAACAGTGAGTCTCAAATGCTTCCTTTTCTGACAATTGAAGGCATCTGCTAGCTTATGTCCCTTATCCATGCTGCCACCATTGTTAATCTCTGTCCCTGGTCTCTACTTTCAGAGCCTCTTTGTCTCAGTCTTCCTAAATATTGTGAAGTGCTTGAACATAGATTTCATCATACTTATCATCAATCCCCCACTGCTCTAAAATTTTATCATGGCTTCTCTCATAGCCTAAATAATAAATTTTCAAAACTAAGTCAGATATGAGAGTCTTTGCAATATGCCTCACCTTTGGGCAGTGGCCAAATGGAAACCTGTCAGGTGAGTGTTAGAACAGACTTCTGTACTGAAGCAAATTCCTTTCCAACCCTCCAATTATAATCTACTTTTACTCTTTCATTTTATTGTTTTCTGATTAAAGGTATGACTTCAAACAGTCTATATTACTGAATTTTGCACCAAAAATATTATCTTAAATGACACATATGAACTGTTTCTAATGGTATTTCCATTCCTTTCTGCCCCCAAAATTCAAAACATCACCCATGTAGATCAAAGTCAAGTTTTCTATTCCACTGGTGCTCAGAATTCCTTAATGATTCATACTAGTTGTCCCCTTTTTATCTTTCTCCTTCAGTTTCTTCCTCCTCTCTCTCTTTTTTTATATCCCTCCATCTTTTTGCTTCCGCCCTCACCCCCACAATTCATCCCTATCACCAGCCAACATGCTTTAGAACATCCTTCAAAAAATCTCTTTTGATCTATCTTTTTTTTGTTGTTTTGTTTTGTTTTGTTTGGGGGCCACACCTGGCAGCTGGCAGTGTTTAATCCTGGTTTTGCACTAAGGGATCATTCCTAGTGGTTCTGGGGGGTGGGGGAGAGGACAATATGGGATGCTGAGGATTGAAGTTGTGTCAACTGTGTGCAAGGCAAGAGCCCTGCCAGCTGTACTATCCCTCTAGCCCAATTAGACAATTTCTTTGTTGGCTTTTACAAACTTACTCTATTTCACTTAATGTTTATTCTTTCTTCAATCCTTGGCAATCTAGCTTTCAAGTGCAATTCAATTTGTATTTTCAAAGCCTCTGAGAAAACCTCTGTACCAATGTCGAGGAAAATGCCTATTATCCTACCTCAATATACTTTCAGTGGCAGTAACCATATATAATCATCCCCTTCTGCCCTTTCCCCTTCTTACACTTCTTTTTCTCTGGTTTTTGAACACTACACATTCTTCTGCCTTTTTTTTTAGTCCACTGTTCATGGTCTTCTACCATTTCATGCTTATCAGCCACTAAATTTAAGAATGTCCAGGGAATCACTCTGAGGTTCCTCCTTCTCTTATTGTCTATTTTTTTTTCAGGTGAGTTAATCAATTCTATTAACTAGATGACTCCTTATTGTAACTCCACATTTGATATCTCTAAAGTAGATATCGGGCTGGAGCGATAGCACAGCAGCAGGGCATTTGCCTTGCACGCAGCTAACATGGCCGACCCGAGTTCGATTCCTCCACCCCTCTCGGAGAGCCCGGCAAGCTACCGAGAGTATCTCGCCCCGCACAGCAGAGCCTGGCAAGCTACCCGTGATGTCTTCAATATGTCAAACACAGTAACAAGTCTCACGATGGAGACGTTACTTGGCCCGTTCGAGAAAGTAGATGTCAAATTTATGTTTGTTCCTATTTATGCTTCATCATTCTTTTGGGGGAGGATGAGGCCAACCAAGTAGTCTTCAAGTGTCCCTGGAGCTACTCCTGGAAATATTAAAAGGCAGATCATTCAATACGAAGTCCGATAGCTAAAAACCTGCTCAGTGATCCTACAGTATCAGGGTCCAGTAGAGCTATCCTGAAGGTACTCAGGGACATCTAGGGATACACCTGGTAATATTCAGGGAACCATGTGATACCAGAGATCAAACTGGGGTTGAGCACATGCCTATGCGTTCTAACCTCTGTACAACTTCCCCAAACCGCTGTCTTGGTATCTTAACTTTGACAAGTAGTATGCACATAAATTTTCCTTAAGAGAATTTAGTTCATCTTGCCAATCTCCTTTGTTTTTGCATTAATCCTCCAACTCTCAATAAATGATACTATTTATTTTATGCAAACCAAATTTTAGACATCAACTTTAATATACACCTGCATGCAGTCTATCATCAATTCCTATATATTATACCAGCAGAGTATATCTTCTCAAATATATCCATTTCTCTCCCATTCTGTTAATGTCACTTTAGACCTAGCCACCAAAATCCTTTTGCTGGAAGATTGCAATAATGCTCTAAAAGGCTTTCTTACATCAATGATTGGTTTTCTCCAACAGTGGTATTCTAAAAACATAAATAACATCACATCATTATCCTGATTAATAATCATTTTACTATGCTGCCATTAGCGGTGGAGATAGTGCATTTGACCTACACGCAGTGACACATAGCTCTTGTGCTCAGGAGTCTTGAATGCTGGTATTGGGGGACCACATGTCATGCCAGGATTTGAACCAAGGTCATGGCTGCAGTTGCATGCTAGGCAAACATCTTAACCTTGGTAATATCTCCCTGGTCCCATCCTGCCATCTTACCAAACATAGCATCCAAATATTTGAATGTTAATTGCAGCTCACAGTACTGGGCTCTTGCCACTCAGATCTCAATCAGAACCACATTTCCCTCCCTACAAGAAACTTGCTCAGATCGTACTGGTCTTTTTTTTGTTGTTGTTCCTCACAGTAGACAAGTTATTTTTCAATCTCAGGGTTTTTGATCCTCAGTCTTTCAGAAACACTTTCAATGTGTATTCAGATGATTGACTCTGACTGCCCTTTAGATTTAACCTTTTTTTGGAGTTCCCTCTTTGGTCTGTCGTGTCTAAAATAGTCCCTATTAAAACTGCACTCTTTGTCTTCTCATGAGTATGAGTTAAAATCTAAAAATTTACTAATCTGTTTGACTGATTTTCATGTTACCTGTTTCAGCTTTATCTCCTAGCATCCCTGTAACTATAATAAAAGAACTACAAGAATATTATCTTATTTTTTATTTATCCATGAAACCTACAAATAGTGCTCCTCATTAAACATCAAAATTCTTATAAAAGGAACTCATTCTTGAGTCAAGATACAATATATCTTGTATTCCACCAAAATGTCAGTGGGATAGAACCCTAACACATATATAGATAAAATTATGTGAATAATAAGATAGATATAAGTAAGAGGTCTGCTCATTTGGTTCAATGAGTGGCCTGACTGACTTATGCCTCCCAAGAGTGGGACAAGGTGTGATCAATTGCATATGGCTTTCGAAGTATGCAACAAGAAATAACTGTATCACTGTATCATTGTCATCCCGTTGTTCATCGCTTTGCTTGAGCAGATGCCAGTAATGTCTCCATTCATCCCAGCCCTGAGATTTTAGCAGTCTCTTCGTACTTGTCCTTCCCAACGGTGCTGTATTGGAAGCTCTTTCAGGGGCAGGGGAATAATACCAGTTATTGTTACTGTTTTTGGCATATCAAATATGCTTGCCAGGCTCTGTCGTGCGGGTGGGGTACTCTCAGTAGCTTGCTGGGCACTCTGGGAGGGATGGAGAATGTATATAACAGAATACAAGCAAGTATGTTAAAACCAAACACATGTGTGCTGCCTTAGGTACATCAGTGGGCATTTGTGGCTACTCGCTTCTGGGAGCTTTGTTTTATAGTCTCTGGATCTTGGCCATTGATGGGATTACATGGCCCCAGGGGAAGTTTGTTGGCGTGACTGCCAAGCTACTGGAAATTGGGGGATCTGGGTGGAGGATGGAGGAGAACCAGTCCCGAGCTGAGGAGGCCTGGAGACCTTACCCCCAAGTCCTACATACCTGGGTTCCAATGCTGGTTCCTTCATGTGTGAGGCTCGTCCTAGAGTGTGGAGAGTGGTCTTGAGCAAGGCTGTGGCTGGGTTCTGGAGGTTTTCGGCTGCCAGGGTTCTGCTTGGGGTGTGGAAGGAAACTCAACCCACTCCCCTCCAAGTGGCCCCAGTGAAGACAGCCTGGCATGGGGGCAGGAGATTCTGTGTCCAGCAAGAAATAACACATATCAATTTCGCTTGCTTGGGTCTAAACAATTTATACAGTCAGGTCCAAACTCAACAAAGATGAGTGTATATAACCTTCTGTATTCCCAGAAAAGAATAAAAATGAAAATAGTTGACCAAAAACAATTATGATTTTATATCTATCATCTAATTATTTCTTTCACCCAAGTAGTAAAACAATAGAAATACCTGATCATATATTCCTCCGATAAATGAAGCTTTCTACTACTTACTACCTACTCATCTAATATAACCTATTTGAGTAACTCCAGTATTTTTTCTGTAATTCTTATTTGGTGTTACTGTTCAATCATTGTCTTCTCATCTACAGTATAAATAAGAAAGCAGTAACCCATATACAAATTCCTCTAAACTAGGATTCTAAGATTCTGACTGATTCCTCCTCACAGATTCTGAGCCAATATTTATTTCTTATCTTGTAGCTTTCTAGTAAGTATACTTTTACAATTAGACTAAGTATTTCTCTGCAATCAGTACACAGCATATTTTCTATCTGCCTCAACATAAAGATATTCTCATATTGGCATAAATGCAGTAAATAATTGTTTACCTAAACCAATTAATAATACTGAAACCATTCATCAAGATAGAATGTACAAAATACTCTTACTAAAAAGATGCATGACCCCAACATTCCCATCTTTTGAAAATAAACTCACATAAGTCACTCACAGCTGTCCCAAGATACTTGAAAAGTTTTCAAGGTCAGTTTTCTTTCATAGCAAAAATCAATATAAGATTGCATGAATTTTCATGCTTATGTTGGAGGTCAATCTGTGCCTGGAAGTGAAACTCCCCTTTTCATAAGATTTCATCAGATCAGTAACCACAGAACTCAAATTTTGATCACATAGTATCTCAGCTTAGCTGTGTATCTTCATGTGAAAATGAAACTTGTGTTCCACTCCCTTATGTTCCTTTTCTTTAAATTGCCAATTTCTAAAATAATACTAAGATTAAAATCTGTTACTTCTTGATCAGGGTCATCATGTGTGATGACAGATCTACTTTGAGACCATCACTATATGAGAGAACAACCATATTGAGATTTTTATATCAGAAAATATCCTTTGGTTACCAGGTGGTTTCTTTTTCTGTTGACAAACTTGAAGTACATGCATATCTGGACAATTTTCCTGCTGAAATTACTGGGCTTATAACTTATTTTCTTAGAAAAATGTCACTTCAACTGAGTAGTCTCAGTCTTCCAAATCTCAGATGCCAGTGATGGTAGGAAGAGTTCAGTAGACCTTCTTTGATTTTATCACAAAGCTCAGTCAAAATTCAAAATCTGAATTTTGGTTCCTTTATTAAAAAATTAGGATAGTAACATCTACATTCAAGCTCTAAACAATATAGTAAACTCAGAATTGAGCTTCCATATGATCCAGCATTTCCTCTTTTTGAGTACCTATTATACTCAGGACATAAAAACATTCATACAAAAGAACATATGCACACCATCATTTATTGCAGTACTCAGTTCAATAGCTAAGAGTTAGAATCAACCCAGACATCCAATGACAGATAAGTATATCATGAAAATGTGGTACATATACACAATGTATTACTATGCAGCTGGAAGAAATGATGAAATCATGAAATTTGTGGCAATGTGGATGAAACTGGAAGATATGTTAAATGAAGTAAACATAAGGATAAACACAGGATGATAACACTTATATATGGTATTTAGTATAACTGGATGAAGGATACAATGTTTTAAAAGAGGAATGTCCAAATAAACTTTGGAACTAAAGTATAGGGAGAAGGAGAGTAAAAGTGGAAAGGAGGGAGAAAAGAAACAGATGAGAAGTAATGGAGGCCAGGTCAGGGTGTTAAGGTACCAAGTCAGGGAATTAAGGTACAGAGGCAGTGTTAAGAAATAATACATCGGGATGAGAGATATGTGCTAAAAGTAGACTATAACCAAACATGATGGTCACTTATACCTGTATTGCAAACCATAACAACCAAAAGGGGAGAGAGAGTAAAAGGGAATGTGCCCACCACAGAGGCAGGGACAGGGCCAGGGGTGGCAAAAGGGATACTGGGAAAATTTGTGGTGGAGAATGGGCACAGATGGAGGAATGGGTACTCGATCGTTGTATGACTGAAATGTAATCACAAAAGTTTGTAAGTCTATAAATGTCTTGTGGTGATTCATTAAAAATATATTTAAAAAACTGGGTTGAGAAGTTATGAAATTTACATACAAGTGGTACAACATGGAAAGTAACATGTTCAGCGAAATGACTCAGAAAGAAAGGGTTAGACATAGAAAGATTGCATTCATCTGGGGAACATAAAGTAACAAAATAGGAGACCAACACCCAAGAATGGCCAAGATTAGTACCAGAAATTTTACTCCATGGCTTGGAGGCCAAACACACATGCTAGGGAAAAAGGGAGCTCAGATAGAGAAGGGAACACCAAATAATGGGTGTTGGGAGGATCCTCCCCAGAATGGGAGAAGCATGCTGAAAGTAGACTATAGACCAAACATGATTGCCCCCCATTGCCTCTTTTGCAAACCACAACAACCAATAAGAGAGAGAAAACAAAATGGAATGCCCTGCCACAGAGGCAGGGTGGGATGGGGGGGATGGGGGGAGGACACTGAGATCTGTGGTAGTGGGAAATGGGCACTGGTAGAGGGATGGGTATTTGATCATTGTATAATTGAAACCCAAGCACAAAAATTTGTAAGTCTACAACTGTACCTCATGATGTCTCACTAATAAAAACTAAAAAAAAAAAAAACTGGGTTGATAGATGGAAGAAATGAAGAATAAAAAGAAATGATAGAGCCAAATATCAAAACTACAGAGTCAACAACACTGAAATCAAGAGACACAAATTTTAACAACAGAACTTAGAAAAATGCCTGCTAAGAGGGCAGGCTGGGAACATTGGTAGAGGAAAGTTGACACCGGAGATGGAATTAGTGCTGCAATATTATATGTCTAAGACTCAACTATGAATAACTTGGTAAACCACAGTGTTTTAATAAAAATATAAATAAAATAATTTGTTCTTTTCCAACAGATGCTTTAACTGTTAAAGAAGGCACCAATTTAAAGTCCCATAAAGTAAAATCACCCATGATGGCACAGTTATTTTGAGCTAATGAATTCAGGAGACTTCAGGGGTTTGACACCCAATAAGTTCGACACCTGCTCCACATCAGTTCTAAGTCGGCTGCTAGGCACTGGCCGAGGTGAGGCGCTGCACAGAACCGCGGCCCTGGGGGCGGTCCTGGCAGAGGAGACCAGCGCGTGCACTGGTAGGCGCAGGGAGGTATGGGGGGGCGAGCCCCCCGCTGCCGCCAGCCCAGCCCCACCCTACCCTGCCCTGTCTGCTTCCACAAACCACCAGAGACCCAGGGATTGGATTGCACACAGAAGACCCACCCTACCCCTACCAGGACCAGATAAATACCTCACTGGCAGACCTCCACTACCAACACTACCTCCACTACCCAGTTGCCGCCACACTCCAGGATGCTTTCCGGACCCGGCGGCCGCAAAGCGGCCACGCGACACATTATAAGACACTAGATACCCATCTTCCGTAACTGCCATACCATATTTGATAGGGTTCAAATATGGTAACACCTACAAGGTCAATTAGAGGTCGCCCCAAAAGCCTCTATCCCTCTCGGAAAGCCAGGCAAGCTACCGAGAGTATTCTGCTCGCACGGCAGAGCCTCACAAGCAATCCGTTGTGTATTCGATATGCCAAAACCAGTAATTACAATGGGTCTCATTCCCCTGACCCTGATGGCAGCATTGAGAAGGATGAGAAAGGAGAGGCCGATAAAATCTCAAGGCCGAACTAGGCTGCCACAACGAAGGAATACAAAAATGATCGTCTGAACTTTCAATGCACGTACGCTAGCATCAGTTGCATCCATCAAGGACCTGATGGTACAAGCACAAATGATCAAGTACGACATCATTGGTCTGACCGAGACAAGAAGGCACGAATCTCACCATGCTGTTTTCGACACTAGAGAAGAATTTTTACTCGGAACATGCGAAAAAAGAGGTGTCGGAGGCGTTGGTGTCCTTGTCAACACAAACTTGGCCATGAGCATTGATTCATTCGAATGCCTAACAACCCGAATCGGACGTTTACATTTGAATAGATGTGACTCACTGCCGGCAGTTTCTATCTTCGTTGTCTATGCACCAACATCTCATTATGATGAAGGAGAAATTGAGAAGTTCTACGTGGAGCTGGAGAAGTTCTATAAAGAAGACCACACCTTCTACAAGATCATTGTGGGTGATTTTAATGACAAGATAGGACCGAGAAGATCAGCTGAAGAACTTCACATCGGGACCCATGGCCTAGAATGGAACGAACAGGGTGAGAGACTGTCTGAGTTCGTCATGTTGACCAAGACCATCCATGGTAACTCACAGTTCCAGAAGGCAGAATCTAAACGTTGGACATGGGAGTCTCCCGGTGGACAATTCCACAACGAAATAGACCATATCTTATTCAATCGACGGTATTGCCTGACCAATGTTGCTGCTGTCCCAAAATTCCAAACGGGGTCGGACCACCGTCTCCTTCATGCAAAATTCTACTTCACAGAACAGGGAGAAAGGTCTGCAAAGTTTAAAAAGAGAACTCCCAGAATGACCACCAACTGGGAGCTCTTTGGCACTATTGCGGCAACATGGGAATATGCCATTGTTGACAACATTGACGGGGAATACGATCGACTGATTCAGCACCTCCATGATTCTGCAAGGAACGCCGAGAGAGATAGCCACAAAAAAATGCCTGTCTTCGAAAACTCTTGAGCTTATTCACCAACGTGGTTTGGCGCATGCCTCAGGCAACCACAAGTGAACGTCCAAGCTCGCAAACAGTGCAGAGATGCAATCAAGGAAGACCTCAAAGAGAGAAGAGCGGAAGTGCTGGTAGATGCGGCAGAAACCGGGAAAAGTATTTGTAACACCCGCCTGTCTTTTGCCAACTACAAGACCAAGATGACTGCCCTCCGATGTCCTGATGGATCCATCACATCCCCCAGAAGGGCAATGGAGAAGATTATCCATGACTTCTACTCTAAATCTCTTCGATAGCCATGTCCACTTGCCAACATACCAAATTCCACAGGATGGATATGTCGTTCCCAACGTTCTGTTCTCCCTTCCGAAATCCGACACGCCATTTCGTTGGTAAAGAAACAAACAGCCCCTGGCCCAGACAAGGTCAGACCTGAACACCTGAAGAACCTGCCGTCAGTACTCGTCAATACACTGGCTTGGCTCTTCACTCGCTACCTGTCTGAATGCAAGGTTCTGCCCCAATGGAAAACCAGCAGGACCATACTACTGTTCAAGAAGGGAGATATCCATGACATTGGCAACTATCGCCCAATCTGCCTATTGTCTGTCATCTACAAGTTGTTCACTCAAGTCATACTAAATAGGATTGGCAGAACACTAGATGAAGGACAACCATGCGAGCAAGCCGGGTTCCGAAAAGGATTCAGCACCATCTACCATATCCACACAATAACCAAGCTCATTGATGTTTCTCGGGAGTTCAAGATGCCGCTCTGTTTAACGTTCATTGATTTAAAGAAGGCCTTTGATTCTGTCGAGACGGAAGCGGTCATTGAAGCCCTAGCCAATCAGGGCATTCAAGCTCAATACATCAAGATCCTCTGTGAGCTGTATAGCGGATTCACTACCAGGATCTCACCATTCTACAAAGAAGTGATCGTTGATGTCAAGAGAGGGGTGCAGCAGGGTGATACCATTTCACCGCAACTCTTCAGTGCCACCCTCGAGAACATCATGTGACTACTGGAATGGGAAGGAATGGGAGTGAAGATAGATGGTCGGCAACTACACCACCTCCGCTTTGCTGATGACATTGTTTTAATAACACCAAACATCAGCCAAGCGGCACAAATGCTGGCCGACTTTGACCGTGAGTGTGGAAAGGCAGGACTACAGCTGAATCTCATGAAGACAATGTTTATGAGAAACAGCCTCGTTCCTGATGCCCCATTCGCTCTCAATGGAACGACCATCTCCGAATGCAACAGCTATGTGTACCTAGGTCGAGAAGTCAACATGACAAATGACCTGGCACCCGAGCTGCGCAGGAGGAAGAGAGCGGCTTGGAACGCCTTCAAGAACGTCGAAGAAATAGCTAAGAGGACGAAGAACCTCTGGCTCTGGCATATCTCTTTGATTCCACTGTTCTTCCTGCATTAACATATGCCTGGGCCCTACGCAAACAGGATGAGAACGCTATTCAGGTCTCCCAAAGAAGAATAGAAAAAGCTATGCGTGGAATATCATGTTTCACTCAAATGAGACAAAGAATCCGGAGTTCTGACATCCATCAACGATCAAGAATTAGGGATGCTGTCTCGTTTGCCAAGGTGTCAAAAATCAGATGGGCTGGTCACGTAATGAGATTTAAAGACAACTGCTGGACTAGAGCTGTTACCGACTGGATCCCATGGGATGTCAAAAGACCACTTGGCCGCCCACCTACCAGATGGTCAGACTTCTTCGTCAAGATCCTGAACGATCGGTTTGAGGCTCTTCATGTTCCCAGAGCGAACAGATGCCATTGGGCTACACTAGCATGCAACAGGGACAAATGGAGATGTTACTGGCGCCCGCTCAAGCAAATCAACGACTAACGGGAAGTTAAGTGATTAAGTGATATATGCTTCAGGAAAGCATAGACCATTCATAGAATGATACAAGAAGTTGGTGAATGCTATCTCCTCTAGGATGGAAAATCAGGTTCCCTGGGAAAGGCTAGGGATATATATTTTAACAAAATATCCTCTTAAATTCCCTTTAAATTTTGTACTGTGTACATGTTTCTTTTCTAAGAATGTATCACTAAAAACTCTCCTTGATCCTGTTACAAATCAGTGTTAAAACAAGAAGATGATTGACAAAGCAAACCTTCCTACTACTTTTTTAAAAACAAAGTATTTAAAATAGTAATTGCAATTGTTTTGAAATACAGATTAAAACAACATCGTGAGAGGGAAAAATAACTACTGTCATTGCTACTGACACACCTCATTGACTGTTCATCAATCAACAAGCAGTTACTGAATAATTATCAATTCCCCAGTGTTCAGTTGAATGATACAAGTTGGAGAAATGCAAGAGAGATGGAGGGTACAGCTTTTCTCCTCAAGGAGCTCACAGTCTTATTGGATGAAACAGGCTGTTTGGTGAATGGTGAACTGCACCAATCCAGTAGGTAGGAAGTACACTGCAGTGGTGAGGCTGAACTTTGGGAGAAGACTTTATAAAGGAGGAATTTGCAGGGCCTTTGCAGCAGAGATCATAATGACATGGGGGACAAATTATGCCTCCTCCTTTCTCCATTTCCTTGTCTTTAAAATGGAATCATCTGCCTTGGCAGTTCTCTCCCAGGGATAGTGTTAGGATTAATGAGGTAAAGTTTGTGCTTATATAGCGTCTTTCTTCTGAGAACTCAGAGTGCTTTGCAAAGTATTTTTATTAATATTCATAGACTAATTTATATACTTTTCCACCTTTCACTTGGGAAGTTGTACATCTAAACCTAAAGACTGATTCTTCTCTCATTCTTCTTCAACATCACTTTCTTTCTGGCACTAAAATAGTGCAGGTTCAAGCTTGAAAGTCTTGGTGGTTTTATATAGCTCAGGGCTAATAACATCACACAGCTTGCCTGCAGGAGAGCCCACCTGTACAGTCTAAAATGTCTACAGTTTTCAGTGTATACATATGCATGAAAAGGCTGAGCTCACAGTAAGATATTCAACAAATATACAATACAGTGGGGGTAAGGGGAGCTACCTAAAACTAAGACAGCTCCCTATGAAGGACGAATCACAATAGCAGGAAGTGATTTGCAGTTTTGATTATAAGTTGAGAGAGGGAGGCTGAGCCCCACTTCTTTTCACTGCTCCCAGAAACCAGCTACTCTTTGAGACAAGGGTGATTTATGGTTAGGAGTGGGAAAACAAGACGACAAAGGATGTAGGAGTGGAGATGGGAGAAATAAAATGAAGCCAGGAAGGTAGCAGGAGGCCAGACAGAGCAGCAAGTCTCTCCTCCCTATATTTTTCCAATCCAGTTATGAATTAATTCCACTGAAGGTCACAGAATTCTAAGAGTGAAAAGATTTCTTTCATTTTTTTTCATACCGAGGTAACATGATTACCTCATGGTTAGTGTTAATACTTATGCTTTAGACATACACTGTCACTGCACTACGCCCACCACACCCTAAATGGCAATATTTCTCTACTACTATTTCTCAGACTCTTCTCATCTGCACTCACCTTCCTCCCCTTTCCTCTACTTGGTGATCTCAGTTCTGTGGGCAGAGTCCAAGGATTCATTTTCATTGGATGTTTTTTATCCCCATATTTTGTTATCCTACTACAAATGAGGGAGATTATCAATTATCTGTCTTTCTCTTCAGTTATTCCATTTAATCTGACCTCTTCTTGTTGTATCCATATTGCAACTGAAAACGATGTTTCACTTTTTATTGTTGTGTAGTATTCCATTATGCATATATACTGTTTTCTTTATTCACTCATTTGTTGTTGGGCACTTGGGTTGTTTCAAGATCTTAATTATTATAAATAGTGCTGTAATGAGCATAGGTATACAAATATCTTTTCAGTTTAGTTTTCTTGCATTTTTTACATAGATGCACAGAGAGCAGTTACTGGATCTCATGGATGTTCTATTTTCAACCCTTGAGAAGTCTCCATACTGTTTTCTACAGAGGCTGACTGAGTTTACATTCTACCAACAGTGTGTGGGTGTTCCTTTTTTTAACCATATTCCCTCTTGATGGAATTCTCACACCCAGAAAAGACAGGGACAGTGAAAAAGAGGTAAAGTGATCTCTCTGTGAATTGACAGAAATTATGAGAGAACTCTGAACTTTTCTTGCCTTGTAACTAACCAGAATCCAAATTCATTAGATCAAATCTCTGAGGGGGGAAAAATGACCCAGGAAATACAAAAACGTAAATATTGTATAGAATACAATTAAAAATACAACTTTAAAAGTAAAATTTTAGGGGAGAAAGGCAAAAAGTACAATCAATAAGTATATAAAAATCAAAGAATTAGAAATGACAGCCCAGTTCAGCTCCTCTCCTGAACTGAACGGGAAATAAGATGCAAAGAAAGAGGTGAACATCTTCTCGCTACCACAGCCAAATTTAGAGTTCCAGGTCTCCTACCTTCCTGCCAGATGCTGACTGAACAGACCTGAAGCATATGACCCTCTAACGTGTCTTTCATGAGACTAGTTCCCGCCCTGCAAGGATCTTTGAGCAAAGCGCTGACTGAAGCCTTTAACTATGGAGGTAGTAGGAGGGCTGCCTACTCAGATCACGCTACCTGTTTGGCCCTAAGCCAATATCACAAAACAAAGCTTCTTGCAGCAACTGAGAAGAAACAATTTGCATAACTTAAAGCTATGTTAGAGTGTTGTGCTTCATGTCTGAGCAGCATAAGTCCTGGGCTTTAAATAGCCCAATGCTAACGTATATTTAAGAGCAATGCTCTCAGGGCTGTGTTACATAAAATGGAACACTTAGTGACACCACAGCAATGTGGCAGGTCCTCTTGCAAATTGACAGGACTCAGCTGAGCTCAGTTAGGCAGCTGGGAGGAAAACATCCCTCTGATACAAAACCCAAAGGAGGTCAGCCCTGTTTATAACTCAGAGAACCCTAAAATATGTCACCAGTCCCAAATAGCTCTTTCCATTATCTGTCTTGGCCACCCTAAGATCTCCCTTCAAATTAGACAATAAAAGAGTCATCAGAATCTCTATAGGGATACTTAGGAATGCCTAAGAGTGCCAAATGTACAACTGGGGTCACAGACTTTAGTTGGTGGGCACAAGCTGTCAACAATAGCTTTCTCCTCTGGGCCTTCTCCTACTGACACATAGATCTCCCACACAGATCCAAATAAGTTCCGTTGGAGAACCATCTCTGGCACTTTTACCAAATTAAATGCTTAGAATCTAATCCAAATTTAATTAGTCAGAATCTGGAAAAGGGTTGAGGCTTGAATAAGCCTTAAAAACACTCCCAAAGGCATTCTGAGGGACGCTCCTGTTTTCTGGAAATAGGATAAGATAAAGGTCAAAGTCGGGGTTGAGAAAGAGGTATTCTGAAAACCTGCAAAATAGAGAAATAAGGTTGCTGGGAAGGATGGATTCCAAAGACTGCACCCCTGGACCACTCAAAAAGAATCACTCCAGAAAGGACCTAAAACTTCCAGTCCAGGGACCCAAGTTAGTATAGCAAATAAGGCATTTGCATCACAAATGGCCAACCTAGGTTCAATCCCCAGCACTACATATGGTCCTTCAAGCCCCACCAGAGTGCAGAGCCAAGCACAAGCCCTGAGTACCACTGGGTGTGACCCCCCCACCCACTCCTTACCCCCACCCCCAAAAAGAACTCAAGACCATATTCAAAACAGTCCTCCAAAATGAACTGTCCCAAACAAATAACATTCACTTGGGACTAGGGTGACATAACAGCAGGTAGGGAATCTTCCTTGCATGCAGCAAACCCAGATTGGATCTCTGACAACCCATATGGTCCCCCAAGTCTTCCAGAAGTAATCAAGAAGGTTTGGAGGTTCTGCACCACCCAGTGCAGCCACTCTCCCCACTCCCCAGCCCCGGCCCCCACCTCCAAGAAAAACTATTTGGAAGTAGGGGGCACTCAAATTATGCTCCGGAGGCCTGAAGGGTACCACCAGTAATTCTTGGCCAACTGGGCTAGAGGTTCATAGCAACAGCTCAAGGATGATTATACAAGGCCAGCGCTACCTGAGCCAGTCGGGCAGTGCTGCTGATTCCCAGGGCTGCACCCAGTGATGCTCAGCAGACTATGAAGTGATAGGAAACAACACTAGGCCACCCATATGCCTAGCATGTACATTCAAATGCTGAGCTATCTCCTGGCCCCTCTGCATTCTGTTTAGCATTAATTAAATGCTATATACCTGTCACAAAATTATGTTTTAGGGATAAAATATTGAGCAAAACCAGATACAATTTTTGCCCCCTTAGAGTTTAAATTCTAATGGTAAAAGCGAAGACTTAAAAAGGCAATTGTAATTAAATGTGATGAGTGCTACAACAGGCAAAGTATAATATGCCATATGAATGAGGAAACTAACCCAGTCTAAGAGTAATCAGGGAAGACATTTGGAGTGAGGGTTCATTAAGTGAATGCAAGCCTAGGAGTGACAATTAGCCCAATAAAGAGAAAAGAATGAGAGTCCGGAATTGTGTGGTTCTCAGGCTAAGTGGAACATTAAAATATTCTGGGAGTGTTTCCCCACCACCCACCACCACCCACTCCTTTACTTTAATCACCAGGAATCATGCATGCTTGATTGTTGTGCTCTCATACATGGTGTGGCTCTCCTCAGAAGTTGCCCATCAGGTTGCCATGCTCACACTCAGTTACGGCACTTTAATCACATGCCTTGATGATAGTATTCACATGTTTGACATGTGCCAGTGCTTACCCACTTTGTCACAGCCCCAGAGGTCCCAGCCAGGAGAACCTGGGGCCATACTCCACAGTATTGGGGCTCAAACCCACCAGCTCAGGCTGCCAGGGCAGGTACTTTTGCACTAAGCCATTCCCTGTGGCCCACTGAGGACATTTTTAATTCTCAGCGTACCCCATAGCAATGGACTAATAATCTCTAGGAGTGGGATCCAACACCAATAATTTGGTGGAGGCTAGGGGATGTGTTACCCCTAGTGGTCAGGAGCCGCTACTGGCAGTGCTAAGGAGATCATCTGCGGTGACAGGACTGAACCTAGGTCAGCCACATGCAAGGTGCCTTGTCCTCTACAATAGCTCTCTAGTATCAAGAATTTTTACGCATGCCTGATTAGTCCCACATGCAGCCGAAGAGGGGGGCCACAGGTTTGAATTTAGGAGTATTCTTTCAGAATAGCACGGTAGCACTGTCCTCCCATTGTTCATCAATTCCTCCCGTTGTTCATCGATTTGCTCAAGTGGGCACCAGTAACGTCTCCATAGTGAGACTTGTTGTTACTGTTTTTGGCATATCAAGTACACCACAGGGAGCTTGCCAGGCTCTGTCATGCAAGCTACTCTCGGTAGCTTGCGGGGCTCTCTGAGAGGGATAGAGGAATAGAACCCGGGTTGGCCATGTACAAGGCAAATGCCCTACCCACTGTGCTATCATTCCAGCCCATGCTTCCAGAATACTAAAAGAAATTGAGAGCATTTTTGGAAGTTGAGAGAAGAAAGAGGTGAGGCTGGAGTGACCAGATATAGGGAATATAAAACATCTCAATCCAATTTCTCTAGACAAAATAACAAGAGATGATATATGAATGACAGACAAATGAATGAAAATAAATAAATAATGTGGAATTAGTTCATCAGAGTTGGTTGCGAAGGAAGGGAAGACTTAGATGTTCCACAAACTCTCCTGGTCTACACGCTGGAGACCCAGGAGAGCTGATGAAGTTGCTTCAGTCTGAGTGCAGATCAACCTCCCATTCAAAGAATAGGCAGAGATAAAGCAAATTCGTCTCCCCCCTTCCTTTTATTCTATTCAGGCCTCCCCTGATTGAGGAAGGGCACTCTTCTTTATTCAGTTCACCAATGCAAATGTTCATCCCTTCCAGAAACTTTCTCTAGACACAACCAGAATATTTTTAAAATCTGAATACTTTACTACCTAGTCATATTGATACAAAAGTAACCATGTTACCATTCTCAAATTGATTTTATTTTTTCTTTTTGGGGTCACACTAGTTGTGCTCAGGGCTTACTCCTGCTTCTGTGCTCAGGAGTCATTATTGGCATGCTCAGAGGACCATATGTGGTGTTATTGATCCAGATCATATCTAGGACCCAGTTACAACATAGGAATGGAGAGCGATGAAGCAGACAGAATTGGCCTGGGAAAAGGAAGAATCAATAAGACATGGTAACTGAATAAACATGAAGTATGATGGAGAACAAAGAGTCAAAGAGTGACTTACAGGTTTTAACTTAAACAGCTGAGTGACTGAAATTCTGTTTGCCCAAGCAGGGGAAAAACATCAGAGATATATCTATTCACCCTACAGAGTTGCAGTTTTCAAAATAAGAATGCCCATCATCCTTTAAGAACCACTTTCCTCCAAAGAGAGTGTAACTCAGCTCTTCCAAACTTATGAATATTTCTGCTGGATGTCTCCAGATTTCAGGAAAGTTTTCCCACTACCTATTTCAAAGGCAACCCTAAACTGAGATGATCTGTATGTAAAGAAATCATGTAGGGTCTGGAGCAACAGTACAGTGGGGAGGGCATCTGCTTTGCACCCAGCCAACCCAGGTTCAATTCTCAGCATCTCATATGGTCCCCCGAACACTGCCAGGAGTAATTTCTGAGTGTAGAGCCAGGAGTAAACCCTGTGCATCACCGGGTATGACTCAAAAAAAAAAAAGAAATTATGAAAATAAATTAAAATAAATAGGAAGTAAAATAAATAGAGGATACTGTATATACACTGACGGGAATATGTTTCTAAATATTTGCCTCTGGAGGAAACAAATGTGTCCTTTTGTTTTTGATCATAAATCTATTCAGGAGCAAACTGAAGAGGGTAGGGCCCATAAGCTGGTCTTAGAGGAAGTTGGATGCTTTTACCTGGGGATGCTCTGACGGAAAATGTAGCCAGATACTTTACTTACAAACTAAATTTAACCAAGAGGCTAGCCAGATGATTATCAAACCATCTCCAGAATAACTGGTGGATTCTCTACATCTTCTCCCTGCAACAAGAAACATGGTTTCTTCAAGAATAAAGAACAAGACCTGAGCCTCTAAATGCATTATTACCCTATAAGGTCACTGTCACTGTCACACTGTCACTGTCCTCTCCCCATTGTTCATCGATTTGCTCAAGCAGGCCCAGTAACGTCTCCATTGTGAGACACTTTGTTGTTACTGTGTTTGGGATATCGAATACGTCATGGGTAGCTTGCCAGGCTTTGCTATGCGGGCCAGATACTCTTGGTAGCTTGCCGGGCTCTCCAAGGGGGGGGGGGGGCGGAGGAATTGAACTCGGATTGGCCAGGTCGGCCATGTACAAGGCAAATGCCTTACCCGCTGTGCTATCGCTCCAGCTCTGTGGACGGAGTGATAGCAGGGTAGCAAGGGGCTTGCCTTGCACACAGCCAACCTGGGCCAACTTCAGTTCAACTCCTCTCTCAGAGAGCTCAGCAACCTACCGAGAGTATCGCGCCTGCACGGCAAAGCCTGGCAAGCTAACCATGACATATTCGATATGCCAAAAACAGTAACAAGTCTCACAACGGAGACATTATTTGTGTCTGCTCAAGCAAATCGATGAACAACGGGAGGACAGTGCTATACAGTGCAGCTGGTTCTGTGCCCTGACTAAGCTACAGAAAACTTGGAACCACCAGACTCCATTTTGTTAAAATCCTTTTGCAGAAGTTTCCTATAAAGTTAGTTTTTACCATTACTTGAAATATAAAACTCAGGAAATAATCATGTTTGGTTTAGTAAAGCAACAAAAACTAGGGTTATTAGTTAACTGGAACAAAATTGTGAAGCAGCTATATTAATTTCTTAGAACTGCCATAACAAATAAGAGCAAACTTGATGGTTTAAAATAACAGAAATTAGCTCTTCTACACTTGGGAAGATCAAGGGCCCAAAACAAACTAGCAGAAGGGTTGGACATTTTGGAGGTTTTAAGGAAGATTCTGACACACTCTTCTCATCTAGCTTCTGAAGAGAGTCTGTATCCTTGTTAGCAGCAAAATCAGTCTTATTCTATCTTCACATTGCATTCACTTCTGAGTCTCTGTCCTAGCTTCTCCTATTGATCACTTGATCACTTGACATCCTGTTACTCATCGATTTGCTCCAGCGGGCACCAGTAATGTCTCCATTTGTCCATGCCATGTGCTAGTGCAGCCCAATGGCATCTTCTCATTCTAGGAACATGAAGAGCCTCAAACCGATCATTCAGGGTCTTGACAAAGAAGTCTGACCATCTCATAGGTGGGCGGCCACATGATCTTTTGACGTCCCATAGAATCCAGTTGGTAAGAGCTCTAGTCAGCAGTTGTCTCCAAATCTCATTATGTGTCCAGTCCATCTGATTTTCGATGTCTTGGCTAACGAGACAGCATCCCTGATTCTTGACCATCGACGAAGGTCAGAACTCTGGACTCTTTCTCTCATTTGAGTGAAGCGGGTTACTCAAAGCGTAGCTCTTTTGATTCCTCTTTGGGAGGCCTGAATAGCGTTCTCATCCTGTTTTTGTAGGGCCCAGGTCTCTGAGGCATATGTTAATGCAGGAAGAATAGTGGAATCGAAGAAATGTGCCTGGAGCCAGAGGTTCTTTGTCCTCTTAGCTATTTCTTCGAAGCTCTTGAAGAGCTCTTCAAGAGCTTTTCCTATTAAGAATACTAATATTTGTATCCAGGGTTCACCCTATCTAGAATGATCTCATATACATCTTTAATTTTTTAACATCTGAAAAATATTTTTTAAACAAGATTACATTTGAACTATCAGGTCGACATGAATTTTGTAGACACCACTATTCAATGCATTGCAGCAACATCAAAATCTGATGTTACCAAATCATGATTCAAATAAACTACACATGCAAAGTGTGAAGGATTTTGAAAAACACATCAGTCTTTTTCATGTTAGGTATAAAATTTGAAATTTCAAAGGGTCTATAATGTTTATTTCTGAACTAAAATATACGCTATATCTACCTTTTCTTATAAACCAAAAACTTAACTCCCTCTCGACTTTTTTTGCTCATATGTCTTCTTTTTTTTCTATGAACTAGAAACCATCTGTTTTTCTCACCCTCTCTATCAGCACCCTTCTTCCCCTGCCTAAATCCTGACATGAAAGAAACAAAACATAGCTGTATGACCTGAGCACTACTGAACTAGCAAGAAGAGTTGGACATCAGGAAATAGATTGCCATGGTTTTCCACTCCATCTTACTTTTTTCTAGAGGGATGCCAGATGGTCACAGCACCTTTTGGGTAAGAAGAATGTTTAGGATTTAAAAAAAAAGTGTAATAAACTCTTGCCCACTTATCACAACCATCGCCATGTTGACTCACACACCAAGTCTGCTCAGACAATTCTCCCACTAAATCTCCCAAGAGATTAAGCAGCTAAAATTCATGGAATTACTGGTCCCCACAGCTGAAAACTATGGAGCACCCTCATTCAGCTGAAGTTCCAGAAATCACACCCACATCACACTTCTGCAACCACACCAACTCCAATGCTTCACAAATATTCTCCGCAGAGACCAGTGAAATCATGCACCCGGTGCCCAAGCTGAGGACCCTGTTGTATTTTCAGAGTCGGGGTGGGGAGCCTCTCCCTACTCTCACCCCATACTTCTAGAAGCCCTGGGAGTCAGACCCACCTCTTGCAGCTGCCGCCACATTGACCGTAGGCCCAAACCATAAAACCTAAAGTCTCTGAACTGCATGGCCACATATGACACCTCCTAAAGCAACAAACATCTTAATAAGTTCTTAGACAAGGACTTAACAACCCTTCGATCAGATATAACAATTTTCACATAAATTGAATTTTTACCTATTGATTTTAATGTTGCAGCTTTGTTTCCTAATCAATTTTAATTATAGACTTGTGTCAACACATGTGGCTTTTTTCTACATTAAAAGAAATTAGAAGTAAATAAATAAAATTAAAATAAAATCAGTAACCCCTGAAAACTGAAAGTGTGATAAAACTCTTTTAGGAAGTATGATCTTTCTATGGCAAAACCCTCAGATGCCAATAGTAATGCTATCTGAAGCTATTCTTGTTTGAGATCTTCGAATGGTTTAATGTATCATAGTTTGTTTTAAATATAATGCTTTAACACACCCCTTAATAAAATCCATAAATGAAACAAAGATATCTTAGATAAGGTTGGTTGTGCTTCTTTGAAGGCTTAACATAAACTCTCCTTTAGTCTAAAAGCATTAAAATCACAATAATGAAATTTTGCTATTAAGAGTCAGAAAGCCCTTTTCTCTGTAAAAAGACAGATGCATAAAAATTTCATTATTGTCTCCCTATCTGATTATTGTGCAAGAATAAAGCACATTTGGGGGGAACTATACATATGCTCACCAAGCACAGGAATGTTTTTAAAGTCTCTTCAAAGAAATGTTCCCCAATATTCACTCTAAGTGGGAAAAAAATTAAGTAGATATATGTATGTAAACTGGAATGAAAGAGCTAAAGTACCAACTTGCATAAGTGAACAGGTATAAATCAAGGGCTTATGAAATGCTTCTGCTTTCTTAGTCTTATGCATATTCTCAGTCTCTGAGTAGTATATGTGCATTGGACTTGGGTGGTACCCCATCAGCTGGTCCCTTAGTCCGCACGTCCTCCTCCTCCTCTTTCTTCTTCAGGATAGGTAAGCAAAGGCTCCTTTCTGGAGCATGAAATCTCGTAGCGGCAGGAACACAGCATATCTCATCTCTAATTTATGACTGACTAACTGAAACTCCTCACTGTCAGCAAACTCTGCCGTGTTTACTGGTTTGACAGCATACACACATATGGCAGAAGCCAGATGGACCTTCTCCCCCAGCTTCAAGCTAAGGGTGCTTCATTAGGAAAGAGATGCAGCCAGTCTTTGAGATCTTTGAACAAGGCTTTCCAGCACTGCAGGAGGGAACTCAGTCAGCAATGTCGAAAGAAAATAACCCTTCCCTAGGTGAGAGATGAGATCAGAAGAGAATTTTAGCTGTGCCGTGGAAGCACATCTTATTTTTTAAGAATGAATGATCTGTGTTTTCCAACTCTAGAAACAAAGGGGGCTACTTCCAACAAAATAGATTAAAGAGAAAATCTGTGTCTCATCTACCCAGAGTTTGGTAACTAGGATAGTCAATCCACTTCATAAATACTTACTCAGAGTTAAGAGTAAATAGTGTTCAGGTGTATGCAAGCACTGACACTCAAGCACTCAAGTTTGCTATCCCTGGCAAGCACACAACCATGTCTTGCACAAGCCCCTGGCCATTGCAACAACAACAAAAAAAGGGGGTAGAGGGGGTGGCGTGTAAAAATAAAGGTTAATAGTGATTTTTTTCAAAAAGTTCCAGTGGATCTGGAGAACTAGTACACTAAGTAGGGTGCTTGCCTTCCATGCAGTCAACCCTGGTTTGATCAAGCTGCATGTGGTCTCCTGAGCACCACCAGGAGTGATCCCGGAGCACAGAGCCAGGAATAAGCACCACCAGATGTGCCCCATGCCTAAAAAATTCCAGTCATTCCAAGAAACCAGCAATATGTCTTTGTAACTACAGATATTTCAATAAAAAAATCTTCATGCTATAGTGCAATATTGCTCATAAGTTATAAACTAGAATTTATAAATAAAACTCACAGAACCTACCTCTAGTTTCATTTCATTAGAATTTTTTAAAGGATTTTCTTTAGTTTGTCCACATTACTGTGTTTTGGTTTTATTTCCTAGTAGACAACAATGTGATCATTTTTTTCTGATCTCTTATTCTGAGTTTGCTATTATTTTTTTTATTCTGAGTTCAGGTCTCTTTTTTCCTTCTGGGGTAAAAGTTTTGGGGTATCTCAGGAGCAAAGGTTTAAATTCAGAGTTCTTATACTTTGATGAACTTGAATTATTTGAAGCAGAGAGCTTGCCAGTAATCTTGTAACTTTCTTTTTTCCTAAACCCACAAATAAGAGGTCCTACATTAGATAAGGGTGACCGAGAATGGAGGGAGAATGGGGATAAACTGCCCTACTCACTAAATCAAGGTTTCCTGATTTTTTCCAACCATGACCCACTTTTTCTTTCTTTAATTTTTATTATTTATTATTTTACTTACCAGAATTAGTTGTTTACTTGGGATTTCCAAATGGTGGAGGTTTTGGGTTGTTTGTTTTGCATGGAGAGCCCGGCAAGCTACCAAGAGTATCTCGCCTGCACGGTAAAGCCTGGCAAGCTACCCATGACATATTCAATATGACAAAAACAGTAACAATAAGTCTCACAATTTGTTGTGAAGTGTTACTGTTACTGGTACCCACTCTAGCAAATCAATGAACAACAGGAGGACAGTGCTACAGTGCTACAGTGTTTTGCTTTATTTTGTGGAGGGACTCATCCAGCTGTGTTCAGGGATTACTCTTGATTCTGTGCTCAGAGATCATTCTTGGTTTGCTGGTGGTGTTTAGGGACAATATGTGGTGCCAGAAATCAAACCCGTGTAGTTTCATTGAAGGCAAATGCCTTATTTCCTCTACAATTTCTCCAGATCGCCAAGCGATGATTTTAAAATTCTATTATTTTTTCATATTTCTTAGGTGGAATTTTTACCTAAAAAGAATATTTATGGTTCAGAGTCATAGTGCAACTGGTTAGGTGCTTGCCTTACACAGAGTTCACCTGGGTTCGAATCTTGAAACAACATATGGTCACCAAGCACTGCTAGGAATGACCCCTGAGCTCAGAGACAGAGTGCCATGCATCAAAAAAATACTAAAATAAAAAAATATATATTTCTACATTTTGTAAACTTTTAGTTCACCATAAGGTAACAGGGGAAATGCAAAATTTTTACTTTTAATTATGAAGTTTTAGAATAAGGACTTAGTACAATAATCATTTTTAATGATGTCAAATGAGTTTTAGATTTACTTTTTCTTTTTTTAAAAAATTTATTTATTGAACCACCATAAGAACAGTTACAAAGCTTTCAGGTTTAAGTCTCGGTCATACAATGATCAAACAACCATCCCTTCACCAGTGCATATTTTCCACCACCAAGAGCCCTAATATACCCCCCATTCCAGCCCTCCCCGTGCCTGCAAGGGAGATGGTTTTCACTTAACTCTCTCTCTACTTTGATTACATTCATTATTTCGACAAAAGATGCACCATTATTATTTGGAATTTTCCTCCAACAATCAAACCTGCTGAAAAGGCATCATGAAATAATTTGTTTTCTTTTGCTGGTTATGAAGACCATATGATGTCACGGCCACGTGATTTTGGATTTCTGACATTTTACTAATTAAGTCTGGAGGGATTCCTGCCAAAAGCCAAATAGTTCCGAGATTGGTTTGTGTGCCTCTGGGTCCATGGCCGTGCTGCAGAGCCGCTCGTGGGGGGCAACTCGTAGTCTTGGCAGGGCAAGAAGGACGTGCTGGTTCCGCCCCCCATCCCATGAGCCACAGTTTCCCGGTCACTACTGGCTCATACTTGGCTGTCCAGTAAGCTCTGAGGCAGCAGCCATCATGCTGCCAGGGGTGGGGGGGGGAATGGCAGAAGAGACACTCTTTCCCTCCCAGGGGGGCACGGTGCCGTAGCTTACTGCATAGTCCATTCACATTTCTTCCAGAAGCTGCTGGGTTCCGAATTAGGCCCGTGTGCCTCTGGGCCATGGCCATGCCAGAGAGCTGCTCGTGGGGGGCAACTCAAGGTCTCAGCAGGGCAAGAAGCCCATATCTCACTTTTGACCTTGTTTCTTTCCTCTGCACAGCCACCCCCAATCTTACCAGTTAGCCTCTCAGTCTAGTGGCATGGCTGCCCCTTTTAAGCAATTTTCACCTGTGGCCCCCTTTGGAATATCCTGGGTGCCCATAATGAGTCATGTGGCTTCTGGTTGAGAAGCATTGCTCTAAACTATCAAACTAATGTTTCCACTTCAGATAAAATCATTAATTCCAAATGTCTCAGGGCCATATGTCTCATATCCAAAATGAGAAAGGTCTAATCTAAGGGCAGGAGTGGGTGGAAAGTAGGGAAGAGGTTTATGGTTCATGGGAACTACTATTCTTTTTTTAATAGTCTATTTATTTATTTATTTATTGCTTTTTGGGTCACACCCGGCGATGCTCAGGGGTTACTCCTGGCTCATGCACTCAGGAATTGCTCCTGGCGGTGCTCGGGGGACCATATGGGACGCTGGGAATCGAACCTGTGTCGGCCATGTTGGCTGCATGCAAGGCAAACACCCTACCCGCTGTGCTATTGCTCCAGCCCCTCTATTTATTTTTAATGTAGGCAAAAGCCACAACTGTTGATACAATTCTAGAGTTGGAAATTGATTAGATAACAATGCTCCAGCATTAAAATCAGTAGGCATAAAAAAATCAATTTTTATATAAATAAAAATTGCTATATCTTATCACAGGGTTTTTAAGTTCTTGTCTATGAATTTACTAAGCTGTTAGTTGCTAGTTGAGCCTTGTGTGTTACAGGTTTTGTTTGTTGAATTTAGTTGTTTCTATGTTAATTTCCCATTTAAATTAGGGTACTCCTACTGGAATTTCAGTATTGAGAAATTCTTTCTCAGGTTAGCTCGTAGATCTTAAAAGGAGTCTAAATACACTACCACTCTTTCCAATGGCCTTTGGTTACTAGCTCTGATGAAGGCAAGCAGTGAAGAGGAATCACTGGACTTTGTTGAAAAATACCCTTATAAACCCTACAATTTTTTCACACTGACTTGAAATTCTCCTCTCTCAGAGAAGGAAAAAAAATTACATATTACCACAGAATGGTCTGTAGAAGGAACTAACAATTTTCTCAAAATTCTGCAATATAGTAAAAAAAAAAATTCTACTCCTTAAAAACAGCCTTTTAATTGAATGTTGGGGTATATAGGGCCACTTCTAGTTTCTGCCTTTTTTCAATGAGCAATTAGAGCTATTGCTTTTTGTGGCACATCAGGACTCCAGGTTTTGTATAAGACATTAACCTTCTGTTTAAATGTTATTTCACAGCATTAAGAGAAATCCCTAGTGTGAAACTGTGGGTGGATTTTAACCTGGTCTTTTTTCCCTTTGCTAACAGGAAACTTTGATATGATTTGAAACACAGAGGTCATTGTTGGTGGAACTGCATGAAACCGAAGCTCCATCATCAACCAAACAGAAGTTGTTCTGAGTACTCAAGACAGTGCTGTCTGTGATTTAGAAAATGTCCTTTCATTCAACATCAACTAGGAGTTTTTTTTTGTTTGGCTGCCACACCCCCACAGTGTTCAGGGTTTACTCCTGGATCTGTGCTCAGGGATCACTGTTAGCAGTGCACAGGGGACCATGTGTGGTGGCAGGGAATCAAACACAGGGTCAAGTGAAGTGCCCTTCCCCCTGTACTATCTCTCCAGTCCAACCAGGATTTTTTTCTTCATCAATATTATAAAAAAAATGACATCAAATGAAACAACACGATTCAAACACTTAACTGAATTTTACACTAATTCAGAAACACGATTGCTGTTAAGGAGTTCCACAAGATCCTACCTTTTGTACCTCAGAAGAGTTCTATCGTATAGGCAAAAACATTACTTGACCCTTTCCCAGATAAAAAAGACTGAAGCCAGAAAATCACATGACATAGTTCTACTGGTTTTAGGGACAAAATTAAATCCTAAATTCTTTTCTCAAGAATCAAATAGCATTCTCTAACACTATCTAGAGTTTCTTCCCTCCATAAGGGTATGTGAGGGCTATTGAAAGGTCTAATATTCAGTTAGTAGGATTAAGTAACCAATGGAGTAGAAAACATCAGCTCTGTGTGATTACAGCTTAGAATATTTAAATATAAGAAGACATCTCAGAGTTAGGGGAGGAGGGGGGAGGAGTAAGAAGAAACCAGGGGCGCCAAGTTTACGGCTCAGCAAACATGCTCCTGAATCTCTCCCTAGTTTACACCTCAGACAGCCCCAGTCCATGAGAATGGAAGTGAAAAGAAAATGCAAATTCAGCTGCATGTTACATCCACAGTAAATCCAAAGACAAATTAAGAATTAAAGACAAATGCAAATGACTCTGCTCATAAAAGAAACCTATACAAAAGACAGGGAATGAAAAGACTCTGACAGTTATGGATGAATCTCTGAAGAGGCACAGTATTTCCAAATCCAAGGCTTTTAAAAACTGGTTAGAAGAATGAGAACAGCTGCTGCAGAGGGGGGCGGGGGGAGTTAACAGTAAACCAAACTACAGAGTAAAACTGCGATTCGCATCCTTATTGTCAAGGTGAGAATAAAAAGCAACAAAGGGACGATGCTTAAAGAACTCTCTACGGAAACTCTATGGCAGAATTCGAAGGCAAAAAGCCCCTGACAAGCCATAGGCTGAGGGATACAAAGACAGGAAGAGAACAAAAGAGAAGGACAAGGTTTGAGGAGAGGAAGAGAGGTAAAACCACAGGACCCCCTAACAGGAAAGGAATGGGGGAGGATGTCACTTATTAGCTCAAATGAACGCCAGACCCAGCAGGTATTGGAGAACCTGCTGGCTAGGAACGGAGGGACTTGGGAAATTTCGAATTTGCTGTCACAAAATAGATGTTAAACTTTGACACAGAGCCATATCAGTTCCTGGTCTTTTTATAATCTTAATCTGTTGGAACATGTTCAAATCTGTGGACCTGACTAGGTATTTTTAAAATGCTGAAGGAATCAATAAAGCCCTCATTCTTCAGGATAGGAAACCAAAATGCTAAAAGATTAAGAGGCTTTTTCTGAATTCATTCAATTAAAGAAATTACCCCTGGAGCCAAGCCTACACCTCTCTATCCAAGGTTCCTTCCTCTAGGTCTTAATGGCTGGGTAAACAGAGATAGTGAATGTGTTCATCAGGGAGTGGAAGAGTCTCACAGTGGAAGAGTCTCACAGTCTTTCTGATATAGGCTGCCAAGCTATACTTAAGAGTAAAGTATTCAGGCTTTGATTTTGGATTTAAAAAAAAATCTTATAGGAATCAAGGAGGCAACTTCACTTAATCACTTAACTTCCCGTTAGTCGTCAATTTGCTCGAGCAAGCGCCAGTAACGGCTCCATTTGTCCCTGTCGTGTGCTAGTGTAGCCCAATGGCATCTGTTCGCTCTGGGAACATGAAGAGCTTCAAACCGATTGTTCATGATCTTGATGAAGAAGTCTGACCATCTGGTAGATGGGCGGCCACACGGTCTTTTGACATCCCATGGGATCCAGTCGGTAACAGCTCTAGTCCAGCAGTCATCTTTAAATCTCATTACGTGACCAGCCCATCTGATTTTTGACACCTTGGCAAACGAGACAGCGTCCCTGATTCTTGATTGTCGATGGATGTCGGAACTCCGGATTCTTTCTCTCATTTGAGTGAAACGTGATATTCCAAGCATAGCTCTTTCAATTCTTCTTTGGGAGACCCGAATAGCATTCTCATCCTGTTTACATAGGGCCCAGGTCTCTGAGGCATATGTTAATGCAGGAAGAACAGTGGAATCAAAGAGATGTGCCCAGAGCCAGAGGTTCTTCGTCCTCTTAGCTATTTCTTCGATGTTCTTGAAGGCGTTCCAAGCTGTTAGCTATTTCTTCGATGTTCTTGAAGGCGTTCCAAGCTGTTCTCTTCCTCCTGCGCAGCTCGGGTGCCAGGTCATTTCTCATGTTGACTTCTCGACCTAGGTACACATAGCTGTTGCATTCGGAGATGGTCGTTCCATTGAGAGCAAATGGGGCATCAGGAACAAGGCTGTTTCTCATAAACATTGTCTTCGTAAGATTCAGCTGTAGTCCTACCTTTCCACACTCACGGTCAAAGTCGGCCAGCATTTGTGCCGCTTGGCTGATGTTTGGTGTTATTAAAACAATGTCATCAGCAAAGCGGAGGTGGTGTAGTTGCCGACCATCTATCTTCACTCCCATTCCTTCCCATTCCAGTCGTCGCATGATGTTCTCGAGGGTGGCACTGAAGAGTTTCGGTGAAATGGTATCACCCTGCCGAACCCCTCTCTTGACATCGATGATTACTTCTTTGTAGAATGGTGAGATCCTGGTAGTGAATCCGCAATACAGCTCACGGAGGATCTTGATGTATTGAGCTTGAATGCCCTGATTGGCTAGGGCTTCAATGACCACTTCCATCTCAACAGAATCAAAGGCCTTCTTTAAATCAATGAACGTTAAACAGAGCAGCATCTTGAACTCCCGAGAAATCTCAATGAGCTTGGTTACCGTGTGGATATGGTCGATGGTGCTGAATCCTTTGCGGAACCCGGCTTGCTCGCATGGTTGTCCTTCATCTAGTGTTCTGCCAATCCTATTTAGGATGACTCGAGTGAACAACTTATAGATGACAGACAATAGGCAGATTGGGCGATAGTTGCCAATGTCATGGATGTCTCCCTTCTTGAACAGTAGTACGGTCCTGCTGGTTTTCCATTGGGGCGGAACCTTGCATTCAGACAGGTAGCGAGTGAAGAGCCGAGCCAGTGTATTGACGAGTACTGACGGCAGGTTCTTCAGGTGTTCAGGTCTGACCTTGTCTGGGCCGGGTGCTGTTTGTTTCTTTACCGATGAAATGGCGTGTCGGATTTTGGAAGGGAGAACGTTGGGAACGACATATCCATCCTGTGGAATTTGGTATGTTGCAAGTGGGCATGGCTATATAGGAGGCAACATAGATGGGTAAAGGGGGTTTCAGTCAACCAGGGACAAACTGTCAAGTCTGTGTTCTATGTGATACAGGCAAGGCAGAAGTGGTACTGATGGGTCCCTGTGTTCATTCACCATTCCCAGGTTCTTCAACATATTCCAGATTGAATATACTGAATAATAAAGATGCTCAGACACAGAGTTGAAAAGTAGCAAAGTTGGTTGGAAAGTAGAAGAGAAAACGAAAGGAGCCCCCTAAGTGGGGAGGAACTTAGTATAGAACTAATTTAACTGGCCCTTTTTCTGAAAGATTTTTATAGGAAAACCAGGTCTTTGTGTGACAGAGAATGCAGGGGATCTACAAGGTGGTCAGGCTGGTTTGTCTTTCTTGTCACCTGCCTTGGGTATTGTTCATTATCTTAGTCTTGTGACTCCTAGTTCTGGGACAGAAGAATATGGTCCTGAGGAACTCCAGGAATGTTAAAGATAGAGCCATACGGATGAGGTGTGATTGGTTGATAGGGAGAAACGGAACTGTTGGCAAGGGGAAACTGTGGGCTCCCCTCTTGTTGGCAAGGCGAAACAGGCTTCCTCTTTCATATGGATGGTGTATATCCAGGCCCAATCAAGACCAAATGGGAATCTCACTAAACCTTTTTTGAACCTTTTCTGAAATTCATCAAGAAGCCCCAGAAAACTGTGTGTCCTCATCTTAATATGATGATTTCAAACATCCTCATATTAAGATGTTGTGACTAATTGATTTGTAAACACGGTGAAAACTGAACAAAATAAAACTTCGGGGTCTAGTACCTCTGTGTCCAGGCAATTGATCTGAGTCCTTGTAGTCATTCTAAGACAAAGTACAGGTGTTGGTTCTAAAATTCTCCAACAGATTAGCTATTTCAAATCTACCAGTCTGAAAATGTCTACTTTTATTAAGGGATCAAATATATGAAACCTGCATTTTAGTTGAAACACTGCCTTCCAATAGGCTTCGGCATTTATATGCTTGTCTATCATCTCTCTGGTTTCATGTTCTCTTTATTCCTGGGTGGCACTGATCTGTGTTTGCTTTTCTTATCTACCTCCAGTTAGTAAGGTAATGAAAATGAGATTCTGTGGTTTCCTCCTTTCTAGACTTTATAATTGCTTACTGACCTTCACAGAACAACTCATTCAGTCAAGTTCAGATCTCAGTGATTCCACAAACGAAACACCAGAAACCTCATTTGAGCCCAGTCTTGGAGAGAAGTTCAATATTGTTTAATAAGCTGGGTTTGGAAAATGAAAACTCATATTTATTGCCACCCCACCCCTGATGCCAAAGCTTCCAAAAGATAATAACTTGTCTTTTAGAGCTAATCATTAATTTAGGAGAAATTCATTTCTTCTCTCCTATAGCTCTTAGAAAACAAGTTTCATGCATTATCTAAGACATAGAATCCAAGTTGTTTATGAGGTAATCCACTGCTGAAAAATGCTGTCTATACAATAAGTTGAGCCTCGGAAGAGGAGAGGCTGCAATTTAAAACCTGTAGGAATGTAGCTCAGTTTAAGATGTCAGTTCCTTTCTCCTCACCAAATCCTGGGCTATGGAAAAATAAAAGTGGTAAATGTTATATAAATAGTGTATGACATTTGCAAAGGTTAAGAAGACTTGCTTTACTCCTTTTCTTCTTTTCCCAAGCATTATATTTGAGCAGTGAACCCCAAAGTTTCAGTCTTCAGGTACAAGCCTGCAGGTCAGATTACAGGTGATACTGAAGTAGATCAGGAATTTCTACCCTGTTTGTTCCCTGAAGGAAAGCTTGGCCTCACTAAGTAAGATTTTGCACAAACATCACCCAAAACAGGGGTGATGTGGCATCTTGCCAAGAGGTCCCATGCTGCTGAATTTTCACAAGGCAAACTGGCCTTGTCTTCAGTTTCCTTAAGGAATATGGGCATAACAAGCTCCGTTTCTTCTATTGGTGGTAAATCTTTGAATTTTTTTCTTTAATCCTCCTTTTCAAGCGGCAAACAAAGAAGTAGGGTGTTCCTGCTACCAAATCTGTGAAAAAACATTCAAGGTCCAGGATATCTGAGCAGTTAGAGGGGGTGAGTTTTACCTGTCATATACAGAACTAAACTTGGAGCTAGAAGATAACTCAAAAGGCCATCTGAGCCCTACCCTGCCTGTAAATTAATTTAAATGTGTGTGTTTGTGTGCAGGGTGGGGGTGGGAAATTCCTGAAATTTGAAAAGAATAAAACTTTAGGATAAAACTCCATCCTAAGGAGCTCATCTTGGGTTCCTCAAAACTTTGAGAGAGTGAATACTCCCTAACATAAAGTCATTTAAATTTGCTTTCTGCTTCTTTCTTATAAAGGGAACTCTCTCCCTCCCACTGGTAATAGGAATACTTAACATTCTTTACCACACCCATATTCATGTGTCAGTGGAGTTCCAGGAGATTGCTCCACTAAGATATAACAACTTTCAAAAATAAATTACTTCTGTGTCTTCAGTAGCACATGTTTTTGTGCATTGACCAAAATTTCAGAGTCTGGTTCTTCCATGGAAGTAAGGCTTTGCAAGCCAATTTTTATCTCTGAGTCATAAATATTTACACAACTCATTTATCCCACAGATACTCTTCCACATAGTACAGTGTTGGTAGATGATAGTAAATAGCTGACTATTGATTCATTAATGATTGTTGAGAGTTGGGTCTTGTGATTAACCATATTGGCCCTTGACTTAATCATAACAATTCCCTTATTCCTTTCTCTCCCCATATTTTTATCTCCCTAAAGTACCTTTTAATGTACTAGCCTCTGAGCCCCAACCAGTCAGGTTTGGGCACTGAACAAAAACCAGCCACTGTGGCTCATCCTTTGGATTCACTGGTGTTTGAGTTGGTATAGTCACCCAGGGTCCTATTTCAGGTGCCTCAAGCTGAAACTTCTCCCAGTCAGTTTCCTATTTTCTGTTTCCTTAACAAAAGTTGAACCATGGCATATAAGTAAAGATGAAGGTGGTCTGTGTCTAACTAGATCCACAGAGACTAAGTGGACAATGAATGCTGCATAGAGCTACATGGAGAAGATAATAGCAATAATACTCTTAATTTATATCATTTGGATTTGGTCATTTAGGATGAAAAGTCCTCCCGTATCTTCCTACTTGACATATAGTCTGAAAACCAGCAGCATCAGTCACCGCAGAAAACCTATGAGGAGAGTTAGGTCCTACCTCAAAACTTCTGAATAGAATCTTCAAGATTTCCAGATGAATTATAGACATTAAAAGTCTGAGAAGTATTGAGATAGAGCAATGTTTTTTAATTCTGACTGTACATTAGAAACACTAGGGGAACTCTGAGCAAAAATACTGATGTCCAAGAACCACCCAACACCCTTGAACTCTAGATGTGATACACAGCAGTATTTTATACAGTAGATTCTAATGTGCAGTTAGGGTTCAAGGACTACTTCCTTAGGGTTTATTTTATTGATACAATAAGTTAACTGGGGGCCAGAGCAATAGTACAGCGGGTAGGGCATTTGCCTTGCATGTAGCCAACCCGAGTTTGATCCTAAGCATCCCATATGGTCCCCCAAGCACTGCCAGAAGTAGTTTCTGAGTGCAGAGCCAGGAGTAACCCCTGAGCATCACTGGGGGTGACCCAAAAAAGCAAAAAAATAAAAAATATTAAATTTACTGAAAACCTCATAATAATGAATATTAAAGTAAATTGCTCCTAGACCTCATTAGTCCGGCAAGCTACCGAGAGTATCTCACCTGCATGACAAATCCTGGCAAGCTACCCATGATGCATTTGATATGCCAAACACAGTAACAACAGTCTCACAATGGAGACGTTACTTGGGTCCACTCGAGCAAATCGATGAACAAAGGGAGGGCAGTGACAGTGACAGTGACAGACCTTATTAATAGCAGATAATGACCTATTTTCTAATGATAGAAGATTTTAGCAATGTTCTTTGTTATAGAATATTTCAGCATACTATATATGTTGCATAATTATAAATATAATAACCTCACATATACCTACCACCCAGCAATACATAATCATATTGTTTCACCATATTCTCTTCTAATTATTTTTTCTCTATATTTGGGCATTCCTACTACCTTTTTATTTAGTCATGTCCTCCTTCCATTAACCCCCTATTCTTATTACCTATACCTAATAAATGCCTACTTCATTACTGGTTTTAGTCCCAGATCAATTGGGTTTGCCATATGCATTTATCTCATCTTTTCAATAATTCTCTAACAGTTTAAAAAACACTATGGCAAAGTATATACATACTCAAAGAGGAAAACCTAAAATCACTCATAATAATATCACTAAGAGATAGTCATTAAAGATACTCCAGTGCATTTCTTTCCTTTTCTCCCTAAGCATACATACACACACTGAAACTGTAGGCTAGGATTACATGATGTATATTTATTTATAACTTGCTTTTTGCACATATTTATTCATTGGGTAAGATGTTATAGTGAGTCTCTTTTTAAGAATGAACAAGGAAGTAATGTAAAGACAGAAGCTGGAGCAGACATGTGCTCAGAAAAACCTAGAAAGCTACTTTTTAGACATAAACACAAACTAAAAAGATAAGCAGAGAGAAATGACAAGGGACAATGAGATTACAAAGAGCTGAAAACAATTCATCCCCATTTTGTAGGTTTTCTAATTGCGGTTCCAGTATCTTCTGGGACCCAATTGACTTCCTTGGGATCCAGGATAGTCTTGTGTATCTTCCTAATATATTTCTATACTTTTTTCTTAAGATTACCAAATGGGCTCTATTTCTTACAGACATAATATCCCTAACCGAGGTAAAAACTTGAAATATACTCAAGAAAATCCAGATATAAGAAGACAGATGGAGAGTGGCTTGCTTAAGTAAACAAGGATTTTTATCTTGAAGGTAAAATCTCCCCCAAATAGTCAATTCTGTTCTTGTTGAAGCTTCTATGCCATGTTACTTCTCACCCTCAGATGTGTGGATGAGAAATTTTATTTAACACACCATGACAACCTGTCAAAAAGAATGACTAGAGTACATTGTGTGGTCCAAGCATCTTGATTTGTTTTTCCCTGTAGTTGGATAATTGCCTTGCTAGTTCCTGTCATCATTGGGGACCAGATGCAATGAGAAACTAAACCGGTGTTCAGTGGGATTAGTCAGTGGTCTTTAGCACCCTAGATTCCTGCTATTAGCTAGGTGATAGAACTCTTAAGTGTTTCAAGACCAGAGTAAAGATAGTTTTCTGGCAAGGAAATGCTATGAGAGCTCAAGGGGCCTTTATAAATATCTAATAGTGTCACCCAAAGCGATAGGTTAGATGGAATTTAGTGAACTGTCTTCTGTCTCAACTACTGTGTATTCTAAGAGCATAAGTACATGGCATTTGTTTTGTTTGATGCAGACATCAGTGTTTTTTTTTTCAAATAATAAGTTCCAAAGAATCTGTCTTTAATCATTGTTTTAAAGCACCTCCTTCATCTAAATCAATGTCCAGTATTTTCTCTCCCTGTCTCTCTTTCTCAGTCATAGGCATTCCATTCTTTTTGCCATCCTCTTCTTCCCTCTCTCTCTCTCTCCCTCTCTTCCTCTCCCTCCCTCTCCCTCCTCTCTCTCCCTGCCTCTCTCTCTCACTCACTCTCACCCACCTTCACCTCCATGATACAATACACTAACACTACTTGTAAGTTGTCAATCTAACAGATGAATGTCAGTTTCTTAAGGACAGGCACTCCACTTGATTCTCTGTTCAATGCCCACTGCATATTACAGAGCCAGGCACACAATAGACCCTTCAGAGATACTTGTGAATAAATAAATTAACTCCTAGACATAGCACTTCTAAGAACTGGGCGGGGATTAAATTCCTGACCAAATGGGCTGCCATAGTCTTTTCCTTTCCCACAATTATAAAGCTAATTTCTACTTAGATTTGAACAAAGACCTCAAAATTCACTACTCTTTCCATCTCTTTTCAGACCAGTCTTTTGCATCACTGAGCTTCCTTTCTTTTTAGCTTCAGCTCTTAAACACTACATCCAGCTGTTCCTTCTAAATTAAAAATGGAAGGAGGTAGCACGTGGGTTTCATTTCCATAATGCCATAATTCCCAGCCCTGGGATGCCTCCCACCACAAAGTGCCTCTAATTACCTCAAGGGAACATCATTAAAACTTCAGAGAAAGAATAATTTTAATTCATTTGAAGTTTTAAATAAACATAGCCACATATGACAAAATCAAGCAAACAATCATGCAAGTATTAAAATGGTGGGGAAACTAAGAAGCCCATTCTAATGGATCGCAAGGGTGAGCACCACAATTCTGAACTGCAGTTAGTGTGATGTATGCCTCCTATACATTTCCAAAATGACTCACCTTTGAATATTCTCTAATTTACACACTTCACCTACTCTCCTTCCAAATTACCAAGTCAAGAAATGCCTCTCGTTTTCTCTATTAATATGCTGCTTCTCCCATTTCGCTTCACATATTAAGTCTTAACTTATTGGCTTCAGTGACACTCAATGATCCCAAAGGCTGGGGGGAGGGTTAAATATGTGTTTTTTCAAAGGTGTCTCCATGCCTAGATTGCCACTGCTAATCTCTGAACTACTGAACTACTGCCTGCTCTCTATCTATGTCTTGTAGAAGAACTATTGATCTGTAATCTCACCAGTGCATTTTTTCTTTCTCATAAAATCCCACGAACACTCTAATTAAGGTCAGACTCTGGCTACAAATTATAGAGAAGGAAGCACCCGGGTATTCAAATAGAATTTAGAACTTTGGTGCTTAACACCCAAGGCAATTCAGAAGCAGATCCGTACTTAAACTCTCCTTAGTCAGGCAGCCAGGTTCCGCTGTGTCTCAAAGGCAATAAAGATAAATAAATAAACTAACAAATAAATGTAAATTAGATATGTATTACAGACAACACTATTGATCCCATGGCATACAATTTGTAAATAATGAGAGGCAGCAGGAAAAACATAGATTCTGGCTTCAAAACAACTGAGTATCACTGAATGCAGCCTCTCCCAGCTGTATGTTAATTTTCTTTCTGAACCTGGTTTGCTTACCTATAAAATGAAAATAATACTATTTACCTTACAGGTCTGTTGTGGCAAAAATGTATTGTATATAAAGAAGTACCACGAGGTGCACTCAGTAGATAATAGTTACCACCTCTCCTTCAGATTACCATGCTCTAGAGTCAAGTCAGAGGCTATAGAAGTACTTATGTTCTTACCATACAAAGGCATAGGATGGGGAATTGGAAAAAGTGGAACAGTCTGAGATTAGTGACAGGAGTAAGAATGTGCTGCTATGAATGTGGAGAAATGATGAGGAGAGAATTTGGACTTGACCTGTGAGTTTTAGGTTTGTGGAGGCCACTTTGACAAAGGGAGAAGTCTCCTCTTGATGAACACTCTGAGCAGGGAGAAATGCATTCTAATAAATAACTAGCCATAGCTCTTCAACACCAAAGGATGAAGACTGAAGAGAGTCCACCGACTGACCATCCTGGGTCACTGGAGATCTTGACCAATAAAGGTGTTGGGAGTCAAGCTACAGGGAGTCATACTGAAGCAGGAGAAAGGGGAATAAAACCCACAAGCAGAGACAGTTCTTTCAAGTAGCTTGGTTGGGAAGGGAAATTACTTCTCACCTTCCTCATGTTGATGACTAGAAATTTTAACGCCAGAAATAGCACAAATGGATGTGCCAAGCTACACAGAAGGTCTCAATTACTAAGACAATCCTCTTCCACCCCTGCCTCAGCAGTTCCTCAACTGAGGAACAGTTCTTTGGATATTTCAAGTGGCCTGCTAGAACCTTCCCTGCTTCTCTGGAAACTGACATTGGCTCCTCTCTGGGATTCTTAGAACTTGGAGTCAGAATGAGACAGACCTGACCAGTATCCCAGCTCACAAACCATGACTAACAGACTTGGATGATGTGCTGAACTTCTTTGTGCCTCAAAATCCAAAAGAATAAAACTGGCTGGAAGGGAGCGGATGGAGTGATACTATAGTGGGTAGGGCATTTGTCTTGCATGCAGCTGACTCGGGTTTAATCTCTGGCATTCTATATGGTCACTTGAGCACTGCCAGGAATAATTCCTGAGTGCAGAGCCAGGAGTAATCCCTGAACATTGCTGGGTGTGGCCAAAAAACAAAACAAAACAAAAGAATAAAACTGGGGATATAAAGAGCACCAGAATGGGGGTGCTGTGATGATTCAATGTGTAACCTTGTAAGTCATTGAGAATAATGTTCAACAATGTTAACTAATTGTTGTTTGTAAAAGACAAAATGATGGGACCAGAGTTCAGCAGGTAGGGCAATTGTCTTGCATGTGACTGACCCAGGTTCAGTCTCCATCATCTCCTATGGTTCCCCAAGTGCCACCAGGAGTAATTCCTTAGTGCAGAGCCAGGAGTAACCCCTGAGAGATGTTAGGTGTGCCCCTTCCTCTTTCCCCCCCAAAAGTCCTGCAGACCTACATTTCAATAGATCAGGTGAGTCCCATTCTGTGCTGTCCTGAATTCTCTCTTGTCCTTAGACACCCAATCCTATGATAACTCTTCTCCCTGCCAGCCTGAGTCAATTGCTCTTTTGGCTAATCCTTCATCTCCAACACTGGTAACACAACCGCAAGCCAAGACCTAAGTCATTGAAATATTGTATGTTAACAACAATAACAGTGCTTTTTTATTATTGCTTAGCACATATTAAGCATTATTCTAGAAGTTTTGCATGATAAAATATTCATAAACACATGACAAACTCAGGAACAAGGAAGCCAGTTTATGCAAAACACAGTAATGATTTAAATGCAGTTTGAACTAGATGTACCGCCATGCTCCTAATACTGAGTTATATTTCCTAGACTCCAGTTAGATATCTTACTTCTGCTAGAACTTGGATTCTCTCATCATTTCTTCACATGAAATTTTAGGTGTTTGTATGAGAAGATTTTTTAAATTTCTTTAATGTTCTCACAATTTCTTGAGATATGCCAAGAAATATTTTAACCCTCAAATTTCAGCTGACCTTCTGACTTGCTGTGGCTAGGTGATGGGTTCAGATACACTTCTCTGCTAGTTCCAAGCCTGGGCCTCCAAAGGTTTTTCACACTTCTGCTCACTCTTGTAAAATTCCTGTTATCATTTCACATAGATAAGTCCTAGACAACATGAGAAAATATAAAGGAAGACTAAAGCACCCAAGTTGAAAGCGAGTCAGCCTCAGCTGACTTGGCACCTGATCCCAGATACCTGGATGAACTCCAGCCAAGAGCAGTTTAAGACTGACACAGATTATCAGAGCAGCCCAGGTGAACCCTGGCCAAACTACTGATCTGGAGAAGTATTAACTAAATGAATGTTTATTGTTTTAAAGTTTCTAGGTTTCAGGGTGGTTTGTTATGTAGCAAAAACTCACTGATACAATCTGCAAATCTGTTCCAAAAATCATTAATTTATTTCTTTGTTTTCTGATGAAGTTCCTGTTTTCCATTCAATTCACTTGTTGATATTCCTGATCCATGCCTTAATAATACTCTTGATCAAGTCTTTGGCAGGAGATAAATAGTATTAAAGCAAGATCTCACTAGAACTCCAGTAATAAACTTCCTTTGAAAGAGATCCAAACCTATTCTTTTTACACAAAATTTTATGCTATGATATTATAGTAAAGAATCTAGGAATTGCAAAATGTAGAGTAGATTAATTTAATTCAACTGCTTTTAACAGAGATTCAGTTACAACTTCGATGCATATAGTTCCCCAGTTTCTTTTTAGGTAAAATAAAACACTTTAGTCAACTTAAGTTTAATATCAAAGGTCCATAAAATCATCAAGGATCCAAGCTCCTTTTTTATTTTAATTTATTGTTGTCTTTCTTGGAATGATTTACCATGAGTTTATAACATCATAAAACTTAAGAGACATGGAATACCTCCAAAAGTGGATAGAATCCACTGCACCCACCACCAAAATCTCCTGTGACTTTATTTTCAGAATGACTGTTCTGCACATTCTTCCCATGCACTCCAGTTTTCATTAAGAAACCTCTACAGTTTTCAAGAATTCCAGAAACTAGTTTTGTGTGTCAGTTTGCTTACTTATTCCTCATTGAATGAAAATATCAAGAAACTATCTTTTACTTCCTTATTTAAATTTCTTAGTGCAGTCATCTCAAGTCCCATCCATATTGTTCTAAATGGTACAAATTCATTTTATTTGGGGGGAAGGTCCTTCTCTGGACATACTGGGGGTCCAGGGGTTACTATGCATAACAGATGATACAGGCCCCCAGATGCTTGGGGGCTGGCAAATAATCAGGCACTAAAATGCCATCCTGCTCAGGCCCAAAAGTTCAGAAAACCACTGGGGACAAACCTGACAGTTCTGGGGGTGTAGAGGCATCTGATACAAAGGATAGAACTCAAGACCTTCTTAAATCTACTTCTATGAGAAATCTCCATCACTGCAGATATTTCATAATTTCAAAAAACATTTTCATAATTTTTTGAAACTTAAAGAAGCTTTCATTTTCTATGATCAAAGGAAGCAGGGGGTGGAATCTATACATTAGATATGATGTACTTCTACCTGAAATGAGTTTTTAACTGGCCTACTCTTTTTAACTTGGTTAGGCACCACATCTTTAAAATTTTGAGACTCTAACAGATACAGGGTTATAACCTGCCTTTTTCCTTGTGACAATTTAATAATGAAAATTATATTCACTGGTAAGGGCCTTTTATTGTTGAGGACCTCTAGATTCTCAGGCAGCCTGCACTACCACAATATCAAAGTTCATAGAGATAATTAACTCGGTATAAGGGAATTCAACAAGAAAGGTGAATTGTACTCTGTGAACATTACAGATTTTTTTTCCAGCACTCATAGCTAAAACACTAGAAAAGGACGTCTACAGTTAATTACCAAATTGCTCTTCTCCCCACTTCCACTTTTTGAGAGACACAAAGATGAGAATCATTCTTCCCAGAAATCTGAAACAAATCCATACATGTGGTGGATTTTACCTACAGGTCCAACTATTGGATCAGAGAGAACAGTTCCACTATTAAAATTATAGAAAGCACTTAATGTTGTTGAAGTTCCTGTTTGCCATTCAATTCACTTGTTGATATTCCTGGTACATGCCTTAATAATACTCTTGATCAAATCTTTGGCAGGAGATAAACAGTATTAAAGCAAGATCTCACTAGAACTCCAGTAATAAAATTTCTTTGAAAGAGATCCAAACCTATTCTCTTTAAACCAAACTTTATGCTATGATATTATAGTAAAGAACCTAAGTAATTACTAAATGTAGAGTAGAACAATTATCTTTGAGAGGACCATAGCCCCTTATTATAGTAATATGCATTTAGTAGATTTCTATTCACCTGTCAACTGCCTTCATTGGCAAAACACAACCAAAAAAACATATATGACCCCAGCCAACACATACAAAATTAGTCTTTGTTCATTCTTAGATGATAACTAGATGTCCCAAGAGTGACACAGATTGTAGTCAATTCCCTCATAATCCTATCCTTGAACCAGCCCATCAATTTGTCTTCATTTTTTGATGTACCTTCCTTTTGCAAAGAGGTAAAGATGAGATCAGTCAGAAAGGTCTGAGAAGACTGGCTTGGATTTCTGGATCTGTTTTAGTAGATTCAAGATGAATTAGCTTGGATCAATGTAGTGTTCAACACAGTTCACCAGAAAGACCTCAGCCCAACTGTCAAACTTTGACCAGGGCTTATTCATGTACTTCTCCCAACAAAGGTCTGTAATCTGTTGCAACAGCTGCTGGAAATTCTTCTGTGCCTCCACTTCCATGAAGTGCTTCAGCTGCTGGTCTACCAAGCCCAAACCCCCTGCAGAGGAAGTTAAGGAGGAATCCAACCCAACGCAACTTCACCTACCAAGTTGAACTCAGCACCAACCAACCAACATTCATGTGTCTCCAAAAACAAAAGCAGAACCACAATCATCTCAATGTTATCATTTTTAGCAGCAGTGTTCAACTGGATATACCACAGCTAGTTTACTCAGTCCTCTGTAGATAGACATTTTGTTTTATTCCATGTTTTGCTTATTGTGAATGATGCTGCTATAAATACAGGGCACAAATGTACTCTTGAATTAGTGTTTTCAAATTCCTCAGATAAAGTCCAAGAAATGGCATTACTAGAGAATAAGGTATTGCCCTTTTTGATTTTTTAAGGAATTATCATATACTTTTCCATTTACTGTTAGAATCTGCATTCCCATCAATGCAGTTCCAAAGTTCCTTTTTCTCTACATTCTTATCAACATATTTTTATTTCAAATATTTCTGATAAAGGTAATCTTTCACTTTTGTACGATGATATCTTCTGATTCTGATTGGCATTTTACTAAATGTCGGGAATTTTTTATATATGTGGACCATCTGTATGTCTTCCTTGGAAAGCGTCTATTTGGACCATTTTTTTAAAACTGGGTTGCTTGCATCTTAGTTGTTAAATTGTGTGAATTCTTTATATATTTTAGATATCAACGTGTTGTCAGACAGAAAAATGTAAAAATATCTTTTCCCAATTGATAGATTGCCCTTTTGTTTCTGTAGTAGTTTCTTTCATAGTGCAGAAGACTTTTAATTTCATATAGACCTCTTTGCTTAGCTTTGCTTGCTTCTGTTGCCTTTGCCAATGCAGCTGAATTTCCAAATAGAGGTCCTTAAGCATATGGACTATGTTTTCTTATGTATTTCATCATTTCTAGCCCAATATTTCAAGAATTTAAGCTATGAGTTTATTTTCATGTATGGTATTAGTAATCTAGTTTCATTGTTTTACATGGAACCGTCCAGTGTTCTCAGCACCAGTTGTTGAAGAAGCTTTCTTTAACTCCTTTGTAAGATATTAGTTGTCTGTATATTCATGAATTATTTCCAGATTTTCCATTCTATTTTATTGAGTTGTGTGACTGTTTTTGTCTCAATACTGTACTGTTTTCATTATTATTGTTTAGTAGAATAATTTGAAATCTGGGTACATGATACATCCACTTTTCTTTTTTTCTCAAAGCTACTTTGGCTCGAGTAAAGTAAAGGCCCTCCCGTTGATCGTCGATTTTGCTCGAGCGGGCCCAGTAACATCTCCATTGGAGACTTTGTTGTTACTGTGTCTGGCATATCGAACTGGAGCGATAGCACAGTGGGTAGGGCGTTTGCCTTGCACGCGGCCAACATGGCCGACCCGAGTTTGATTCCTCCGCCCCTCTCGGAGAGCCCGGCAAGCTACTGAGAGTATTCGATATGCCAGACACAGTAACAACAAAGTCTCCAATGGAGACGTTACTGGGCCCGCTCGAGCAAATCGACGATCAACGGGAGGGCCTTTACCTTTACCTTTTACTTTGGCTAGGGGCTGGTATAGCACTGCAGCATGTAGGGCGATTGCCTTGTGCTCAGCTGAACCAAGATCAATCCCCAGCACCCTGTATGGTCTCCCAAGCCTTTCAAGAGTGTCCCTGAGAGTAGAGCCAGGAGTAAATCCCTGAGCATCGCCAAGTGTGGCCCCAAATCCAAAATAATAATAATAATAATAATAATAATAATAATAGTAAAGTTACTTTGGCTATTGGAGGTCCTTTAATGTTCCATATAAGTATTTAATTCAAATCAAGGAGAGCTCAATTAGTAGAGCACATGTTTATTGTATGCAAAGTCCTGGGTTTGATCTCCAGCATTTTACAGCCTCACTGAAGTCAGTAATTGTGCCTTTGGTAGCACCCACATGTGACTTGGGTGTCTGTCACTTGAATAGAGCCTGAATATTCTGGGAATGGCCCTAGAAACTGCTGCATCACTGGGTATTTTCCATAAGGAACAAACTTTTAGACTCGTTTTATTTTTTATTTTCTTCAAAAATTTTATTGTTATTTTGATAGAAACTACTTTGAACCTATATGTTTCTTAGTTACAGCAGTTATTTTAATAATGTTTATTATTATAGTATATGAGCATAGATTTTTTTTTCCAATTTCTCTTGGTCTTCTTTTATTCCCTTAGGTAACACCTTATAGTTTCAGTGTAGATGTCTTTCACCTTTGCTAGTTGTACTCCCAAGTAATTTTTCTTTTTAATAAAATTATTTTCTTAATATACATTTCATCTAATTCATCATATATATAGAAAAAGAATAGACCTACATATGTTTATCTTATATCCTGTCATTTTACCAAACTCCCTAATTAAGAGCCCGGCAAGCTCCCTGTGAGGTATTCGATATGCCAAACACAGTAACAACAAAGTCTCCAATGGAGACGTTACTGGGCCCGCTCGAGCAAATCGATGATCAATGGGAGGGCCTTTACCTTTACATTGTTGATGGACTCCATAGAGTTTTCTATTTAGAGTATCATGTCACTTGCAAATGTTATATGTTTCTTTTCCAAACTGAGTTATTTTATTTCTTTTCCTCTATTATTTACAACTTTAATCAACACAGAGTAGCAACTAGTGTTTCATCCTTTATATATGGATTCCAAGCAGTAGGCATAAGAGTTTCTCCACTTCCACCTCCTACACATTAAGGTCTGTGTCCGCATAGAACTATTTTTCACATCTCACTGGCAAGTACTTAAATCACAGGGACATATATCAGTTCAAAAGAGGTTAGTAAGTGTAGGTCTATTACTGCAGATGAAGGATGAACATCTACTGAAAATATCTGCAACAGACATTTCGTTATCAAGTATCTATCTGTTAAGTTCTTGTACAGACCAATTTGGCATCCTGTATCTAAGAAGTCTGAGGTTTAATACAAAATCATCGTAAAAATCTAATAATCTGTCAAACAGCATGTTAATTGGAATATTTATTTCATAGAGAGGGCTGGTAGATGCTTTTTCCATTAGTTAAGATGTGAAAAATTGGCTTTAATATCTTAAGTATTTATCCAACAATGATTGATATAATTAAGAGCAGCAATTTTCACTACAAACCTTCAAACCTACATATCCAGCTACCTACTTAAAATCTCTAATTCTTTTTATGCACAGTACTTTGTAATCTATTAATAGTAATATATCAGAGACACAATGTTGCTACACCACACACAAATGCCACCAATGTCTGTTTCCAGATTCACTTTTACTCCCTAGCCCCCACCTCACTCTCAATTAATAAATTCAGATCTATGGACCAACTCTGAGGATCTGTTATCATTGGCCATTTTTTCCCCTTTATTTTATTTTATTTTTTTTAAGTTGTAGAATCATTGGCCATTTTTATTCCCTTATTCCTTTCTTTATCCTCCCCATATGAGCTAGATCATCTGGTATTTTTCCTTTTCCTTTTAACTCACTTCATTCAGCACGGTACCTTCCAATTCTGTGTATAGTGCAGTAAACAGCAGCATTTTATCATACTCATAGATGTTTAGCAATTCATTGTACATATAACACAATTTCTTTATCCACTCATCCATTCTTGAATACATGTGTTACTTCTACATATTGCCTACTATGGATATAAAACATGACAATAGCTTTATATGCACTACTACTACATAGTGCAAGTATCTTATTTAAATTTTTTATACTCTTGGGGTAGATGCCCAGAAGTAGAACTGGGCAGTATGGAAGCTCACCCTTAATGCTTTATGTTTTTATGTGTTTAAAGGAGGTATAGGGCACAGGGAGATAGAACAAAAGGTAACGTGCATGAGGCTGACACCAGTTGGAATCCCAGCACCAATAAGGATCCCCTGAGTCTACCAATGATCACTTCTGAGTACTGCTAGGAATAGCCCCCAAGTGCTGTAGAGTGTGGCCTCAAAATTCAAAGTAAGTAAATAAATATAAACATACATAAAGTACATACATATTCAACAAATTCAAAATTAGTCATTTTGTCCAATTAACCAAATCATTCATGACTAAGTTTCATCTAAAGGAATGATACCACCAACCATCCAAATGCCCAAGTCAGAATCCTGGGTGTAACCTTTCCTTTGCCTTGGTGCCAACATCATCTCATTGGTCACATCCTGCCAATTTTCACTCTTAATACAGTTAACCCACGGACTCGAGCGATAGGACAGTGGGTAGGGTGTTTGCCTTGCACGTGGCCAACCTGGGTTCAATTCCCAGCATCCATATGGTCCCCTGAGCACCACCAGGAGTAATTCCTGAGTGCAGAGCCAGGAGTAATTCCTGTGCAATGCCAGGTGTGACCCAAAAAGCAAAAAAAAAATCTGATTCATTTATTGCCTTTTCCAATATTATTATCCAAACACACACAAAGAAATACTTCTTGATTGGACATCTGTAACATTTTCCAGCTCATATCTCCACATCTATTCTTGTCATGTCTTCAACCTGTTGCCTACATTGCTACCAAAATGTTTACTTGGGAATGTAAATGAGATAATATCAAACCCCAGTATAAGATAATTTAATGGTTTTCATTATCTTTAGCATTAACTCTACAATCATTTCATGTCCTAAAATATTATATTCATCTACAGCTCATCTTGTTCCCTGATTTATATTCACTCTCCATAATCAAGTAATATCACATTTTCCAATTGGAAATATGCTCATATATGCCAAGTTCTTTTGTATCTCAGAGTTTTAACATATGGTGCTTCTCTGCATAGAATGTTCTTATTTCTTTCTATGCCCCTCCTAATATACTTACAATCCTCTCAACCCCCAATTATTTGTAAGTCAGTTTGAATGTCTTCCTCAAGGAGGAGACAGAATCAGGCTCATCTAAATACTCCTGCTAGGGAGTAGCTACATGCCACACACTTTTCCTTTAAAGTTGTCTTCACAATTCTAATTGAGTAATTAATTCTGTCCAGTGACTCTTCTGCAAGAGAGACTTCCATGGAGACAAAATCATGTTTTGTTATATCTGGCAATGGTCTCAATTACTAACACAAGTAACTAGCATGACGCTATCAGTATATACATATATATATATATTAGTTGAAGGGATAAGTGAAGGAATGAATAAGCAAAGAAATGAAGAAACACCACACCATACAAGCAGAAGGTTAGAATGTATAGTCATGAAAGAAGACATAATTATTGGGAAAGAACAGCATTAAAAGGATATCCAGAAAGGGAACAAATGTTTAATACTATTACTTACTCTAAATCAGAATTTAGAAAGAGAAAGTAGACTTCAGAAACAGAAAGTATTGAAAGTAAAATGCATAGCTTATATGTGGCAGACTCTTGTTCAACCAATCCCCGACACTACATGGTGTCCTGAATACTTCCCAGTGTGTTCCTGGAGGACCTCAAGCACCACTCTATGGCCCTAGAGGTCCCTGATCACTTAGAGCTGTGGTCCAAATGCCAGTACTGCATTGTCTAAATAGCACGGTAGCCTCAGTCCCTCACATTGAATCAGTTGGTAGAGAATTGCCACTGGGTACACTGAGCACCTGTGGAAGGCTAAAAAAATTATGCAAAATAATAAAAAAAAATTGCAATTGGACAAACAAATCAAGCAGCAAACAAATGAAACAGAGGCACACATCCTCATCCCAGCTATTTTTCATATACATAGGGAGAATTGATGAATTTCTAATAGATACTAACAAAACCAAGGATTCACTGCCATAGCAGCTCGGCTGTACCAACTTCCAACTTTATTAGAACAAGATTTTTTGTCTGCTCTCTTAATGAGTATACCAAACATCTAGAATTGTTTTTAGTATGGAGTCAGTACCCAGTAAATATTTATTGAGTAAAACTCAACATGTTTGGGGTCAGGGAGAGAGCTCAAAGGGATGAAGTGCATGCTGAAGTTGTGTTCAATCCCTGACACTGCATGATATGTATGACTTCTGAGAGTGGTTTTGTTCTTGAGGAGATACAAAACTAGGAGCAGCTCCTGAGCTCTGTCAAAACAAACCAACAACAACAGCAAAAAAAGCATATGTGTGTATAACCAAATACATATAAAAGAAGCATTAGCAATCACAAATTCAAAATAGGCTCAAGAGATAGGGAAATAGGTAACAAGTATATAGGTTAATATTCTCACATACATACATACACACTTAAAGGGAAATGATGTTTTATATTTAGTACTTTTTAATACAAAAAACAAATCTTTAAAGCATCACATTTTAGTCACACTTTGGACACCTATCCTTTTACCTTTACCAGCTTTGTTAGTTTGCTATAAGTGTATTTTTCCAACAATATTAGTTGGTTCCCTTTACATATAGAGCAGATTTTATACTACCTGAACCACACCAATAAGCAACCAATTAAGTTTTCCATCTCATTTGTCACATGCAAAAAACTGAACATCAGAACACAAAAAGCACTGGTCCAAGTTAGCACAACTCACAGAATGGTACAGGTGAGACTTGGCTCTTTGTCTTCAGTTTCCACATTCTGTTTTTCTTCCATTGTTCTCATTTCTGGAAAGTGGCCACCACAAAAATAATGACACATCCAGAATTAGAGATTAGGTTTAAGAGATAGCAAACTACTGGAAAGTTTAGATTTTCATTCAGAATCTGCCTATACATTGCAAAATTATTTACAACAGTGAAGAAAAATCCAAGTGCTGAAGAACAGATTTGTGGCTAAAACATTGTAGTTTTAATACACTGTAGAATACTACTCAACTATTAGAAAAAGATGAAACCTTTCATTTTTCTTCAACTTGAGTGAACCTGAAAGTATCATGCTAAGTGAAATGAGTCAAAAATGATCTCACTTACAGGAGGACTATAAAGAAACAAAGAAAATAGGAACCAAAGTGATAGTATAGTGGATAGGGCATTTGTCTTGAACGCAGCTGACCTGGGTTCCACCCTGGGCATCCCATATTGTCCCTCAAGCACTGCCACGAGTAATTCCTGAGTACAGAGCCAGGAGCAACCCCTGAGCATCCTGGGTGTAACCCAAATAGCAGAGAGATAAAGAGAGAGAGAGAGAGAGAGAGAGAGAGAGAGAGAGAGGAGAGAGAAAGAGAGAGAAAGAGAGAGGAGAGAGAGAAAGAGAAAGAGAGAGGAGAGAGAGAGAAAGAGAGAAACAAAAAAGAAAGAAAATAGATCTAACAATCCCAAATTGAAACAAATTCTGAGTTATGATCAATGAAACTGGGAATTGAGAAGCCTGAGGAGGTGGAGGGAAGAGTGGAAAGGGTCCAACAGACACTGATGGAAAAACTGCCACACTAGTGAAGGTGTAGCAGCACTGCAAGTACAAAAAAAGTTATTTCAGTACTATTATAAAGTATGGTACCTTGATTAAAAATAAATAAAATTTGCCTCTGACATTTGCTTTGACTTAGTTTCAAAGATATCATTTACATCTCCCTGACAGATTATTTCATTGCGGTTTTAAAAACAATGCATGCAAGTCTCACCTGACGTTTACTGGTGTGGAAAGTTTATGGTGATCAAATATCCTACATTGGCAGATACAAGATCTGATCCCTTTGGGAAAGATATTTACTTTCCCACACATACTTGAAAACATTTTAAAGATCCAGTCCATTGGGGTTCAGCTTCCTGCTATTCCAAAATAAGAAACAGTGTAAGAGCTGCTGTATTTGAAGTATCCTAATCTCTGCCTGTTTGACATTCATCTTAGAGGCTGGCCTGCACTGTTCCTGAGGTAGGATCAAGAAGCCAGAATCTCAAGTTTTCCTCTGCTTGATGGAGCTAAGTCTCTAGATCCCCACTGATTCCGGGCAGACACCATAGTCTACCGCTGAGAGGATCGAACCACAGTAACAACAAAGTCTCCAATGGAGACGTTACTGGGCCCGCTTGAACCACCTTAATGAGACTGAAAGTTACTGTGGTCACTGGGTCCCTCCACTTAAGCTAGGAAACTTGATAAGAAGAACTTTCTAGAACAGATATATGTGGGGTAAAATCTGAGACTCTTGGATAGAAATCCTGCAAGAAAGAGGACTTCACTTTGAGTAGCAAGATCTGGACATACATAAACAAAGCTCCCTAGTCACTCGCATGCCTCATTATCTTACACTTCATACTATAGCATATAATTTTGTTATCTACTTGGAAAACTTCTTTTGAATAATATTCTCATACCCCCAAAATTATGAAGTGTTGGACTCATCTTGCTCAAAGTCCAGTCAGCAAAACAAGGACCACACATCAGAGAGTTCTTCTGAAGTAATTTAATTTAGAAACTGGTTACAAAAGGCATTGGGGGAAATTGAGAGTGAAACAAAGTTATGCAAAAGCAAGAAGTTGCTACAATTCCTATGATTGGAGGTTAGAAGGACAAAGAAAGTCTAGATCTTACATATACACACACGTACCACATAGACATGTATATAGAGCATATTAAACGTACAATAATCAGAACTGAAGAGATATTACTGAAGGTAAGGCACTTGCCTATTCACCATTTACTATTAGGGATCTCTTTTGGGGTGAATAATTATTCCTGAGGAATGAGCATGTTAAACAGTTTCCACAGATGAATATATTCTTTTTCCAGTGTATTGTAAACCAGGCTTAAGAAAGAATACATGAGGATAAGACACTCTTAGAATGGAGCCTTTGGATGTGACTCTGGAATGATGCCTCCTTTGAATGTATGTGGTCCTGAGTTCCATTGCTAGCATCACCTAATATTACCCATCCTTGTGCTCACAACAAAAAACACAATAAAACACTTTCAAAGTAATTTAGTATTCACTCTCACTATGGATGATAGTAATAATGTTGTCCCCAAAGTATCATTTATAATTAGTGCAACAAGGATCTAAATTTTCCCCACTAAACATTCTCCACTAAAGGGTCAGCACTTTTTGATATAGAATTCTGCCAGTCATTCTCATTAAGAGACAGTCGGATTAGTACTGCCTTGAATCATAGCCACTATTGCGAACTCATTTAGAGCTAAATCCTATGCTATGCATTATCTGTTGTTGACCTGTACTCAATTCAGTGACATTGGCACAATTCTCTCCATCTCTCTTCTCTTTTAAATTTATTAAGATGCTATGATTTACAAATTTATTCATAGTTGAGATTTAGGCACGCAATATTTCCACACCTGTCTCATCACCAGTGTCAACTTCCCTCCACCAATGCCTCAAATTTTCATCCCGTTTCCCTCTTTGACAAGCACATTTTTAAGTCTGGCTATTATAGTTTGAATTTTATGTTTTCTGTGTGTTGACTGCATGGTTTGGATTCATATCTATACCACACCTCTACAGCTTGGATGTACCTGAGTCCTTGATCCCTGCTTCTCATTACTTCCCATCTGCTTGTTCTTGCTACTCTCCTGTATTTATTTTCCTCTCTGTCCTTCTCCTTTCTATGTTCTGAGGTCAGGTATGATGGAGTTATTCTCCCTTTAATACTCTACATTCTCTTGTCCTGTTATTCTATATCACTTGATCACGTGACATCCCATTGCTCATTGATTTGCTCAAGCGGGCACCAATAATGTCTTCATTCATCCCTGTTTCATGTTTGTGTAGCCCAATGGCTTCTGCTTGCGTCAGGATCACAAAGAGTCTCAAACTGATTGTTTGGTGTCTTGGTGAAGAAGTCTGACCATCTCATAGGTGGGCGACCATGCATTCTTTTTATGTCTCGTGGAATCCAGTTGGTAATGGCTCTAGTTCAGGAATTGTCTTCAAATCACATTACGTGTCCAGCCCATCTGATTTTCGACACCTTGGCAAACGAGACAGCATCCCTGATTTTCAATCATTGATGGAGGTCAGAACGCTGGATTCCTTCTCTCAGTTGAGTGAAGCATGATACTCCAAACATAGCCATAAAGCTATATACTCCAAGAAAGCCACAAAAAGACACCTGTCTTTCTGAAACTCTCAAGCTCATTCGCCAACCTGGCTTGGGGCAAGCCTCAGGAAACCACAAGCTTATGTACACACTTGCAAAGCAGTGCAGACAAGCAATAAAGGAAGACCTCAAAGAGAGAAGCAGTGCTGGCCGATATGGCAGAAGCCAGGAAAAGCATTCGCAATGCCTGCCTGACCTTCGCCAATTACAAGACCAAGATGACTGTCCTCCGATGTCCTGATGGATCTATCACATTTTCCAGAATGGCAATGAAGAAGATCATCCATGACTTCTACTGAAATCTCTTTTATTCCAAATTCCAAATTCTGCAGGATAGATATGTCATTCCCAACATTCTCCCTTTCAAAATCCGACACGCCATTTCATCGGTAAAGAAGTGAACAGCACCCAGCACAGACAAGGTCAGACCCAAACAGCTGAAGAACCTGCCATCAGTACTCATCAATACACTGGCTCAGCTCTTCACACACTACCAGTCTGAATGCAAGTTTCCGTCCCAATGGAAAACAAGCAGGAACGTTCTACTGTACAAGAAGGGTGACATACATGACATTGGCAACTATCGCCCAATCTTCCTATTTTCCTTCATCTACAAGCTGTTCACTTGAGTCATCCTGAATAGGATTGGCAGAACACTAGATGAAGGACAACCATGCGAGCAAGATGGGTTCTGAAAAGGATTCAGTACAATCGCCCATATCCACATGATAACAAAGCTCATTGAGGTTTCTTGGGAGTTCAAGATGCTGCTCTGTCAAACATTCATCAATTTAAATAAGGCCTTTGATTCTGTTGAGACTGAAGTGGTCATCAAAGCTCTAGTCAAACAGGGTGTTCAAACTTAGTACATCAGGATCCTCCATGAGCTGTATTACGGTTTCAACACAAGGATATCATCATTCTATTAGGAAGTGATCATTGATGTAAAGAGAGTTGTTTGGCAGGGCGATACCATTTCACCAAAACTCTTCAGTGCCACCCTCGAGAACGTCATGCAATGGGAAGGAATGAGAGTGAAGATAGACGGTTGAAACTACACCACCTCCGCTTCACTGATGACATAGTTCTAATAACACCAAACATCAGCCAAGTGGCACGAACACTGGCCGACTTCGACCGTGAGTGTGGAAAGGTCGGACTGCAACTGAATCTCACTAAGACAATGTTCATGGAAAATGGACGCGTTCCTGATATTCCATTTTCTCTCAAGAGAACAAACATCTCCAAATGCAGCAGTTATGTGTACCTAGGTCAAGAACTCAACATGACCAATGACCTGGCACCTGAGCTGCACAAGAGGAAGAGAGTGGTACGGAACATCTTCAAGAGTTTTGAAGAAATAGCTAAGAGGACAAAGAACCTATGACCGTGAGCACATCTCTTCGACTCCACCTTTCTTCCTGCACTAATATATGCCTCAGAGACCTGGGCCCTATGAAAACAGGATGAGAATGCTATTCGGGTCTCCCAAAAGAGGAATCAAAAGAGCTATGCTTGGAGTTAGTCAATATACCACAGATAAGTGAGATTATCCTGTGTTTATCCTTCTTCTGGCTTACTTCAGTCAACACGATATCCTTTTTCAAGCCAAGTTGTAGCGTATTGTATGATTTCATCATTCCTTGAAGCTGCATAGTATTCCATTATGTATATGTCACATCTTCATAATCCACTCATCTGTTGTTGGACATCTTGGTTAGTTCCATTTCTTAGCTACTGTACTAAGTACTGCAATGACTCTTCTCATATTTATCTTACAAACTGAGAAATATGTACCTAGGAATGTGACTGAGTGGTAGAGCACCTGCCTTGAAGGTATGAGCCCACAGGTTTGATCCCCAGCATTAACCAATATGTTGAGTACAATTTCACATGCTACGACACAGTATGTGATCTCCAGCACAATGCAACCAAATGTGTAACTGCAAGCAAGCATTGCAAGCAAAGTATGATACAAACCAAAACCAAATGTGTGTGATGCCCAGGTTACAATAATAATGTCAACAACAAAGAGAAGGTAATGGTGAAAAAAGAAAACTAAGAGATTATTTATTCATGTAACAGGCAACAGGGAATGAAATCCATCATTGTGACTTGGAAGCTACTTTTCATGTCTGATTCACCAAGAGAGATTGTTTTTACAAAGATCTGAGACATAGTACAGTAGATATGGTGCTTTCCTTGCATGCAGCTAATCCCAGTTCAAATCCTTGCACCACACATGATCTTCAAGGCTCACAAGGCTTGAACCCTGAACACGGAGCAAGGAGTAAGCCCTGGGTAACTCTGAGTGTGGCTTCCAAAACAAAAAATAAATAAATGCAAATAAAAGTGGTTGTGGTTACAAGGACGGGGATTCCCTCACTTAGTTTCATCCTTCAGACCACATCACTGTGGTGATTCTACAAAGTGATACTCCACACGTGTGCCTGTGTATGCCTTTCTCAATGTATGTATATCGCCTAGGCTCAGTGATTTAAGAAAGGGCTTTAGATCTACAGTAACTCTTGATGATCTGGGACAGTTTTCAGAAGATCTGAAGCAGCTTCTGACATTATACATTAGATTTCTAATGGGATTCTGACATATTGCTACACACAACAGAATAAAACTTTAGTGATGGAAATCCTTTGTGATGGAAAATGACAATGACAATGTTATCAACTCTGACCCATTGGCCAAATTTCATGAAACCCCATGATTCTTCTCTGACAGTCCACTTAGATACTGTTAGTGCCAGTTTTTGCTGGAAGGTATAGGTGTTCTAGAAAAACTGTCAAAGATATTGAGATGCCAAAACTTAGACTGGACATTTCTTCTGTGTCAGCTTCTCTCTATAGATAGAAAACCCGTTTGCAGTACCTGTGGGGCTATATTCACAACTCAGACCCTTAGTTTGAGGTTGGTTTCCTGTTTGATACCACTGGGTATCAGAATTGGAAGTGAGTTTCTTTCTTTTCTCTTCCATCTGTATCCCAGCACCTTCCACACTCAACTTTCTCATCACTGCAGGCCCACATCTACTTCTACACTCACAACTATGCTTGCCACGACTTGCATTTAACATGCAGCTCTACTCATCTTGCCCACACTGCACAATCTAATATTCCCCACAGATGTGGGGGTAGCTCTAGTTGCCACAATGGACTTCCTGCTATCAGTACCTTGTTCCTTGCTCCACTCACCTAACCAACAGAAAAGCCCCCACAATGGTAGTGGTTTGGTGAGAAATCTTAGATCCCTAAGTCATTGACTAACTAATTTGCTGTTTATTCTAGTAGTTACAGGATTATCTAATTATAGCACACTAGCACACTTATGTTGTGGTGTGTCTATATATATGATATACTGCTTATGAAAGAGTATGTATGCAAGATTCACTTTCAATGGATACTCAAGAGAGTACAGTCCAACATAAACAGCATGAGAACCAAATGTCAGTTCATTCATGTCATTCTTTTGTTTTCTGAAGGTCACCTTTTAAAGAGTAAAAAATAAATGCAATTTATTTTTATGACATTTTGTTTATCCAAATTTGTCCAAAACACTGCCAATTCAACATGTAACCAATACAAAAATTAGGATATTTCACATTATTCTTTTCATAGTGCCTTCAAAATACTGTAGATTTTACATTTAAAGTACATCTCAATTTAAACCAGCCACATTTCATGAACCACAGTGGCTAGTGATTATCAGATTAAACATTTCATTGATAGGGACAGAATAGTCATCCGGAACAATCCACAGAGATGATAGCAATGAAAATGTATGACAGCATTGACAATGAACAGAAAGGCAAGTGCAAGGCAAAATTAGAATGTCAATTTTTCTGAGTCCTCATGCTGATAATGTATATTTCACACATTAAGCCTTCAGTCTGTGTTAGAAAAAGGGAAACAGTTCACATACAAGTGGTGATTTTGTTTATATATCTGTTCTCAAAGATAACTACATTTGTTGGTAAAATCTACCGTCCTTTATCCAGCCATGAAAATACTTTCTGAAGCAGATTTTGCTGGTGTAGAATGATTTGCAAAATTCAAGCATACTTGATAGAATCCAAACCCATTTCTATGTACTATGGGCCACAATCAATTCAATTCAACAATCGTTGAATGAGTTCCTACTAATTGGAAGCTTGAGCTATTGAGTAATTATCCTTGAAGGAAAGTAAACAAAAACATAATTTATTAATCTGTTGTTTATTTTCCCAGTTGTATAATTGGCTATTTCAGACTTATATTGTGCTGTGTCTATATGACATAAATGTTTGTAGATATATTTCATTGAATTTTATGTCAAGTAATACTTGGAGGTTATCTAGGCTAAGTGACCTTCCAGTTCTAATATTTTCATTTTATAAAGGAAGAAGAATTAAGAATTTGACTAAAATTTGTCAATGGAAGATTTAATGACCTCTCCTTCCTCTCAGGCAAGTACAACTTCTTGAAGCCACTTGAAATTTTACATACTACTCAGCATTATAGGCTTTGCTCAGCTCTATCCACCCAACATACAACAATCATCCACTTTCATTAAATAATTTTTAAATATTTTTCTACAGTTTCATATATATGTGTGTATAGTAAATAAGATAATTTATATAAATTCTTTCCTATTTAGGGTAAATTTGAAGTGTTTGCTTCTAACCAGATGGATTTCAAGCAAAGATCTCAAAACTTTTAAAAATCATAAATTTGAAATCTCCTAAATCTCCAAAATGTCTTTTGATCAACAGATAGCTCCCTGACTCTTCTAAGCATCTTCTTTAACATACCATTTAAAAAAGCTAGATTGACTGCCTAGACTGTTTAAGTTCTCTGTATAATTTCACAAATCTCTCTTGCTCTGACCTTGAGCTAAATGAGAGAGCTTTCTTTTCTTCTAAATGCTTATATGCACAACATACATCATTTAATACTGGAAATTTTTGCTTAGAAGTATAAGGGAATATTTCCTGTTGAGGAATATTAAATACCACTTATCTGACGTTATCAGATTATATGACAGCACATTTTCCAGCCCTTATTTCTGAAAATGAATCTGTTGTTATTGAAATTTAAAGAAATTAATGCATTTTTAATCAAATCAATATACATTTGCTATAATAAGCATGCAATCCACACTGAATTCAATACTATGTTTTTTGAAACCAATAAAAATTACTTTTGGTTAGAAAACAAATATACTGGATAAGCAAAGAAGTATTTTCAGTAGAGAGACAATTGATGGGAGTAGTGAAATTACTCATGTGTAGAGGTATGAAACTAAGCCTCTAAAATTCTATAATACTGTAAATGTTATTTTTACAATATATTCATTTTGTGGGGAGGGTTTTAGGTTACATCTGGGCAATGCTTAGGAGTTACTTCTGACTCTGTACTCAGGAATTATTGCTAGCTGGCTGAGGTACCATATGAGATGCCAGGAATTGAACCTAGCCACATATAAGGCAAGTGCCCTACCTCCTGAACTATCTCTCCAACTCTTCATCCCCACAAAAAAAAAACCCACAAATTAAAAAGAATATTTTCTCAAAAAATGTAAAACTCACCAGAGCATAACTAAATATGTGTATTTTGTTGCTAATAATTACATGATTTAATCAGAGCATTTGAAAAATCTCAGTGATTTAAACAATTTCTTGTTTTACTTTTTACGTACTTATGTGGACAATTAAGAATACATAAACTATTTAAGAATACATAAATTTGGGCCAAAGAAATTGTACAGCAGGTTGGGCACCAGGCTTGCATGTACCCATCCTGGGTTTAATACCTAGCAGCAAATATGAACCCCCAAGAACTGCCAGGAGTGATCCCTGAGCACAGAGCCAGGAGTAAGCTCTGAACACAGATGAGTGTAGTCCAAAAAATTTTTCCATAAATTAACTTATCCCTTAAGAAATCCATCTCAGGAGGGACCAGAGCATAGTACATTGACTAGGGCATTTGCCTTAGCTCCTGGCACCCCATATGGTCTTCCTAGCTAGCCAAGGAGTGATACCTAAGCGCACAGCCAGTTGTAATCTCAGACCACAGACTATGCTCCCCTCCCAGAAAAAAAGATAAAGGAATCCATCTCATGAGATATGAAAACCACATATTGAGAACCCTTTGGTTCCAACATGAGTCTGTAATTCTGATTCAGAAACTTTTTCCTCTTAACATATCAGCATTTGAAAAGTCACAGTCAATCCAGAAGAATTCCACAATTTATACAACAAACAAACAATTGTATAAAGAAAAAATTGTATATACTAATTATATACAAATCCACAGACTCTCAGAACTCTTCATAGCAGTATTATCTAACTCTTTCAATTACAGATTCAATGGGGAACATGAACCTTCCCCTGCAAAAAAAAAAATAATAAAAATAAACTTTTCCTGCATTTATTGACAAGTTCAACCCTTTATCTTCTTGAAATAAGCCCCTGAAATCCACTAATGAAATAAGCCTGTTAGAATTCTACCACATCATGTTTTTAACACTAAAGGAATGTTTGATAAGATACAGTTACATGCATTGAGTGTACTCTTTAAGCTTTCAGGTATTGCCCTTGTGTTTAGCTTTCATGAAATTTGTGAGCATATCTATATTCACCCTGTACAGACCTTTCATGGCTTTATAGACTTCAGTCAAATCCCTTCATCTTTCTTATTATTCCATCCAAACTAAAGACATCTGAGGATTTGAAACATTTGGAAGCATTCCCTTTCATTTCCAGCCAAGACAAAAATAGAAGGTTTCATTGTGCTCTCAAGGAAAAAAAATTTTTTAAAAAAGTCTATGTGTTTGGTATTTGGGGCTGTCTCCAAAAAAATTGGATCTTATAGAATATATCTTTATAGAAGCCATGTGAATGGAAGACAATTAGAGCTGTGAGAGCTCCAACTCCAAATTCTGTATTCACACTCAACTTAAAAAAAAAACAAACCTCTAGCTAATAGCAATCTTTCCAGAGTGAAACTGGTGTCCACCTCTCTTCCTTTTTATTCTTATATTTTCTTTATCTTCCCTTCAGATTTTGTCAATTTTTTTCATATAATAATGTTTCTCCTAACATGATTTATAAAAGCAAATAATTTTGGCTTTGATTTTTGGTCACACTCAGCAATGTTCTGAGGTTACTCCTGGTTCTGCGCAAAGGAATTACTCTAGGCAGTGCTCTGTACCAGAGGGGGTGAGGAGGATAGAACGTGTATCAGATGCATGCAACAGCATGTGCAGTATGTACTATCCTACCTAGCCCAACAAACTGTATACTCTTTCTCCAGGCCCCAAATGCAAATATTTCTTTATTAATGCATCCGTTATCTAGATCTGATTGTAAAAAGCTTTAATGGAATTGCGCTGCTTACTGACACTCAGGTAAATAGAAAACCAAAAGAATTTTAAGTTTCTGACAAGAAACATAAATATAGAAGCTCAGAACTCTGATAAAGTCAGAGCCTAACAGGACAGTGAGTAATGTAAGGGCCGTGATCACTGAGTAAGGGAAAGGAGAAAGAGGGAACACAGGTAGAATAAACAAAGAAAATGTAGGAAAGAAGCAAATGCAGCTATCAATACAGAACATGGTCATTTTCTGAATATTGATTGAAAGTTTAGGTCATATTTTTAGATTTTTCACCAATGTCTTGCAAATTTAAGATTATTACCAGTTAACAGGTATGAAAACTGAGACTTAGAGGGCCCTATGCAGTGGTGGGGATAAACCAGGATTGGTCTAGCTCAAGGCAAGTGCCTAAACCCCTGTACTAATCTCTCCAGATTGATTTGTTTTTCTTAAATTTTTTCAAAGAATTAGTTCGTTGATATTTTGGATTGTTTTCTGGATACTCATTTTGTTCATATCTGCTCTAATTTTTACTAGTTCATTGACTGACATTTGTTTGCCTTTTCTGGTTTCTTGAGGTGTGAACTTAAGATTATTTGGGATCCTTCCTGTTTCTTGTGGTGGATCTGAATTGCAATAAAAATCCTTCTTAATACTGTTTTTGCCACATCCCATAGGTCTCAGTAAGCAGTATCTTAATTTTTACTCATCTATGGGTATTTTTATTTCCCCTATGGTTTTCTCACAGATTCAAAAATTAACCATTACCATGTTTTTATTCTCTACAAATGTGTGGTTTTGCCCTCTTTATTCTTTTGATTTTGAGCTTCACATATTGTGATCTTACAAGGTGCTTAATATTATGTATTATCACCGGGTCTATCCTTAAGAATAATTATAAATACTTGAGAAGAATATGTTTTATAGTGTTTTTAAAGAAATGCCCTATAAATATCTACTAACTTCACTAGTATGACTTATGGCTTTAGGCCTTGTTGAATTTTCTTTGTTTTTAGATTTTGTTTTTGGGTCATACCCAACAGAATTCAGGACTTAATCCTGTTCTACACTTAAGGTTCATTCTTGATAATACTTGGGGAACCAATGTGGGGTGCCAGAGATTGAATTCAGGTCAACCTCACAAAAGGCAAGTGCCTAACCCACTGTACTATTGCTTTGGTCCCATCACAGTGAATTTTCTGACTGGGTGATCTGTCCACTGCTTTTAGTGGGCTATTAAAGTCTACTAATATCATTGCATGGGTGTTATATTATCCTTAATGCTTGCTAATGTTTGTTTTATGCATTTTGGAGCTGTTATGTTGAATGCACAATTAATAATTATTATATATCTGGTGTTTTAATTTCTTCATTGTTAAATAGTGTCTATCATTGCCTTTTGCACTTAGAGAGGGGAAAATTGGTGCTAGAAATCTGTTCTATTTTACATGAGTTTATTAGTTATTGCTTTTTTTAATTGTCCATTGACTTGGAATACTAGTTCCCACCCATCTGTCTTGTTGATGTTTGTCTCTGCAGCTTGTCAGTCTACTGTAACCGAATATTGTTGAGTTTTATACTTTAATCCATCTGGCCACTCTGTACCTTTTGATAGGTGAGTTCAGTCCATTTACATTAAGAATAATTATTGATAAATGAAAGCCTGATATTGCCTTCTAATGACGTTAGTGTTCTAGTTCTATATATGTCATTTATTTTTTTGTGAAGCTTTTTTGTTAATTTAGATAGGAGAGCTCCTTTCAACAGTTCTAGTAAGGGAAATCTAGTGTTGGCAGATTCTTTCACCTTTGTCTGCAGAAACCTTAATTTCTTCCTGATATCTGAAAGAGAATCTTGGCTATTTTTTTTAGTACATTGTGAATATCTGATTCCATTTTCTCTTAGTCTGTTGAGGTTGTACTAAGTAATATAATGTACTGCTGATGGGAGTACCTGTATATATTAACTTTCATCCTCCTCTAGCTCCTTCCAACTTCTTTCTTTGTCATGAACTCATGATAGTTTTACTAATATGTACTTCGGTCTATGTCTCTTTGCACTTAAATAGCCAGGTATTCTATTAGTTTCATGTACTTATATATTCAGATGCTTCCACAGGTTTGAGAAATTTTCTACTTTTTTTTAAATAATTCTATATCAGTTTCCCCCTCTCTCCTTCCTTTCTGGTATATTAATTATCCTTGTTGCCTTTCCTGTACATTCAGATACATTCTCAGATAATTTACTTATTATTCATATAACTCAATTCTCTCTCACCTGAATCCTTTATACATGGCTATCTTAGAGCTCACTGATTCGGACCTCATTCTGATCTATTCTGTTTCCATGGTTTCTTTACCACTTTTGAACTTATTTATTGAGCTTTTTGCATCCTGGAGTCTGTTATTTTCTTATTTAGAGATTTAACTTCTACCTTCTGTTCATTTATTTTATTTCTGAGCTCATTAATATGTTCTTCTGAATTTTTGTTGTTTCTCTGATTTTTTTTTTGTATCTTTGTTGCATCTTTTTATCTCTTTATAGTTTTTTTTCTTAGTTTTCTTGTTTCACTTTTAATTGGCTTCATGAGTTTTCTTCTACCTTTTAAAATTTATCATATCAATTTTAAACTTCCTTCTTAATAGGGGTCATTCCCAATAAAAATGAGAAGAGAGAGTAAACCAAATAATGCAAGTAAGGTTCTATATGCTCCAGATAGTATCCAGAGATAGCAAAGAGGTTGGGGCATTTGTTTTATTTGTGACTGACTCCATTTCTATCCATGTACTGTATATGGTACCCTGAGCACTCCCAGGATTTAACCTCTGGACACAAAACTAGGAGTATCCCATAAGCTCTATTGGATATGTTACCACTTTCCCCTCCCCAAAATGACAGTTCAGTGCTTAGATCTGAAGATATCTGAGCCCACAAGAGCCACCCTGCAGTACTTAAAATGTCCTAGATCTATACTTGGTGATTCTTGGGGGGAGAGGGGAATCACATGGCACTAGAGTGTCAAACACAGGGCTTTGCACATGTTAGGCTATCCTGAGCTATCTCCCTGGACTCTCTCCATTTGAGCTATCTCCCTTGAATGAAAAATTTTGAACTTTCTATCTAAATTGATTTTTTTGTTTGTTTTTTCTTTTGGGGTCACACCTGGCGATGCTCAGGGGTTACTCCTGGCTCTGCACTCAGAAATTATTCCTGGCAGTGCTTGGGGGACCATATGAAATGCTCAGAGTCAAAGTCGGGTTGGCCACATGGAAGGCAAATGCCCTACCCATTGTGCTATCACTCCAGCCCAAACGTTCTACCTAAATTGGAGATGCGTTTTCTAATGTTTTTGAAGTTGGATTCTGATTACATTTATCCTTTTGGTATTATTTTCTCTTGAGGTTGTAGGTTGCCATGTGCTATATTTTTATATGGCGCTCCCATTTTGCTACTTTAAGTTTATCTTTTAATTTTTTAATTTTTAGGGTTTTTTTAATTTTTTAAAAATTGAATCACAGTTACAAAGTTGTTTATGTTTGGACATAAAGAATTGCACTGCACTTACTTTTCTAGCAGGCAGCACTGTACTAGATTAGATTTTATTTTATTTGGTTTGATTATATATTTTTGGACTTTGCCAGCTTCTGTAGCTACTGGTACTTATATTTTCTGTCACTGTGTCAACAGGGTAGTAGAGGAGGAAGTTGAGACTTTGTTGAGACTGCTGGAGGAAGCAATTCATGTTTGTGGCATTGCTGATAACCCTCCTTTCTGTGGACCCACATCTCAGACTCAGTTATCTACCATCAGAGCTCAGTACTCATACAAGGCACTGGTAAGAGGGTATGCTGTTCATGGAAATTTTGTCTTTGTATTCTATGTAATGCACTCCTGCTCCTGCAAGTGGGTTTCACCTGGTTCAATAGTAGGTACATAGAAAATGTTTCTACTCCTTCTCTAAGACTTTCTGTCTCCCCTGCCTCAAACAATGGACATCATACATCTCTCCACCTACCATCTGTCCAACGAATGAATCTTCTCAGTGCCTTCTTTATTATCATGTGTTTTTTCCCCTGAGGTTAAAGAGCAGCCTCAGTCTCACTCCTGTGAGACTCTCTCAATTTCCAGTTCTCTCTGATTCACTAGTTTTTTTTTCCTCTTTGGAAGTAAAGCAAGAACCATCTTAGACCCAAAAAGTTCTAAGAAGGTGTTATTTTTAGAGTTCTTCCAGTATACTCCCATGTTGTTATTGCTATAGTTTGTATTGAGGCCACGTCTAACAGTGCTCATATACTATGCCTAGTATGATGCATAAGAGTTGCTCCTTACTGTATATGGGACATTTCAGTATCTGGGCTCAAACTCAGGAATTCCACATGCAAAGCATGCACTAGAACTCTTTGAGTTATCTTTAATTCCTACTTCCATTTTTTTCTAGTTTTGGGGACACACCTGGTGGTGCTTGGTAATTACTCTTGGTTCAGTGCTCATGTTTCTTCCCTGGTGGTGCTCAGAGGGCCATGAAATATCAAGGATAAAATCTGGACTTCTGGAGTACAGAGCATATGCTTTAGCTCACTTATCTATCTCTCTGGCCTTTCTACTTCCTTTTGAAGTCTTTTTATTTTTTAATAAATGTGGTTTTTTTTTTCACTTAAAAGGAGGGAAATGGTAAATTCCTCTGAAAATGCCCACCCTATATTTGGCCAATACTGGTTTAATTTTTATCCTCTATGATAGTCTCATCTCAGAGAATTGTTATTTTCCCTAAGAAGACTCCCCAATTTCAACTCCATCCTTTTCCACTGTCATGCTCTGATAACTGTACCACTGTATCACTGTCATCCCATTGTTCCTCACTTTACTCGAGCGGGTGCCAGTAACATCTCCTTCCGTTCCAGCCCTGAGACTTTAGCAGCCTCTCCTTACTCATCTTTCCCAATGTACTGGAGGCTCTTTCAGTGTCAGGGGAATGAGACCTGTTATTTTGACTGTTTTTGGCATATCAAATACGCCATGGCTAGCTTGCCAAGCTCTACTGTGTGAGCAGGATACTCTCAGTAGCTTGCCGGGCTCTCTCTTCTTTATTTCTCTATCATATATGATGTGGTAATTATGGATAATGGGTAAGGAGTGTCTTATGATGTGTCGTGAGGCCACTTATGTTCACTCATATGTGAGGCTCGGCCCGAGCATGTGGAAAGCGACCTGTAGCAGCGTGACAGCAGTTGGGTAGTGGAGGTTGACTGCCGGGGCTGGGTCCCTTGGGGCGGGGAGGGCTCTCATCCACCCCCCTTTGGGGCGCCTTGAGTGAAAACAGTGTGGCACAAAGTCCTAAGCCATGATATTCCATTTTTATTCTCATGTGGATCAAATACATTATGATATTTGATTCACATGAGACTAAAAATTAAAATGGGATTGTAATATTCCATACAATTCTGGGTTTCAGAAGGGCAAAGGTGTGAGAACCAGGACTTCATTGTCCACTATCATCCCCCGCAATACTACAAAGAACAGCCACGCTTGTAACCTCTGAGATATGGTGAAATTCTAGAGAACATTCTCACCAGAAGAAAGGTGGCAAGGAAGCCAAAGTAAACAACTTTAAGAATCATGCCCATGCATGCTTATGACAAAGGGTATTGACAAACTCATCTTTTCTACCATTACCATCCACCCTCTACTATACCCTAAGGCAGAGTTGTGACCGATATATGACCTTAAAAACAATTCTTTTGTTATCAGGTAACTACATACGTAGACTGAAGCCTCAATGATGGCTAGCTGGAGCCAGGCATCCGTGGGTGAGAGTCTTTTCACATATTCCACCTTTCTTTTTTTCTCTCCCACCAAGATAAGTTGCCCATCATATAGATGGCCAATTTACACCTCCACAAATCCCCAGGGGCAAATTTTACTTGCTTATCTGCTCCCTGGACAGTTCCTTATTTTTACCTTATACCTGAGGATAGTTTACTAAGAAAATGCTGTGCCTTGAAACATTTCTAATTGCTTCCTGGTCTTGCCTAGTTTCGGCAAGTTTTAAAATGCCTTGGAGGTCTTTCACCAAACAAATCATTTTACATTTGTCTTCTAATCACTTCACTGCTTTTAAAATTTATTTCATTATAGTACAGCTCAGAACCAGAGGATTGAATAAAACCATCCCTTGATGTCACTTTCAATTCCAAGTTTATGATCCCATAAGAACTTTTAGTACAAGTATTGAAACCCAGAAAAAGAAAAGCAACTATAAAAATAAAGCAGGATGGGCTTAGATTTAACACAAAGAAGAAATTTTCAGAGTTAAAAAAAAATAAACCTAGGTCTTAGTATAATACCTTTTTATAGTAGACTTTGAGAGTAAATGCATTCTGCCTTTGAAGATTGATGATTGGATTTGATTATTCCTTGGGCCACTCCCTATCCACAGCAATTTTATTTGAATATTCTAGAAATCTGTATTTCTCAAAATGAGCTCAGGGACTGTTAGTGCAAAAGTGGATTTATTCTGAGCTCGTACATCCTTGAGAATTGTATGAAAGATTTACATACAAAACAGCTGCTTAAGAAGCTAGAGTTTATTGCAGTTCTAGTAGATCAGTTTAGGTCCCTCCCCAATCATCAGGCCTCTCCTTTTATCCAAGTATAATATCACATGTCCTGTTCCTTGAGTCCTGGTCCAGAACACAATGCTCATGTCCTGTCTCTTGCTGTCTGCTTGCTTTCAAAACATGAAGGCCCACGCATGGGAGCCTTGTGGAGAACAGGTATGAGCCGGGGGTGCGGGGGCGACTAAAACCTCATGGAAGGGGGGCATTCCGGTCCGTCCTTCACACCCTACGGAGGCCACCAGTAGCCCCCCATGAGTGGCTCTCCAACACGGCCACAGTCCCAGAAGCACAAGGACTTAATGCAGAACCCAGCAGCTTGGAGCAGAAAAGTGAATGGACTATGCGTTAATCCAGGCCATCATGTCTGTCCGGAGGGGAAAGGGTGTTGCCCCATTTGCCCTCTCCTCTCTGGAAAGAAAGAAGGCGGTCGCATGGGAGCCTTGTGGAGAATAGGTATGAGCCGGGGGTGCGGGAGCGACAAAAATCTCATGGAAGGGGGGCATTCCAGTCCGTCCTTCACACCCTACCGAGGACACCAGTTGCCCCCCACGAGTGGCTCTCCAACACGGCCACGGCCCCAGAAGCACAAGGACTTAATGCAGAACCCAGCAGCTTGGAGCAGAAAAGTGAATGGACTATGCATTAATCCAGGCCACCATGTCTGTCCGGAGGGGAAAGGGTGTTGCCCCATTCGCCCTCTCCTCTCTGGAAAGAAGATGGCAGTCACATGGGTGCCTTGTGGAGAGCAGGTGTGAGCCGGGGGTGTGGGGCGACTAAAACCTCATGGGAAGGGGGGCGTTCTGGTCCGTCCTTCACGCCCTACCGAGGCCACCAGGTGCCCACCACGAGCGGCTCTCCAGCACGGCCACGACTCCAGAGCACAGAAACCAATCTCTTAATTATCTGACTCTCAGTAGAAATACTTCCAGGGTTAATTAGCAAAATAGCGGAAATCCAAAACCAACATTTAATTCTTGAACCCAGCTGTAGAAAGCGAATCACTTCACAATGCTTTTTCAGCATGTCTGATTTGGGGGGAGGGGGTAAACTCTAAATAATAGTGGTTCATCTTTTATTGCAACAATGAATCTAATCAAAGCAGATAGAGTGTCAACTAGAATTCATCTGCCTCCAAGGCATTGGGAGGGGTGGGGGCGGGGTTTTATTGGGGTTCTTCGTGGTAAAAAATAAGTAATGGTAAAAGGAAAGGTGTTTGATATTTGCATGACTGAGACCTAAACCTGAAAGCTTTGTAACTTTTCCCACAGTGATTCAATAAATAAATAAATTATAAAAAAAAAAAAAAACATGAAGGCCCAGTCTTGTCTCTAGACTTTTCTCTCTCCAGTGTACGTTCCCGATCTGGAATCTTCAGCTAGAACCCTGTCACCTGTGTCCCTTTGTTGGGGCTGGCTGCTCTGTTACCTGTCACTGGGCAGCTCTAGGACTACGTCCCAACAGTTCCCTATATCCTAGGTTTTCCTTAGATTCTGGCCACAGTGATGTGTGCAATGGCAAGATCTCTGCTATTATGTCATCTGTCTGGGCATAGGTGAGGGGACAAAGAGAGTTTCCTGCCTGGGGGCTTCCTCTTATCTGCTGCTATCTCCCATGCCCAGCTGTCCCATGACCTAGAATGGAAATCTATTCAATGGTCAAGATTTAAAATGACCAATTAAATTAACTAGTTCAGCTAGTGCTACTCCCTTCCGCTCCTATATCAGGACCGTTACTGTACAATTACTTAAGGTACTTAAAAATAACCTCTTCAGGAGATCCTACCATGGGCAGGATCAAACCCGGGCCTCTCACATCCAAAACATGAGCTATTCAGCACATTGAGGTCTCTCTCCAAACCACTGAGCAATCTCTCTGATCCCTTAGAATATTTTAATATTTCTAGGCCTTGCCCCATAATCTACATTCTTGCCAACCCCCTGGTTGATACACTAAAGTTTAAGGACAACCATTGAATTGTTAGGACTTCCAGATAGAAATGCTAAGTACAGTGTCTCTCTAAATTAGGAATAGAGGTAGAAATCTTAGCACTCAGGATTGGCCTGTTTTATCAAATCAAAGCACAGTGCTGAAGATCTCTGAAAACAGAAGCAAGGTCACAAAAATCCCTAACTCTTCATCTGTTTAAGCAATTCCCAAACTGTTTTTTATTTTAATTACCATAAGGGGCTGGAGAAGGGCTGCCTGGCATATCCAAGGCTTTGTGTCCTACTCTATACCCGCTCTCCCCACCCACCTCAGTACATCTCCAGGATACTCTGGAGATCGTTGAGTGACTCCAGACGCTGAGCAAAGCCAGATGTGTTCCTCTTCAGAAACAATCAAACAAAAATCACCACAAAATGTTTAAACTTTCAAGAGTCTCAGAGTTGGTTCTGATTCAACACTCTCACTTGATAGAAAAGTTGCAACTTGATCAAGGTCAGTTAGAGAAGCGAGACAATGGACAAAGGCTTAGAATTAACCTGGTGATTCCTGTTCCTGTACTCATTCTATTTCACCAGGTGAATTTCTGTCTGTGTGAATTAGTTCCACATTTTGTGCTTTTAGTAACTGCTCTTCGATTTATTTCTTTTCATGTAGCACTGTAGCACTGTCCTCCCACTTTTCATCGATTTGCTCGAGCAGGCACCAGTAACGTCTCCATTGTGAGATTTGTTGTTACTGTTTTTGGCATATCGAATAATCGCCAGGGAGCTTGTCAAGCTCTGCCATGTGGGCAGGATACACTCGGTAGCTTGCTGGGCTCTCCGAGAGGGTTGGAGCACAGCGGGTAGGGCTTTTGCTTTGCACGTGGCCAACCCGGGTTCGACTTCTTCATCTTCTCTCGGAGAGCCTGGCAAGCTAGCAAATTTCTTTTGATGACTAAAATTATTTTTTTATTCAAAGATGAGGAAGTTATAAAATGTACTACTCTGTATTTATCCACAGTTTACCAAAATTTTACTAAAGTCATCCATAGTACTCAGCCTGGATGGAAACTACAACTTTGTTTGAGCAGGGAAATTCTTATTAAGATTTTTAAGTAGTTATTAAATAGTCTAGAAACAGGGTTCTCTGTAATTCTGCCTTGATATTGTATAGGATATACTCATATTCACTCATCTAACCAGTATTTGCTGAATATTAATATGAGCCAGGTATTATAACATTCCAACAATATGGTATATTTTACAGAAATTGAGTAGTACAGGAAGCAAAGTTTGTGTAGGATCCAAAATACACTTAGAAAAACTTTATTAGAAAACTTAACCATGTTACATAGAAATGTACCATCAAAAAATTTAAATCACCTTTGGTGCAGAGCCAGTCAGTGTGAGAAACTCTTAAAACTGAGACCAACTCAGAACTTACTTGTTATAGGCTCTTCACATTTTGCATTATCCTGATTAACTACATGCTATTTTATTACATTGGATCACCTGCACCAGGGGATGCTTTGTAGAGTTGGGGAGTCTTAGTTTCAGACTCTTTTCTCTTCAGCCTACTATTCGTTGTGTCCAGTGTTATATTTCCTTTTAAATTTTAATATCCTGGGCTGATCTCTGGCAATGCAAAATGCTGCTGACTCCTGGGGTTTGTAGTTATTTTCTAGCTAGAAGAGTGTCTATCCCTCTCCACAGCATTTTCTACATGGCAGGCCAATGGTGGGTCTCCACTCCATTTGACTTTCACAGTATATGCTTCCTACTAGGACCCCAGTCTTATGATCCCACAATCCTGACAAAAAATACAAATAACATATTCCAGGTCAGTAATGCAACTTGGCTACACTTCTATAATATATCTTAGAAAATTGCTAAAGTTCTCAGGAGGAAAGAAAAAATGTTTATAGAAACTATTCAATTCATGGTCTATTTATCAACACTGTGGAACACATTTGGCACTAAATCATGCAGATTCTTGTCCATTTAAAACAGAATTGACAGTAGTAGCTTATTTCACAGAATTCTCTAACTGAAGGTCATTAAACCCAATGACTTCTTGATCAGCTCCAAATTAAGAGACAAAAGATGAAAGACTCCACAATTCCCATATCTAATCTCATGAGCCTCTCAACCTAAATCCTGGGCTTTACGCCAAGCATCATACTACATGGAGCAGTATAACATACGCCTAAACAGATCAAGCTCACCCAGGCTATTATCTGACAACACCAGGTTTAGTAACTTCCAGACTAACAACAAAAAGCCACATAGAGAAAGTGTAACTCTACTTTTGGAAAAATTGGAAAACATACCACCAAGAGAAACAGTAATGGGACAGCTGGCAAGGAGGGAAATTTGGAGCTCAGTTGTATTTTAGTTTACTTTTATTTTCTAGTCCTCATTATATTCCCTGCCCTCAACACTTTCATTAAATGTATCTTAATGAAAAACTTTAAGGAGAAAAATGTTACAGCAAACATGTAAAGAAATATCTTTAACACATAAGTGGTAATTAAAATGTGAGCATGCCTTGAGGGCAGAAAATGGATAGCTCTGTTAGAAATTTCAAAGCTAATAAATACAGCAATATAAATCCACCATTAAATTACATTATAACCAACAGACATATGAATTATTGCGTCATACATAAACTTTTGGACCTTCTGTAGAAAAGACCAAAAGCAAACCCAAAATGGTCCAAATTAATTGAGCAAGTAATAAGATCCAGAAGGGCAAAAGGTTTAAAAATGGAACAGCTGAAGCATGAAAGTACAGATTCTCCAGAACAGAATCCCAAATGAAAAGAGGGAGCAGAAGAGAACAGCAAAGGTCTAAGGTTTTTCAGGTGAATGCGTACTTAGAGGTTTAGATCTCAGCAATGATACCAGTGGGATTCAGAAGACTTCTGTTTCTAGGCCCACTGAACAGGAAAAAAAATGGGATTCTGCTTTGTATATAATAAACACACACCAACTCTGTCATTGTCACTATCACTGTCCTCCCATTGTTTATCGATTTGCTCAAGCAGGCCCAGTTAGATCTCCATTTTGAGACTTTTGTTACTGTGTTTGGCATATTGAATACGTCACGGGTAGCTTGCCAGGCTTTGCCGTGTGGGCGAGATACTCTCAGTAGCTTGCCGGGCTCTCCAAGAGGGGTGGAGGAATCGAACCCAGCTCAGCAGGGCTGGCTGCGTGCAAGGCAAACGCCCTACCACTGTGCTATCTCTCCAGCCCACCAATTCTGTATCATTCTTAAATGTCTAGCATGGTCTCATGGTCTTGGGCTTCTGAGCAGGATGGAATATAAGAGACCAGACTCATTCTCCCACCTTAAATAACTTTTAAAATTAGAAAACTACTTTTATCAATCATCGGCCAATGGACATCCCTGAAAGAAGAAAAACAAACCAGATTAACACCTCTATCACTGTTTAATTGTCCATAGAGGGTTCCGAAGCTATAACAAAGAGAGGAAGCCCAGAGTTTCTCCCTCAGAGAGAAGAGAGAGACCTTTATTCAAGAAAGAAGACCCAGATGGCTACAATTCAGAGCATGAGTTACCAACAAGGGAACAAATGCTCAACTAGCACTCGGGACACTGAGGCAGTTTGTGTCTCTAGATAAATGCTGCCCAACACACATGTGAGGAAACTATTAAGGGCACGTAAAGATTACTAAAAAGCAACTCACAGAAATCACACACATCTGGAGATATTTACATTTTCCCTTTCCCCCCCCTCCACAGTGGAAAAACTTCATAATAAACAGGACATCAGCTAGAATACTCAAAAGAGACTTCCTTGGTAGTCTAGAAAAACTCTATGCTAAACTTTAAACTGGTCGTATCTATTTAGTTGATATATGTGAAAAACTACCAAGCTACTTAAATGTATGTCTCCAGATCAAAGATTGAGACTACTTAAAAGAATACAAAAACTATCCTGCACCAATAAGATAATATTCATAATAAGTGGCACCCAGTTTAAGAAATAAACACAGAAAGCATAATGAGCAGAAAAGACAATTAACAGAAACATACTCATAAGTTATACAGATGATAGAGCAGTGTACCGAGACATGAAATTTATATAAGAAATGAGAATCCATATATTCAAGAAGGTAGAGCAGGGTTTGTCAGCCTTGGATCTACTATGACTTGGGGCCAGATAATTCACTGTTACAGGGGATTATTTAATGCATTCAGGGATATTTGACAGCATTTCAAAGATTCCCACCCCCACTGTGACAACCAAATGTATCAATAAACATTGTCATATGTCTCCTGAAAGTGGGGTGGGAGTACAAAGTCTCCTCTCATTAAATCAAAAAGAGATGTGTATATTTTTCGAACCCCCAATTAAAAATTATAGATAAAAAAGATAAATGTGCAAGATGAAAAACATACCAGATAAAAACAATGGTGGATTAGACATATATAAAAAGGTTAGTGAATCTGAATCTAAAGTATATAATAGTCTCCAATGTACTACAGACACTCTTGCATGCAATAGATTTATGGCAGCAGAAGTTCAGCAAATTGAGTTTGGAATACCAACAACAGTACTATTCTAGAGAAGCATTCTAAGGATGGTGAGGTGAAAATAATAGCAGTGAGACTGGGGAGATAGCTCAAAGGATTGCAAAGCATACTATGCATAGGCTTTAGTTTCATTCCAGCACCACAAGGTTCCCTGAGCATGGTTCCCTTCTGTCTAGTGTCTCCCAGAACTTTTGGGTTCAAACATCTAATAATCAGGCTCAGTATTGCAGGATTACCCCTCCTACCTCCCTGAGTATTACTTTTTTTTTTTTTTTGCTTTTTGGGTCACACCCGGTAATGCATAGGGGTGATGCATACTCCTGGCTCCTGCACTCTGGAATTACTCCTGGCGGTGCTCAGGGGACCATATGGGATGCTGGGAATCAAACCCAGGTCAGCTGCGTGCAAGGCAAATTTACTATCCTCTGTACTATTGCTCCAGCCCACCCCTGAGTATTTTTTGAGTGTTTAAAATATTTGTTTAGTTAACAAACTAATCCCTACTAGTTAGAGATTATACCAAGATTGAAGCTGTAACTGCCCAACTCTGTCTACCTATTCCAACATTCTGTTTCTACTAAATAAATATGAAAGTATGCCCACCCCATGCTCCACCCCAGCACATGGCAGATTCTTAATAAACATTAGATGTTTCTATTGACAGCCAATGAAGTCACTGAAAATGATTGTACACATAAACACAGCAGTGATGCAAAGGGACAGAGTGGTCCAAAACTGTCTCAGTCTTTTTCTCATAAAATAATCTTATTTACTAGCAAATGATGTAGCCAATTGTGCCCCTGGCAGCCCAGTGGCCACCTCCAGAGGCCACTGGACAGTCAGGTTTGGGCCCGTAGTGACGATACACATGGGGCCTCACAGGATGGGGGTGGAACCAGCCCTTTTCTCCCCACCCCAACGAGACCCCAAGTCGCAGGCCACGAATGGCCGCTATAGCTCCTAATCAAGCTGCTTAATGGCCATGATCCCAGAGACTCAGAAACAAATCTTGAAACCCAGTGGCTTTTGGCAGAAATGCATCCAGACCCTGCAATAGGTTACTGTTGCGGGACCACCCCAGGGGGGAAAGGGTGCTGTCCCTCCGCCTGCTCCCCCTTGGCTGCTTCATGGCCGCCATCCGCCAGAGGCCACTGGACAGTCAGGTTTGGGCCCTCAGTGATGAGACGCATGGGGCCTCATGGGATGGGGGATGGAGCCGGCCCTTTCCTCCCCACCCCAACGAGATCCCGAGTCGCCACCCACAAATGGTCTTTCTGGCTCCTGATCAAGCTACTTAACAGCCATGATCCCAGAGACTCAGGAACAAATCTCAGAACCCAGCATGTTTTGGCAGAAATCCCTCCAGATTTAAGTCTTAATATCTCAGAATTTCAAAACCACGCAGCCACTACGTGACATCCTATGTTATTTTTAACCAGCAATAGAAAACAAATTGTCTACTGTTGCCTTTTAAGCAGATCTGAGTGTTGGGGTAAAATCCTAAATAATAATGATGGGTCTGGTGTCTGGAGCGATAGCACAGCGGTAGGGCGTTTGCCTCACAAGCGGCCAACATGGCCAACCCGAGTTCGATTCCTCCGCCCCTCTTGGAGAGCCCGGCAAGCTACCGAGAGTATTCGATATGCCAAACACAGTAACAACAAAGTCTCCAATGGAGACGTTACTGGGCCCGCTCGAGCAAATCGACGATCAACGGGAGGGCCTTTACCTTTACCTGGTGTCAAAAAATTGAATGTGATCAAAGAATAGAGTAATGCGGAAATCATCTGCCCCACAGGTAGTGGGAGGGTTTGGGATGGGGGTATACCGGGGGTTTTGGTGGTGGAGAATGGGCACTGGTGAAGGTATGGGTGTTTCATTGTATGACCGAGATTTAAACCCGACAGCTTTGTAACTGCTCTCATGGTGATTCAATAAATAAAAATTTTAAAAATGAAAAAAAAATTATGTAGCTAAGTCACAATAACGGGGTTGGAGGGGAACAGATGTTCTTGGGATTATTTCCCCCTCATCTAAGTGTGGTCTTGAAACCCTCTGGCACAGAAGGCCCAAACACCAGAGCAGAAGAGAAGGAGCGTCAACATCCCTACATATAAACAGCATCAGCCCTGCTAACACTCCTCCCCATGGGACGCATCAGCTGATGAGAACAGCCAGTCTGAAGGTTCAGTTACGAGAGCATGACAGAAACCAGGTGAATCATTCTCCACAGGATTCTGTGTCATTCAGATCCCACAACAGCCCCAAGAAGAACCAGCTGCCCTTAATCTCTTTATCTGACATTCCCTTCACACAATTGTTATGCCCAGTTAGAGATGGCTTTCTCTGCATGAAATTGCTGTCCCCAGCAACACATGGAATGGCTTGCCTTTAAAATGCTTCACCATTGCCCTTGGCACCTGCATTTTCTAATGTTTGTGTTTCTGAGAGGAAAGTGTTGGTGATAAAGCTTTCGGTCACATGGAGGTGCCTTTTTACTCTGGCAGTTCACATGATCTTCAGTTTTATTTAATGGCTTAACTGCTTCATAATTGCTCATATTCAGCTGCTCCTAAGCCTGAATGATCTCAGCTTTTAATATGCCTTGTCTAATTTTTAGCCACATCAATCTATACAAATATCTCATCACTACTCTGAAATGCTAATGCTTGTCACATATTTCAATCGTCTCTGTGAGACCTTGTTCCTGTGTTCATAAATCTTGTTAACATTTCAGGATCTTTATTTTCTTGTCCAGTGATTCAAAGATAGATAGATAGAGATAGAAAAATAGAGTCTAATCTTCTCTAAGGAGGTAATCCTTTTAAAATATGAAATAAAGTTAAGTGAACTCTTTTATCATCAAATCTACATAATGCTAGTTGTAAATTCTTTGCAGTATTTTGCACCTTCTGTTTTCTTCTCATGGTTATTTCTATATTTTTCTTAAATCCGTTCTTGTTTGTAACACCTGGGGATAAGTCAAAAAGAAAAGCAAATAACTGGGGAATGAGGGAAAGCAAGGTATTGGGTGGACTATAAGATGTTACGTGTGATGTCTGAGCTGAGAGTTAAAAATGGAAATAGCAGAAAAGCCATCTGCACTTTTACATTCATTGCAGCACTATTCACAATAGCCCGAATCTGCAAATAAACTGAGTGCCCAAGAACAGTTGACCCAATAAAGAACCTATGGTACATCTACAAAATGGAATACTATGCAACCACTAGGAAAAGTAAAATCATGATATTTGCTTATACATGAATGAACATGGAGAGTATCATGTTGAGTGCAACAAATCAGAGGGAGTGGAATACACAGAATGATTGCGTTTATTTGTGGGATATGAAAAGCACAGTATGAGACTAATATCCAAAAGCAGTAGAAATGTGGGTCAGGAGGTCTGATCTATGGTGGGAAGCTTGCCATAGAGCTGGTGGGGGTGTGGGGAGGATAAGGGGAGTGTCATGGAACAGAGAAGAGACCACTATGACTATAATAATTGGAAATAATCACTCTGGACAAGAATTGAGTGCTGAAAGACAGTAAAATGAAAAACATGATAAACTCTCCAAAACAGTACTGGAAACAGCAATGCCTAAAAGGAAAGAGAGAGAGAGAGAGAGAGAGAGAGAGAGAGAGAGAGAAGAAAAGTACCTTCCATAGAGGCAGGCTGAGGGGCGAGGGTGTCTGGAGGGAAGGAAACTGGGGACATTGGTAGTAGGAAATGTGTACTGGTGAAGGATCAGTTGTTGGAACATTTTATGACTGAAACCAAATCATAAACAACTTTGTAATTGTGTATCTCATAGATTCCATAAAAAGAGGGGAGGGGAAGAAATGGGAGTAGTTAGACTCGGTGAAGACTGTTCTTTACCACTCACTTTCTGAGGAAGAGCAAGCAAGTCATTATTCAACCCTGTGATAGTTACCTATTTAACAGCGGTAGGGCGCTTGCCTTACAAGCGGCCAACATGGCCGACCTGAGTTCGATTCCTCCGCCCCTCTTGGAGAGCCCTGCAAGCTACCAAAAGTATCTCGCCCACAAGGCAGAGCCCGGCAAGCTACCCGTGACGTATTCGATATGCCAAACACAGTAACAACAAGTCTTATGATGGAGACGGTACTGGGCCTGCTCGAGCAAATCAATGAACAACAGGAGGACCGTGACTGTGACCGTTCCTTTCTTCAGTAAAGTAAGTGATGAGATCATCAGGCAGGAGTGGGACAATAACAAGAATTTTCCAAAAACACTTAAATCTAAAGATTTAATTATAAAATGTCCCATAAAAGGGAAAACTGGGGGTCAGGATATAGTACAGTGTTAGGATACATCTGAGTCAGGTTCGATACCCAGAACCACATACTCCTTGAAACGTCCCTGGGTGCTGCCCTAGAGTCCACTAAATATCACTGGAGTGGCCTGGGTAATTTCTGGCACCACAAGGCCCAAACAGCACAGCATTCTGAACTCCTATATTAAGCAGTACACCCAACTGACTAAGAATCATTGGGGTCTTTGGGGCCTCCTGAGCACTCTTAGAAGATAAAATTATGTGTGTTTGCGGGAGGGGGTGTGGGGATTGGAGGGGTAGGGGTGGGTTGAGGCAAACTGAACCTCAAGGGGAGAATACACAGAATTCCTAAATCTCTGTCTATTTATCTCATAAGCATAGAGTTTATTTTCTCCAAATATAATATCAGCTTCTCCAAAGTAGAAACTACTTATCAAAACTTCTCTTTTTCTATTTTTGAGTGGAAAATACCCATAAATACTCATGATTTACTCCTGGCTCTGCACTCAGGGGTTACTCCTGGTAGAGATTGGGGACCATATGTGATGCTGGAGATCCAACCCAGCATCAGCCACCATATAAGGCAAGTGCTCTACCTGACAACACAAAAGTTGTCTTTTTTTAATTAAATAGTCAAGATTGTTTATTAGTATCATCCCCATAAGCTCCAAGTGCAAAAACCTTGTTTATGTCATTAATAGCAACATTCTTGACCTTTTAATTGAGGTATTCCATGTGTTCAAAAACTTAAAATGTACCGACCTGGTATCAATATGAAATATAATTTTTGAATACAAAATAATTGGTTGCCAATAACACTCTATGGCAAAGCCAGAAAGATGGCTTAAAGGACCAACTGCATCCTCTGCGTGTGGAAGGTCTTAATTTGCTGCACTCCACAGGTCCCCAGCCCTCAACCCCTGCCACCAGAATTCCTAAGATGGACTTCCGATTTACCCCTGCCAAATGTGCCTCCCCCCCCCAAAAAAAATCAAACCAAAACAAATTAATAGAAAAACTATATGGCCATGAGTCTAAAGGGGAATCCTTAACTCAAACAGTGTACAGATTTAATATCAATACTCTAAAAAACTGGAGCGATAGTATAGAGGGTAGGGCATTTGTCTTGCATGCGGCAGACCTGGGTTCAATCCCCAGCATCCCCAATGGTCCCCCAAGTACTGCCAGGAGTAATTCCTGAGTACAGAGCCAGGAGCAACCCCTGAGCATCGCTGGGTGTGACCCAAACAGCAAAAAAAAAAATGGCTGGAGCAATAGCACAGGGGGTAGAGCATTTGCCTTGCACGCGACTGACCCGGGTTCAATTCCTCCATCCCTGACCTGATATAAACACCAAACCTGCCTCCTTGTACCCCAGAAACACAGATCCAGTGAGAAAAAGATAAGCAATGGTCCTGGACACCCTGCTGGTGCTTTTCCAGGACACTATCATAACTGTTATTGGATTCAGGTTTCAGTTCCACTCTTCCTCCACCCTTTTTAAGCCAAGAATAGAGTAACTTTCTCTTTTCAGACATCTAATTGCATACATCAACAAAGATTAGACATGCTGTGTTTGTTTCAATTCCAGCATGTAAATATTCATTTTCCTTGAAATTAATGTCATTACTTATAAGGCAATACTTTTCCATAAGACTACTCTTTTCAGTTGTACCTACCCAAATTTATCCTTAGCCAAACTTTATAAAATCATTTACAGATCATGGTCTACTCTGAGAGCTGAAAAGTAAGGTACTTGACATAATTCTTAACTGCATTGACTGGACCTTCCACAAACATTCCAATAAAGAAATTGTTCTTTCTTCCTTCCCAAGTACTTATTACCCTTAATAACACCTGTTATGACTGAGGCCTTTAGCAAAAAAAGAATGTTAGCTTAAATTGTATGTTATTAGTTATACTTTGCCTGCTAGGAAAAAATGTTGCCTAAGTAATAAATACATTTTATTAATATAAAACTAGGTCAAATGAGAAAAAAAGTCCACTCTTAAACTTTTCTCTCTCTTCTCTTCTTTCTCTCATTTGTGCTACTTTCTCAAAGATGTAAGTGTTGCCAGGAATGACTCTAACTGATGGAGCAAAGTTCTTCTTACAATACCAACCATAAGAAAAATACTTTGATCTGTAATATTAGTCCCCTTTGCTCTGGCCTTTCTGCAACAACTTATCACTATTTATTTAGTCTCTCTTTCCTTATATAAATGCCTTGCATTTCCATGATCTGAAAAACTCCCTTACACTAAGATGTTAGAGGTATTGAAAGTTTGACAACTACCTCATTCATGGAGCATTTGTGTTTCAACAGAAGATATAGGAAGGAAGAGCAAGTTTAAAACAAAGAAATTAATTCCTAGCAGTGGAATTTTAAGGCTTTCCCAGCTATGATGAAACTAAACTATGTGGAGATCTTAGAGGCATTCATTTTGCCATTCATTTATTCAATCTCTCACAAAACATTTATTATGTGTAGGTTATGATGAAAAAAGTGCTCTTGATGCCCTAATAAAGCAGATCTACTACCTGATGTCACAAAATAAACAATATACAAATCTTTCGATTATGATTCACATAACTATGGTGAATCCTAATTCAGCATTTTGACCAATATACTTCAAATAGGCTTTACTTACTTAGCCTTCCTCAAACTCCCAGATGTTTCCATACTAACTTTGGCTAAAAGCTCTACCCAGTTCTGATTTCTGTCAAGTCTTTCATTTCTTTTCAATCTCTGTGGAAGAAAAGATGATCTGCCATACTCTTTCCAAAGCCTTTTTGCTCAAAGGCTCCAGTCACTTTCAAATTTACAAACTGGGGAGACCTCTTGCATAGTTCTCTATAAAATGATCCTCAAAGTAAGTAGAAGTAGAAGTAGAAGTTTTCTTCAAAGAGGAAAGTTGTTCAGTATGTCAGGAAGTGAGATACCAGTCTTTTCAGAAGCCTACCACAGAAATAAGTAACAGACCAATGGGTGAGAAGTTTGAGAAAATGTGGAAAATACCAACACTCCAGAAAAGGTGATTAGTATCAATAAGCACCAGGGTAACTGCACCAGATGTCTATACCCAATCTCATACTGATAGGTATCTGTGCTTTACTTCTGAATAATCACCCAAATTATTCCTGAGTTCACACTCCCTCTTTAACCATTTCACTTTAAATCGCATATTTATTTCACTGTTTATCAAATCCTTAAATGCCTTTTCCTATTTTGTCTCATCAACTTAAATATGGCTGATTTATTTTTATTCCATCCTATAGTAAATAAGAGGGGCACAGCTTTGCCAAGGGAATGCAGTTTTACCATCAAAAAAGGTAATCGTTGTTCGTCGATGTGCTCGAGCGGGCCCAGTAACGTCTCCATTGGAGACTTTGTTGTTACTGTGTTTGGCATATCGAATACACCACGGGGAGCTTGCCAGGCTCTGCCGTGCGGGGCAGATACTCTCGGTAGCTTGCCAGGCTCTCCGAGAGGGGCGGAGGAATCGAACTCGGGTTGGCCATGTTGGCTGCGTGCAAGGCAAACGCCCTACTGCTGTGCTATCACTCCAGCCCTTACCATCAAAATAATAAAATTTATTAGAGAAGCTTATGACAGGCAAAAGACATATTTTCATATGATTAGCAGATGCCAAGTAAAATTTTAGAAGCTATACAGGGGTCATTGAGAATGGCAACAGTGATCAAATGTGTATTAAACTAAAGTTGTGGTTCCAGTAAAAAAAAAAAAAAAAAACGGGGGAAGTCATTTTGGAGTTCTCTCTGTTCCCACACTTGGGACTGGCTGTTTAAATTAGTAGTCTGCATAGAAACTTATTTCTAGAGACAATTTTCAGGGCTGCTCTAGCAGACTTTGAAGACCAAGAATTAGAGATACTTTTTAAAACTGTTTGATCTATATTTAGAGGAAAGAAGCTATATAAAGGAAAAGGAAGTAAAATACTCAACTGGTTCTGTATGAAGCAGAGCTAAGTCTTCTCTAGTAATTTTTGTGCATGAAACCATGGTATAGTGACTTTTAAGTAAGTTAATAGTCGGAGCATCTTTAGGAGACTAATTAGTGGCTATCAGAACACTTAGGGGATAAATTTCTACAGGTATACAAATCTTAATAAGGACTGAAAAATTATCGGCATCAAAAGTGAATAGATGGACAAGATTAGGGTTTAGATTTTTCTTCTGGATTTAAGCTAAAGGAATCCACATCAAAATCTGACCTACAACTTTGATCTTCACATGCCAATTTAAAGTGGGTATCATTCATTTTTTTAAAATTTTTATTAGTGGGGCTGGAGAGATAGCACAGCGGGTAGGGCGTTTACCTTGCACGCAGCCGACCCAGGTTCTATTCCCAGCATCCCATATGGTCCCCTGAGCACCATCAGGAGTAACTCCTGAGTGCAGAACCAGGAGGAGCCCCTGTGCATCGCCAGGTGTAACACAAAAAAAAGCAAAAAATTAAAAAAAAAATTAATAAAAATAAAAAAATTAAAAAAATGTTTATTAGTGAAACGGGCCCAGTAACGTCTCCATTGGAGACTTTGTTGTTACTGTGTCTGGCATATCGAATACTCTCGGTAGCTTGCCGGGCTCTCTGAGAGGGGCGGAGGAATCGAACTCAGGTCGGCCATGTTGGCCGCTTGTAAGGCGAACGCCCTACCCGCTGTGCTATCGCTCCAGCCCACGAGGTACAGTTGTAAACTTACAAATTTTTGTGCTTGGGCTTCAGTTATACAATGATTGAGTTCCCATTCCTCTAGCAGTGCCCATTCTTCACCTCCGATGCTCCCAGTATCCCTCCCACCCCCCCCCATCCCACCCCACCCTTGTGGCAGGGCATTCCCTTTGGTTTTATCTTTCCTTTGGGGTGCTGTGGTTTGCAAAAGAGGCATTGAGTGGCAGTCATGTTCGGTCTGTAGTCTACTTTCAGCATGCATCTCTCATCCTGGGAGTTTCTTTCCAAACCCTTTACTTGGTGCTTTCTTCTCTACCTGAGCTGTCTTTTCCCCTAGTGGGTATCATTTATCTTAACTCCAGTTTTTATGATTACTTCAAGCATAAAATTCTCTCATGCTACTCTCTGCAACTTCTTTCTTTCAAAGAGAAATGTTTTGTCTAAGACACAATATTTCCCCTTGCACCCCACTCTCATATACACACAAATCTACCTTCATTCTACACACAATCGCCCATCCCATTCATGCAGAAGGAGGCAGCCCTTAGGAACTCTTGCACCACTATGACCATTTATATCTTTATAAAGCACAAAGTACAAATAACTGTTCAAACTAAAGTTATTGATTGAGAGTGCTTGCTCATGAATTTTTCTCTTTTCTGTGATCCAGAAAATTCTATTATACTCTTGTTTCAGGTTCCATCACCAATACAGATAAATATCTCCTCTCTGGGCCTCAAGGTTTCCACAGTAAGGACAACAATTCTGTCAATAATAGAACATTTGGCAAACCTGATCCCCAGTACATGTTTCCTAGCTGAAAATTGTACTGAGATAGAGTGTCCACCCCCACTCCCCCTTGAAATTATATCCTCAGCACACAAAGTATGACTTGATGAGGAAATAGGATTTTCTGGCTAAGTTAAGATGAGCTTGTACTGGATTTAATGAGTGCCTTTATAAGAACAGAGACAGAAGGACACAGAGGCAAGGAGCCATGAAAAGACAAGAGTTTGTTGTCACAAGTCAGAGAATGTCAACTATTGTCATCAACCATCAGAAACTAGTAACGGTATGGAAAGATTCTTCCCAGGAGTCCTGGAGTCTTTAGAGAGAATGTGACACCTAACAAGATCTTTGATTGAGATTTCTATCTTTTAAAACTATCAAAGAATAAATCTCTTATTTTAAGTTACCTGTTTTGTGGCAATGTTTTATAGTAGCTCTAGTTAACTAATGCCTAGACCCTCTCTTGAATTACTTCAGGTTTCAGAGTTTTGGCCTTAAGGGTAGCAACCGATAATCAATGCGTGTTGACTATCAAGAAGACATTTTTAATTACAGTGGAGATCAACTGCCCTGTATAGCTATAAGTTAGAGACAGTGGTTCAGTAATGGAGATAATGGACTATTCTCAAAATATCTTTGAAACACAAGAGTACCCAAATAGTGATATTACAGTGCCAACCATAGATTCAAGTACAATATATGGACAAGTTCTGAAGTTTTTGTCAGTTTCTTGGGGGAAAGGTATTAAATCCAATATATTTTCTATTCAATAACACTATCTTTCAGCCATATGCCACTTATTTACTCTACCTTTTTTTAAAATAATGTAGGAGTACTGCTATTTGTTAAGCCATTGATTAAGCTGATTGAATTGGGCATAACTCCACATTACTCTTTTTTAAATTGTATCACTGTGAGAGTTACAAAGCTTTCATGTTTGAGATTCAGCCATACAATGATGAAACACCCATCCCTTCACCAGAGCACATTTCCAGCACCCACATCCCAGTCCTCACCCTGCCTCTATGGTAGACAATTTCTCCAATACTCTATCTCTAAATTTGCACATATGTTTTTCTCAAAATTTCCCACCACCATTCAAGCCAACCTGCCAGGGGCAGATGCTAGATAATTTATTTTCCATTGCTCATTTTTAATCTCATGAGAGTGTGCACAGCCACAATTGTAAACATAAATTTCTAGATTGTAAATGATTGGGTTCCAGAGACATCTCTGTATGGTACTAATCCATTTTGGGATTTAATTGGAAGTCTCTGGGCCAGAGCTATTGGTGTGCTAAGATGGCATCCAGAGACAAATTGTGGCCGTGACAGCCAGTCTACTGGGCAGACCGGATGGGTACCTGGAAAGGGGCAGCCCAGGTCTTCTGCTGCCATGCGGCCTGGAGATTTAGTCCTGAAACCCATATACCTGTGCCTTGCTTGTGAAAGCTCTTGGTCACCAGGATTCCATCTGGAGTAGGGAGGGAGACTGCACCTGCTCCATCAGGGGTGGCCTGGTGAAACTGGCCCAGTATGGGTCTTAGAAAGATCTCTGGCACTATGGGATATTCCGGGACTCGCTGCTGTGTCTCTGGGCCAGGACTGTTGGTGCACTAAGATGGTACCCAGAGACAAACTGTGGGCATGACAGCTAGTTTGCTGGGTAGGCAGGAACCTGGGGAAGGACAACCTGGGTCCTCTGCTGCCATGCAGCCTGGAGATTTAGTCTTGGAACCCGCATATCTGGGTCCTGCTTGTGGAAGCTCTTGGTCACCGGGATTCCATCTGGAGTAGGGGGGGAGAGTACACCTGCTTCATCTGGGGTATACCAGTAAATTTGGCTCGGTATGGAGCCCAGAGAGATCTCCAGCACTGTGATGTCTTCCAGGACTTGCTGCTGTGTCTCTGAGTCAGAGCTGTTGGTGTGATAAGATCCGCATTACAAAATTTTCAGCAGATTATATCTTGGTGAGGTCCATCCTAAAATGGTGGAGTCATGCTGGGAGTGTGGCAGCAGTTTTGGATTTTGGAAGCAAGTGGCTACTGGGAGCTTTGCTTGGGCGGGCATAGGCCAATCCACACCCCTTCAATTTACCACAGTCTATTTAGCCATGTACGAGTCAGAGCTTGACTGTAGCTTTTGATCTCTTTCGAGATTTGTCTATGGATCTCTGAAATAAGGCCAATAAATGAGCTTGTATAGCTTAGCTGGAGGTGGCTTGTGGGTGTGACTCCCACATACCTAACTTTTGGCCATTTAGTTTCTTGGTAAATTTGGTCCCAAGTTCTTGGGATCTGGTCATAGACACAGCGAAAATTTGGGGGTATCAGGAAGCCTGAAGGCACCATCAGGCTGCTGATGCACTCACGTTTACTCTATTTTTAAGTAGGAGTTGTAAAATTATAAACAAAGGCAACAATTCTCATTTAGACTAACTTTTCTCTGAGTCTCTGATAATGCTCACCTGATTATTAACTTCCACATGCATATGTAGTTTCCAATTATCCCATACTTATGTATTCATGGAACATCTTGTGTTGGTAAAATTTATAAGAAATAATATTTTTGAGTTAAACATTATGGGAAACTGACCTAACTAATTGCCCTTGTCTATTACCTTCAAATTCTTTGTAATGAGAGTAACAAAAAAAAGTTCAGAATGGTTTAGATAATGAGTCATTATCTTATACAAGTTCTTCAGTCAGTTTTTCAGGGAGAGAGCCAATCAGTGATGTCAAATGTCCTCTTCGCCTTATTATCTCTTCATTTTTCCCTTCTGAGCCTTTTGTGGTTCTCCTCATGACTACAACTGCAACAGTCATCACAATGTTGTATACAGTGTCCACTAGAAAATATTCTTTTCCTCCACATGCAACTTTATGGGAGAACAAATTTTTCCCAAAAGTCTCATGTTCAATAGGCCTTCCATCTTATTGGCCAGAATATTATCACACTTTATGCTTAACCTAGCCACTATCATAAGAAATTAGAGATCACCATTACTGGCTTAAATCATTCACAAACAGTATTCAATCTCTAGAACTGGGGAGGTGGTCTGCCAGCAAGACTAAGGCACACTCTCTTGACAGCATAAAGGAAGAAATTCAGCAGAACTGAACTTTCATGGTGTGGTGGAAGAATAATTTGTTGGACCCTCAAAACCATTTACCTCTTTTTTTAATATCAACCAAACCAATAATGTGTTCAGGTCCCATGTTTCGATTATGATTAGTCATTTATAGCAATTTTTTTCTTTTTTGCAAGAGACTAGCTTTCCCAAGTTCCTGATTATGATGGCACAAACACATTTCTAGTCGGTGGGCTATGAGTTAAAGTGCCCAGAGACCTTCTAAGTACTCTAAATCTACATATATATATATCCATATATCTGTATTTTTCATAAATATATATTCTTGTATCAGGAAGTACAGACACTATAAGTCTATGTTTTATAAGTATTAGTATTAGAATGAGAAGGAATGGAAATGAAGATAGACAGTCAGCAACTACACCACCTTTGCTTTGCTGATGGCATCGTTCTAATAACACCTAGTATCAGCCAAGTGGCAAAAATGCTGATTGACTTCAACTGTGAGTGTGGAAAGGTTGGACTGAAGCTGAATCTCGCGAAGGCAATGTTCATGAGAAACAGACTAGTTCCTGATGTTCCATTTGCTCTCAACAGAACGAACATCTCTGAATGCAGTAGTTATGTGTACGTAGGTCAAAAACTCAACATGACGAACAACCTGGCACCTGCACTGCGCAGGAGGAAGAGAGCAGCGTGGAACGCCTTCAACAGCATTGAAAAAGTGGTTAAGAAGATGAAGAACCTCCGGTTCTGGGCACATCTTTCCAATGCCACAGTCCTTCCTGCACTAACATATGCCTCAGAGACCTGGGCCCTCCGAAAACAGAATGAGAACACTATTCCAGTCTCCCAAAGAGGAATTGAAAGAGCTATGCTTGGAGTATCAAGTTTCACTCAATTGAGAGAAGGAATTCAGAGTTCTGACATCTGTAGACAATCAAGATTCAGGGACCCTGTCTGGTTTTCCAAGGCATCGAAAATCAAATGGGCCAGACACATAATGTGATTTAGAGACGACTGCTGGACTAGAGCTGTTACTGAATGAATTCCACAGGATGTCAAAAGAACATATGACTACCCACCTAGGAGATAGTCAGACTTCTTCATCAAAACCCTGGACTAACAGTTTGAGGCTCTTCGTGTTCTTGGACTGAGCAGATACCATTATCTACACTAGCACGTGACAAGGACAAATGGAGACGTTACTGGCGCCCACTTGAGCAAATTGATGAACAATGGGATGACAAGTGATACAAGTAATACAAGTATTAGCTTAAGCAACTTCTCCCTCTACCCCTATTTCCACTTCTCCTTTCTCTCTTTGAGTATGGCCACAATGCCAGAACTTCTCACAATTACCTCATGGCAAACCTTCTGGTTTGACTCAGTCATTACAGTCTGAAGGTTCACCAGGGAGACACAAAGATGCCAACAATGAAATTCAGAAAGTGGAGAAAAGGTGTTTTTTTTTTCCAGTGATTTCCATGATGATCATTTTGACCAGATAACCAGAATTTGTATTAATCTAGATGGTAGATGACCCACTCAGTTTTCTTAGCACTGGTTCTGTACCACCCACCTCCCTTGAACCCCCAGGATGGTTGGTCTTCAGCAGCAAACCATTTCATTCCGTTTTCACCCCTAAATTCTCTCACATATCTCTTACTCATTTATAGCCACAGTTTTTTAAAGTACAGGCAAAGCTATGAACTTCGAAAGTGTGCTTGGAAAAGAGGATCTGAAAATGTCAGTAATGACATGGGATGAGCTGGCAGAACAAGCACATGCAGCAAAGAGGAACTTAGGAAATGCCACAGAATCAGCTCATTCTTTCTCAAATTATGACCACGCCTTCATTCAAGTGTACTGTACAAGAACAACAATGATTATGCCATCACTATGCACCTTCATCAGGTGTCAAGGAAGTTTGAAACTTTTTATCCGTCATTGTATTAGTCCAAAATACACACATATTATCTGTTGCTTCTAAAATTTTCAAATCTGAGTCAGGTCGAATGAAAGAGGGAGAAAAAAATTCAGGAATCAAACAAAAGAAGAAAAATAAAAGATTTTCCAACTAGAGTTTGCCCTAGAGGCTTACTCATACCAAGTCAGTCCCTTTGAAAGTAACAAACAGAGGACTTAGACTTGTATATCATAAAACTCTGTATTTCTACAACTTTTTCAACGTTTTGGTCCAAAGTTTCACTATTTTAATATAAATTAGTTAGACTGAGAGGTGGGTGAAAGTTAATTTATTTGCATAAAAGCACATCGAGAACTTAACACAAAAATATACATTCCTTAACAGACATAAGGATAGTGCTTTGCAGAGATGGGAGTTCAGTGATTATATTCAATTCCAAGCTCAACCTGGTCCCACAAAGCATTGACAGGTAGAGCCCTGGAGAACCCCTGAGCACTTACCTATGTGACCACTGGGGTGGCCCAGGTAATTACCCACACCCCATAGTGCCTCAGCAGCCTTGCATCCTTAGGTCCATGCATTGAACTCTCAGCCAGTTGGCTGAGAATTACCAGTAGGAGTTCTAGGCCTCCTGAGCACCACTTAGAAAACCAAAACTTATATAGAAAAATAAATAAATAAAAGTGCTCTTTAATACTTTCTAGTTCATTAGTTGTATATCAGCAATTTCTATCAAGTTCATAAGCATTGCTGATACCAGTCTTTAAAAGACTCCGTAAGTATGACCATCATGTTCAAATTGAACTTTCCAGCTAGCAGTTAAATAAAACCAATCAATGTTCAGCCAAAACTTCCATCAAGAATCATAATTACTGTAATAAATGAGGTTTCTGTTTTGTTTAATCTCTGAAGGTCTTAGTTCAACTATCACCACCCCATCCTTGAGAAGAGTTAGGGACTGGAGAGATAGTACAATGGGTAAGGTACTCGCCTTGCATGCAACAGACGCAGGTTCGATCCCTGGTGCCCCATATGATCCCATTGAGCCCATCAGAAGTAAGCCCTAATACAACCGGGTATAACCCCAACCCTACCCACCAAAAGAAAGTCCCAATAATGATCTAAGGTTTTAAGCATTGTCTTCTACTCTGACTTCTAGCACTTTCTTCCCAATCTTCTTTTTTCATTCTAGTTTCCGTCTCTACTTAGTTCCTATAGGTGGAAATTACTTTATTTGTACTATGTATCGCTCCAGTCCAATAGCACAGCGGGTAGGGCATTTGCCTTGCACACGGCCAGCTGGGGTTCAATTCCTCTGTCCCTCTCAGAGAGCCGGGCAAGCTACTGAGAGTATCCTGCCCACAAGGCAGAGCCTGGAAAGTTCCCCGTGGCATATTCGATATGCCAAAAACAGTAACAACAAGTCTCACAAGGGAGACATTACTGGTGCCCACTTGAGCAAATCAATGAACAATGGGAGGACAGTGCTACAGTGCTACAGAACTATATATGAGGACTTCATCTGGACACAGTTTTGGATCTTGCTGATACCTGATTTTGACGATCAGTGAGTCAAGCCCACTACCAATGCTCTTCTCCTGCAAAACTTAGGTCCTGGTAAATCAGTTCAGAAGTCCTCTGAACTTAGAGACTTAGATATCAGCAAAAAAAAAAAAAATGAGTTCTCTCAGCTTTTGTCTTGAAAGTTAAGAGAAACAAATGGAGAATGAAGATAGATTTGACTTTGATTTATGTTCAATGAATGTACCTTAGAAAATTCTATATATTATCCAGAAAATGCACTGTCTTAGGAATATTTGAATATTTCTAAATATCTGATAGATTCTGATGAGGGTACCTCAATTTTCTAAAATATGTGATCAAAAGATTTCAGCCACTCTATCCCCAAATTCCTTTACAAATATAAAATCCCATGGTTGGATTAAGGGAGTGAATTAGAAAAGCAGTTGGACAAACTCTATAGTAATAAATGTTTCTTAAACTCAAGGAGCTGATAAAGGCAAGCAACTCAGGATAGATAAATAATTCTCCCCTACCCTCCATTCCCTAAGGGAAAGCAACCAATATTTGGCATTGGACAGGCTGATTAGCAACCCAGAAGAAAATCAAAGATATTTATTTATAGAATTCCTTACCCTAGCCATTTCCCCAGTTCAGTAAATGTTAAATCTTGATGAGGAAGGTAGATTCGCAGTACTGTAATCTGACTCTTAAAGTTCCAGAGGCTATAGTTCAAACAGACTATATTACCAACTGCCTCCTATGTCTAATTATTGTTTTAAAAGACATGCATTTAATGTATTTACAATAAAATAAACAACAAAGCCCCAGGACTATACTCAAATACTGCAAATAACATAGGGGTAGGTAGAAAAGAAGAAAATGTTTTTGGTGGAAAATTTGACATTGACCAGTCCTTTGATCAAAATTCAAGGGAGAAAGAATCGCAAATCAATATCAAGGTCTGTCTGTCTGTCTGTCTGTCCTCCCGTTGTTCATTGATTTGCTCAAGCGGGCCCAGTAACATCTCCATTGTGAGACTTCTCGTTACTGTGTTTGGCATATTGAATACTCTCGGTAGCTTGCCAGGCTCTCCGAGAGGGGTGGAGGAATCGAACCCGGCTCGGCCGGGCTGGCTGTGCGCAAGGCAAATGCCCTACCACTGTGCTATCACTCCAGCCCCTAATATCAAGTTATTTAAACCAAAAACTGTCAAATGCTATAACTTTATCTGTATCTAAACTTGCAAATCACAACAGCAATTCAATTAATTAAATTGATTTAATAAAAAATTAAATCTTCTTAAAAACAAATACAGGACTTTTCATATGCATGATATTCTAGAAATAAAAGAGCAATCAGAAACAGAAAGTGCAAGGATGTTATTGAATCTCTTAAATAAATGGAATTGAGCCGACACACTGGGCATTTAGTCTGCTTCTCACTTCTGTCTCTCTGCCCATACAATTCATTTTCTGCCTCTTCAGGATAATTATCTTCAAATGAAAGGATATATGACCTTTGACAGCTGCTAAATTTTACATGGTACAGATTCAATCCTAGAAAGAGACTGCCTTCAAGTTCTTTCTGGTCTTCAGACTATCTGAGAAAGAAGTCAGCCAGCTTGAAATTATTCACTGGGGCAAGATTGTGTCCTGTTGGGTAAGGCCTAATTTCTAGTGTAGAACCATCTCCCTCCATAGAGCCTGAGAATAGAGATATAAAAGGATATTCCAGGGTTCTATTCCTGTGTTAACTATGAGAATGGGGATAGGAGTGGGAAGTTGTTAGCAAAGAGATCCTGGCAGACAATAACAGGTGCCAGATGTCCTCTACATCTGGGCAAATCACAGCACTGCTTAAAGCCCCAATGTTTTACATTGACAAAAAATCCTAACTCCTTCAATAAGAAACTCTAAAGAACAAAGCCTTTTGGGAAAGAAAACTCCCAGTAGGCAAGTCAATATAGAGGAAGTAACAAGACAATATGGATAGGTCACTTGAACAGAAGTAAAGGATTTGATAGATATAAAATATTGTACCACTGGGGCTGGAGCAATAGCACAGTGGATAGGGCGTTTGCCTTATATGCAGCTGCCCCAGGTTTGATTCCCAGCATCCCATATGATCCCCTGAGAACTGCCAGAGGTAATTCCTGAGTGCAGAGCCAGGAGTAACCCCTGTGCATTGATGGGTGTGACCCAAAAGCAAAATAAAAAATAATATTGTACCACTAATCCACTGGACCACACTTAGCAGATTCAGAATTCCCAGAAATAGCTGACGATGGAAGCAGAGAGAGCTTTACAAGAGACTGGAGTTTCTATAACTATAGTTAGTTGTGAGAGCCAGGAAAATAAAAATTAATGCCGTTAGTGGGGCACACAAGGGAATGGGGTTAAGAACTGAGGTTTTGGAGCTAGATGGATTGGGTTGAAATTCTTACTCCACACTTCTCAGCTGGGGACCTTGAGCAGGGAGCTAGTAACTCCCGCTCAGGTTTATCATCTTAAAATGGGGATGATAACAGGATCTATTTTACAGGATTATCTCTAAGATTAAATAAATATGAGTCAGAGAAATAGTACAGGTGGTAAGTGCTTGTCTTGCAGGCAGTCAACTAGGTTTGATTCCTGGCACCACATATAGTCCCCTGAGCCACATAAGGAGTGATCCATGATCATGCACATGAGCAGAGAGTAGGAGTAAGCCCTGAGCACTGCGACATATGCCCCCCAAAAAAGATTAGATTACTATGTGTAAGGGTTTCTAAATTCTATTTCCCAGACAAATATTGAAAGATGCTCTAAAATGTAAAACATCTCCAGATCCCAAAAGAATGAATTCCTCTTGGCAAAATTAAAGAGATATTAATATTTCAAGGCATAAAGTTATCCCTAACATAAGCTTATGGAACTATCCAAAATAAAGTGCTCCTATGAAACTATTTATAAGTTGAAAGGAGAATTAAGTGAAGAAGTAATTGGCATTAATTTACATGGAAAGAATTTTGGACACTCCTAGATTCAAGAAATAATATACAAAATCAGACCAAATGACTCATAAAACCTGAAGCATAATTAAGGCACAAAAGCTGTGTTACAAAGAGCTCACATAATGCAGTTTCAGGAAGGACTTGGTGGTGCCGCTCACATTGCTAATGCCTCTAGAATCACTGATGTGCTACAAACACTGAATGAATGCTACTTGCTTGTTTTGTTTGGGACCCACACCATTCACACTGCACAGGGCTACTCCCTGAAAATTACTCATGGTTGCTCATGGTAGTACTCAGGGGGACCATGCAAAGCTGAGGGGATCAAACCCAGAGCCTTCCATATGCAAAGTATATGATTCTTTGAGCTCTCTCCCAGCCCTGAGGCCTATTTATGCTTGTTCTTATTTTTATATCTGTAGCACTGTCCTCCCATTGTTCATCGATTTGCACGAGTGGGCCCAGTAACGTTTCCAGTGTGAGACTTGTTGTTACTGTGTTTGGCATATCGAATATGACACGCGGAGCTTGTCAGGCTTTGCCGTGCTATAACTCAGTGAAATTCTATCCAGGAGAAAACACATCCTAACGTAGATCTTTCATAAAAGCAAAGTGTAATAATATGGACTTTAAAATGTGGGGAAACCTGCACCTTCAATCTATCTACCTTGTGAACACCTGCATAGCTGAGTTTTGTTTCACTGTCAGGCAAAAGGGCCTGTTTCTAATTCAAGTAGTTTTGATGGCTTAGAAGTTTAGGCTAAGCTAAGACAGTCACCTTTCTATCACCCTCAGCTTGAGCTCTATCTCCACACATTCCAGGGTCAAGAAATTGGAATGTTAGTGTTTTTAAGAATTACTGGAGAGACTTGAGAGAAGAAGGAGATAAATCCTGGGAAAATGAAGACTACCTCACAATGGTCCACCAAGGGAGATGAGAAATATGAGTGCAAACATGTGCAGCCAGGAACAATGATCCAGACTTTCAGAGACAAACAACACTCAGCTGCCCTCCAGGACAAGGTCAAGGCAAGCGAATTCATCCTTGGCTATCTCCCAGACTCTGAAGTAATGGGAGGCAGAAAATAACCAGGGTAATCCAGGGTACCTAAGATCAAAGAGCGGCAACACCCAGGTCAGCAGCACCACTTCTTCCTGAAGTCAACTCAGATGCAAAATGGACAAGTGGACTCCTCTCAACTGTTGACTGAAGAAAACCATTGGTTGTGAGTACAGTGAGTGTTTTTCTTTCTCTTTCTCTCTTAAAAGGAAGTTGCTAAACTTGTTACTGGAAAGAGTCAGATTCCTTAGATTGTTCCATATGCCCAAATCTGACAGTTACACTGGCACACTTTGATTCCCCATTTCAAAACGTGTGTGGAGACACAACTGAGCGACTTCCATGTCACATCCTGTTCTCTCAATCCAGCTTTTGACATTTGCAGAGGACTCTTCCAGGGAATAAGCTAAGTGCAGATAGAACTCAGTCTTTTCCCTTTAAGTCATCTCTTCCTTTAACATATTCTTCATCAAAGATGCACTAGAAAACACTGTCTAGTGCGTAGAGAAGGTGTAATTTTTCAGTTTCTCACTGAGACGCAGGTTGGCAAATAGGTTAATTTTAACTTCACAGATTGCAAGGTGTGTGAATAGAACAGCTATATCAAGAACAAAATAGAGCTGAGAAGAAAGAGCTGCTCTGAAGCACCAAGCTGTTTCATCCCAAAGGTCAGAGAGGGCGTTGTGGGCTATAGCAACGTTTACTGAAGCAACACTTGGTTGAGAATCTTTACAAAATGTGCCCCTTTTGTTCTCATTGGGAATACAGGAGTGTGTGAAACATGAAAGAAAGAAAAGGACATACAAATTTTTCAATGATATTAAGTATAGCTAATAGTGACTAGCTACTTATGTGCATGTCATGCACTAGGCTAGTAATATGAAATTCAAAGAATCAGGTGATCCTTACAAGTCTCTGAAAGAAAACTATTTGTCTCCTTTGATGAATGGAGATGTTTGGACTTTGGGAAGTTTAGTAGTTACCTGAAATCCTACAGCTGGTCTGTGTTGGTAGTGAGATTTGCATCAAGGTCTCCACACCTTCAGAGTCCTAACCCCATTTTCCATTCTGACTTCTGCCATAAATTCAGTGATAAGAAAAAGATCATTGTTGTCAAGCCTCAGTTGCCTGGAGCCTCTTACAGTTTATGGATTACTCAGCCTCTCACTACTTTCTTCATAGTATTAGCTAGCTTCTCCTTCGGCAAGGCAAACCTTCATGGAACTAAAGGCAAGGGAAAGAGGAAAACAACGTGATTGATTTGATGCACCTGGCACCAAATTCAGGGAGGAAGAAATTAAAGCCAGTGGGGAGAGTGAGATTTAGGAATATTTAGGGATTATCTGCATGTTTCAGTTATCAAAAGTATTCACTGTTCTTCAGAAAACCCACACAATCAAGTCAATTCTAAAGCGGTTTTGTTTGCTTTGCCCTTTTACCCACCTAATTAGCTTAGACAAAGGCTTCACTTCTGATTTTATATGAACAAAGTCATTCTGTATGAAACATAACTGGTTCTACCAGTCACACAGCAGCAAAGGCCCAACCTTATATTACATACAACTTAAAGTCAGTAAGAAACAAGGTCACTAAGTCATTTTCAGGCCTCTTGCTACAAGTGCCTCACCAGCCAGATTGTATTTATTCATTTTAAATGCCAGAAAATTCAAAAGAAGAATATCATGCTTATCATGAATAGATGATTCAAGAATGAATAGATCTTAAAGGGTGTAGCTTCAAAACAAGTGACTTAGATGATCAGTCATATCATTCCCTGGGTATAGACCCTGATCTCAATTATGAAAACACACACAAAGGCCTGCTCAAAAACAAATGCTTCCAGCGGCTGGATCAATAATAGCACAGCAGGTAAGGCAGGTAATTTGCAAAGAGTCAACCTGGGTTTAATCCCCAGCATCTCATATCCCAAGCACTGCCAGGAGTTATTCCTAAGTACAAAGTCAGGAGTAAGCCCTGAGCACTGTTGGGTGTGGCCCCCCCAAAATAATGTTTTCACTGACAATATGTGGAATAAAGTAAGTTTTTATTAAACACTATTTGAAACCTGATTATTAGAGATGAGGGTCGGATTTCATAGTAGAACACTTGCCTGGTATGTGCGAAGCCCTGTGTTAATTAGTAGCTCTACATGGCCCTGGAGCACTACCAGTTATAGTCTGGTGGCCCCTGGATACTGCTGGAAGTGGGTCCCATGATAATAATTTAGTAATCCATATCATAAACTTTGATTATATTAAATAATTAGCTTGGGGAATCAAGGAAGAATGTTATTTCTGTATGATTTGGGGACAAACTAGAGTTTGAGTGGCATGGATTACTGAGTATATATCACTTTGTATATTAAAATATTTTTCTTGAATCAAATAACAATTATTTGGCTGCTTTGAAAAAGAGAGGTCCCTTTTAAATCTTCTGACAAAATTTATCCCTAAATGAAGTATGTCTAGTCCTACTAATCACAGCAGCTGTATTCTTGATAAATGGACACCATGGAAAAATCTGCAACTACTCACCCAAACTTATGATCTCCACTTTCTCAGGAATCACAGTTATACTATATGTCCCACCTTTCCCTGCAGTCTAATGTGGCCATGTAGCTTTGTACTATAGTCATACTTGACACATACCACTTTCCTACCTGACCTATAACACTCTGCATGCACTTTCTTCTGTGCCTTTTCACCTACCAGGAATGCACTTGGAAGTCACACGTTGAAGATGGCACATTAACCTGAGCCTCTAAAATGACTTCATGTTCTATCCACCTGCCCAGTACCATCATCTGAGCAAGGCAAACATTTCTATCAAATTTGAGCCATAACAAATTTTGAACTCTATTCTTTTTTTTTTAATTTATTTATTTATTTATTGAATCACTGTGGGAAAGGTTACAAAGCTTTCAGGTTTATGTCTCAGTCATGCAAATATCAAACACATTTCCCTTTACCAATACTTATTTTTTACCATGAAGAACCCCAATAGAATCCCACCCCCCACCCCTCCCAGTACCTGTGAGGCAGATGAATTCTAGTTAACACTCTATCTGCTTTGATTAGATTCATTGTTTCAATAAAAGAGCTGGGAGTGTGGGGGCGACTAAAATCTTATGGGAAGGGGGGCGTTCCGGTCCGTCCTTCACGCCCTACCGAGGTCACCAGTTGCCCCCCATGAGCGGCTCTCCAGCATGGCCACAGCCCCAGAAGCACAAGGACTTAATGCAGAAACCAGCAGCTTGGAGCAGAAAAGTGAAAGGACTATGCGTTAATCCAGGCCATCATGTCTGCCCGGAGGGGAAAGGGTGTTGCCCCATTCGCCCTCTCTTCTCTGGAAAGAAAGATGGCGGCCGCATGGGAGCCTTGTGAACTCTATTCTTAAGGCAGTTAACCCATCCTAGCTAATAGAGATATATTTTCCAAACCAATATTAGCTCTAATTTTGTTTTAAAATCATTTATTTCATTGAATTTCTGATTATTACCCAGCAGACACATCAACCACCTATAGATAAGTTATTTACCTAGAAACACAGCTACGTAAAGCAAACAAAGCTACATACAACACCTGTAAATCATGACACTTGCCCTTGAGACTTTTAATTTGGGACTCAACTTGGAAAATCTGCTGATTTTCTCTGTCCATAGAGACTTGACACATGTAAAGTACTTTTCCTAATTCACAGGCCAGCTTTTCTTTTTTCATTTTTTGGGCCACACCCAGTGATAATTCAGTGGTTACATCTGATTTTGTACTCAGAAACCATTCCTGGCAGTGCTAAGGGGACCACATGGGGTGCCAGGGATGGACACCAGGTTGGCTGAATGAAAGACAAGTGTCCTCCCTACTGATTTGCCCCAAACCAAGACTTTCTAATGAGGCCCCTATCTCAGTTGGGAGTATTATAGTCAGTCCTCAAATACAGTGTTTTGTTCAATGATGTGTCACCATTAACACTTAGATGAGTGGATTCCAGTGTAGCGTTGAAAGAAACATTGGGGGACCTGGTTTCTGTTATATGCCATTTTGCTAAACATTTCAGTCTTCAAGAATCTACCTGTGGCACACAAGACTTGCAATATTTATCTTTAGAAGTACTGACTTTACTTATCTCACTAGTAAATTTCTGATATGCCTTGTGGCACTTGTTTGAATAAGATTGTTTTAACTTTATCTACACAAAGTGTGTATCAATTCCCATCTCAATTACAGACCTAAAGAATGTAGGGTTTTGAACAATGTGAGAACTAACTAGAAATCAACGTGCATAAAACCAGTGAAGGTAAATGCTGTTTTCTTCAATGTTCCATATAATTAGTCTGAAGTATTTTTGAAGTGATTTCAAAAAAATGTTTTAAAATTACTCTTTTTAATCTTCATGAATAGCATGTATCAATTATCTGTTGAAGCATGCCTATTATTGTTCACATACAAAAATTACCAGTCCCCTCACCCCATCTTTTTCTCCCCATCACCGAAGAACACGATTTTAAAATAACATGATCCCTTAGTTTGTAACTTTACAGATTGCTAGAACCAGAAATTAGAATAGGGACCACAGGAGAGGCCAGTCCAAGAATTTGAGAAGAGAGATTAGAAGTGAGAAGAGTGGTAAGAGGAAAAAAAGCTTAAAGCTAAACTTAAAAATGAGGGATCCTGCTCAGAAAAGCAGGCCACATGGGGTTTGGAGACAAGTATGGAAGGTGTCAAGTAGTTAAGTCATAGCTGAAGAGCAATAAGGAAAGGTTCAGACAATAATCCCATTCACTGTTCAGAAGCAGCCTAACAATAGCACTGTAGCACTGTCCTCCTGTTCTTCATCGATTTGCTCGAGCGGGCACCAGTGTCGTCTCCATTATGAGACTTGTTCTTACTGTTTTTGGCATATCAAATACATCACGGGTAGCTTGCCAGGCCTGTGGGCAGAATACTCTCAGTAGTTTGCCCGGATCTCCAAGGGGGGCAGAAGAATGGAACCCAGGTCGGCCGCGTGCAAGGCAAACACTTTACCCGCTATGCTGTCGCTCCGGCCCAGTCTAACAATATGGCAGAACATTAAGATTTTGTTGATCTATAGACTAAAAAATCAGACTGTATTTATTTTCAATGCTTGAATCACAAAAAGTTATCCAGGCAAATGAAGTTCAGTTGCCACCTAGCTCAATCCTTACAAAGTGCTTCCTCTCACCCCCATTACCAGTGGAACTTCCAAAAGAGTGAAAGTGTGAACACAGTTTAAACAATTGTCCGTGGAACAGGGAGAGACAGAAAGTACAAGGAGGTTAAGGCACTTGCCTTATACATAGCCAAACGCGGTTCCCTCCACAGCAATGAATAAGGCCCCTCAAGCAGTTCCAGGAGTGATCCCTGAACACCAGCAGGTGTGGTCCAGCAAACAAACTGTACAGCAGCCACCAGATTCTATCTTACATGGTTGATGCCCACTGCACAACCAGAAAAGCCTCTTGGATGCTGCTGTTAACACACACTTATGAGAATACCATAAATGCTCTAAGTGTTGTAAGAATCTTGGGTGCTGACAGCTAGGGTCAATTAAATTCCAGGGCTAGAAATCCACCTGCCTCCCCACCCAGTTCAGCTTATATTAATCATTGGTCAATTTAAGTAACACTTTGGTGATAATGTTCTCTCCACACTTGACTTATTTCACTGTTTCCTCTAATCTTGAGTTCTTTATAAACAAGTCTTGAAGGCAAAAGGAATTTGATCTCAAAATGGATTCCTGTTTTGGTTTTTGAGGTCTGCCAGTAATTTGTACCATCTAAGGACATCAGAAGCAGCTATTTTGACCGTAACCAGATGGCTGCAGCTTCCCAAATTATCTGTATCTTCAGTGTAACATTTTTTCCCATTTGTTTTATAGAACTTTTTGTGAGTCTATGGGTATCTTTTATTTCAGCAATGAAAAAATTCCCCCAAGGAGCATATTTTCAACCTCCTTTTACTTTTTCCTAATAGTTGTAAATTGTGAGGTTAAATGAATTGAATCATCTGTCTTCTTGTAAATAAAACCTTAGGGATGTCAGGTAATGCAAAACTAAAATCTCCATCAAAATTGAGGAAAGGCTAAGCAGAAGACCCTGTACTCTCTTGTCTGGTATTATTTGGAACTTCTGGTATTAAAAAAAACAGATGTGACTGGAAAAGCTTATTTACTGTCTTTGAACTGCAACTCACTGTGGGTTTTGTGACTTTTCTTCCTCACCCTCTCTCCATGTTTCTCTTCATGCTTCTCATGCTTCTGTTCGGAAAGACAATTAGCTTGATCCCCATCTCCTCCTCACACAAAGCAAGAGAAGGAAGTGGAAACTGAAAAGGCAACATAAGACCAGCTGAACTATCTTTTGAACACAGTCCAGTCCTTTCACTGGATCATTGAGAAAACTGCTGTAACCCTTGCAACAGAGATAAATAATACCTCGTCAAGAGAGTCTATCTTGGTGAAAGCTTCAACTGGCCATCAAGAAAGAAGTCAGAGAGAATAGGAAGATGGCTGAGAGGTGTAATGGCCAGCAAACATGGAAGATGTCACAGTCAAAGCAGATTGGAGCATTGGTCTGCATTTTCCTGCACCTTACATTTCTTATACTAGCCCTTAAGTATGCAGGAAAAAATTACCCAACTTTAGTTAAGAAGCCAATCTGAGGACCCAAGAGATAGTTTGGAGGATAAGACATTTGATTTCATTGCAGCTTACCCGGGTTCAATCCTGGTACCACAGATGGTTGCACTGCCAAGTTGATGCCTGAGCACAAAACCTAGAGTAACACTGAGCTCAAACGAGGTGTGGTTCCAACATCCACCCACCCACCTCCCCCCAAAGTAAAGAAATTATTTGAGAAGTGGCTCAAGGTAGTTACTTAAGACTCTCTAGGTCATCTGTTATTCTAAGTGTAAACTAAAAAAAAAATTCCTTTTGCTTTTTTCAGAGCAGCTCTAGATCCTAGGCTATAGTATCTAAACACAGATCCTCCTTCCTGACTGGGAGACAAGAGACACCTGAGGTTCTACCACTCATAACCTGTTGGCCTAAACTTGTCAGATGACCTCTCTGAACTGTAAGGGAGAGGCAAGGAAGTTCAGCTTTCCTGTGTGCCCATCAGACTTGAGTAAGAACTTAAAGTTTCTTCCATAGAATTATGTTAGAGGAAGTATATACAATATATAAAAATAATATATAATATTTTTGAACTGTAGATAAGTATTGCAAGGATCAATATGCTCACATGTACCTAGAGAAACAGACTTTTTGTGCCCAACTGTCAAATGTGTGCACAGGAAACTGAAAACAGTTTTAATAGTTCCAGTTGTCAGTGAGAACTCTGATAGTTCTCTCTTGTTGGGGAGAAAAAAATGTGCTTCAAAGAATAGAGGTTAGGGATGAGAGAGATGGTACATCAGGTAAGGCTCTTACCTTCCTTATGGCCTATCTGGGTTAGATCCCTGGTAGCATATATGGTCCCTGAGCTCCACTAGCAGTGATTCCTGAGCACAGAGCTAGAGGCAGTCCCTGAGCACTGCCAATTGTCTCTCTACCCAACCCCCCCAAAAAAAGGGAGCAGAAATAGTGCAAAGAGCTCTGTTAGAACAGAAATGCTTTCAAGAGTACCAGCTCTTACTAGTTGTATTATCTTTAGCAAGCCCTTTGGCCAATCTGGTTTTTTTCTCTCCTAAAAAATCCATATAAGAATGTCTACGTACAGGACTAGGTGATGACCAGATAAAATGACCTACAAGCATAAGCACTGTGAATGACAACATGTTCTCCATGCATAAGATATTCCTGGAAACAATGCAAAATAGAACCACAATGGAACGTGAACCCTTTAACAAGCTCCTGCTTTTTAAAAATAAACTATACATAGGATTCCTCTTCTCAGAGTTTGGCTGTGGATTTAAACAGGAAGAGAAAAGGAAGGGAAACTCAACTCCATGTAAAGAGAGCCTCTTGAAACAGATGGAGAGACTGAATTTATAGGCGTAAGACCTAGTGTTAAAGAGACAAAGAGACAAACCGTTTCTGGGGATATGCGGTTGCACAAAAATGCAAATATATTTAGCATTGCTATATATTTAATTGTATGCTTAAAATTGTTTGAGATGTTATATTTTGTGTTAAAATACATTTTACCACAAGGGTCAGGGAGAAACTCAAAGGGCTGAGTGCAGGTTTTGCATGCAGGAGACCCACATTTAATCTTCAGTACAATATGGACCATAGAGCATCTCTGGTAGTGATCTCTGAACACCAAGCCAGAAGTTGGCCCTGAGCATCAGCACCAGGTATGCCTCCCCTCACCAAACAAACAATTTTTTTAAGAAAACAAAACAGAAGTAGAGAAGGCAACATATCAAAGGGGAGATACCTAGATTATCCTCAACCCTAATTATGGAAATGAGAAAGACAGGGAAGGAAAGAAGTCAAGGGGAGGAACAAGATCATGACAGGTATAGGGATACATCAGTGCTGTATTTGTATGGTATTATACATATTCATCCAAACTACAAAGCCAACAATTCTGTAAGCATGAGATCCAAACTACCAACAACCAAATTTAAAAATGTGCCTGTCCTTATAGACCAAACATGATTGCCATTCAATGCCTCTTTTGCAAACCACAACACCCAAAAGGAGAGAGAGAACAAAAGGGAATGCCCTACCACAGAGACAGGGTGGGATGGGGGGATGGGGGTGGGAGGGATACTTGGACCCATGGTGGTGGAAAATGGGCACTGGTAGAGGGATGGGTACTTGATCATTGTATAACTGAAACCCAAGCACAAAAATTTGTAAGTCTACAACTGTACCTCATGGTGTTTCACTAATAAAAATTTAAAAATAAAAAAAATGTGCCTGTCTTGACATAGGCTAGGGGTTGGGAGGGAACTGGGGACATGGTGACGAGAAGTTGACACTGTGGTGGTATTGGTGTTGGAGCATGGTATAGCTAAAACACTGAAACTATGAATAACTATGTAGATCACAATAGAAAGAAAGAAAGAAAGAAAGAAAGAAAGATTGTACTTATGCATACATATATATATTATGGAAAGAAGTATCCGCAGGTGAAAATGGTTCTAATAAAGCTGAGTACTTGTGGGCTGGAGTAAGAGCACAGTGGGTAGGGCATTTGTCTTACATGCGACCGACCTGTGTTCAATTCCCAGCATCCCATATGGTCCCCCAAGCACTGCCAGGAGCAACCCCTGTGTAACACCGGGTGTGACCCATAAAGAAAAAAAAAACTGAGTACTTGTAGCAACAGGCAGATACACAAATTTTAAAAGCAGGCTGACAGGAGTGGCTAGATTCTGGTGAAGCTAGGAATGTACAATAGATTCTTGAATAAGAAAGTGGCATGACAAAAATGCCTTTGAACAAAATTGATTAGACCCAATATTCAGGACAAATATTTACAACTAGAGGAGTCTAGAAACATGAGCCACATATGATTATTTCTCAAATCTAGAAAAAAGTAACTAAAGCCTGAACTCGGGAATTAGAGGAAGAAATTTGACTCAAAAAACAAAACCAATGCATCACATCACTTATTAGTGGAGGCAGATAATGGAAAATGAAAGATCAGACGTGTCTCCATTTTGGCTGTGGAAGCAGCAAAAATTCCTTTGTACTTTTTTTTGGGAGGGGGTCAGAGGTCCATAGTCAGTGGTCCTCAGGGGCTATTCCTGGCTCTGAGCTCAAGAAGAACCACTGTTGCCAGGGATGGAACAGGGCTAGGATGCATACAAGGCAAGAGTCTTGCCTTCGATGCACTCTCTCTGGACCTAATTTGTACTCTTAGTATGTTATATAAAGAGAACCATTTTAATAGTTTGACACAGTGAAAATTATGTGCTTATATTATAAACACATTATAAATGAATCATAGAGGGATAGATAGATAGATAGATAGATAGATAGATAGATAGATAGATAGATATCAGAGAGCCCAGCAAGCTACCAAGAGTATTCTACCCGCATAGCAGAGCCTGGCAAGCTACCCATGGTGTATTTGATATGCCAAAAATAGTAACAATAACAGGTCTCATTCGCCTGACCCTGAAAGAGCCTCCAATATGGCAGCATTGGGAAAGATGAGTAAGAAGAAGTTGCTAAAATCTCAAGGCTGGGACAAACAGAGACGTTAACTGCAGCCTGCTCGAGCAAATCGATGAACAATGGGATGACAGTGATACATTGATATTATAAATAAGATAAAAGCAGACAGGAAAGTATTCATTTTAAATTTTTTGAAATAGCCATACTCTTTATTGAAGAACTATGGTTTAAGTAAAGTCTTGTTCCACTATTCTCAGTGGATATCTTCCCATTACACGTAACAAATCCACAGTCCTGAGATTAATAGACAAAGACTTGAATAGTCTGACCCTACAGCATTCAATTCATAGCATGTCCTCTCATACCGCCTCAAGCTTCCCACGCCAGACTGTAGAAGCTTCCACAAGGAAGCCTGCTTTTTCTTGCCTCTATGCCTCTGCTTCTTCAGTTTTCTCTGTTTGGAATGTTCTTTTCTCTTCCTTCTGAAAGAACTTGCCATACTATGCTTCCATATAACCTCATGCTTTGAAAATGCAAATTGATTCATTTGTTTGGGGATTATGATTCACTGAATACATATTCTTCTATCTCTAGGGTAACCAACTCATCTGGATTTGTCTGGCACCATCCTAGTTTTCAAACTGAAAGAAGCATATGCTAAAAGACCCAACAGTCCCAGGCAAACTAGGATAGTTCAGTCACCTAGTATCTCCTTTATTATATCACACATCAAAGAACAGAAAGCGCATCCAAGGCATTTCCAAAAGCACTTCATTTATATTATCTCCAACATCACAATCATTAGAAGGGATCCGTATTCCACTTTACAGATGAGAAAACTAAGGCTCAGATGATAGAAGTAACATGTTCGGAGAAAAAAATGGCAGGATTGGGATTGGAACTCGAAATGTCTGATTTTTTATCCCATTTAGTTTAGATTAAACATCAACAGAGTTGGAGCATAAGACTAACAGATGTTTTCCTGTTTGTCACTTAGCCAAACCTGATTCTTAATAGAAAAAAAATCATTCTACATTGCAGATGTTACAATGTCTAGTTAATAAGAGTTCAGTTAAGTGTTCATTGAATTGAGAGTAACTGATTGGTGGCACTTAACATGAAAAATAAGAGAAATGACTAAAGAGTAAGAGAGTCATGAAAGAGAAATATTAACTAATTTTCAGCAGTACAAAGGAAAAAAGATAGCAATTATGCTTCTAGTTAAAGCTTATGATAAAATTATATCTAGTCTGACTGTTCTCCCAAGTCTCACCTCCTTTTAATCAAATGGAAACTAGGCCCTTTTTTCAACATTTTCTCAGAACATTTCCAAGTATTACTTCTCATTATTCTTATATTATTCCATTTGCATTTTAAGCATACAGTGTAAAGGCTGGAAAACAATGAAACATGCAAATAAGGAAGCTGAAAGTGTTCTTTGAAAAGTTAAGTGATGAAAAGTAATGGCATTCAAGTTCTTTAAATGCAATACATTATCTCTTAAATCGACTTCTCTGCGCCTTTCTGCCTTCCCCCTGCTTTTGTTACTATCTGTGATAAAATATATGTATATATATGTATATATATATATAATTACACAATAGTATTTTTGTAAGAAAAGTAACTTTTGAAGTTTGAATTATTTGTCTTTAATTTTCTAAACATAATGTTTTTCTTGGAAAAAAATAATAACCTGGATAAAAAAATTCACTGATAATTTTACCATTGTTGCTATTTGAAATTGGTTATAAACTTGATCTAGATGCATTTCATACTGAATATTCACAAAGCTGGGCTATCTTGGGGATCAATATTTTTCCCTTTATAAGTCAGGACTTTTCAGTGAACTTTTTAATGAACTTAATTAGGTTCATTTAAGTTTTTTGTTTTTTTCCTTTTGGGTCACACCAAGTGATGCTCAGGGTTACTCCTGGTTCTGCTCTTAGAAATTACTCCTGCTCCAGGCAGTGCTTGGGTTACCATATGGGATGCCGGGGATTGAACCCCGGTTGGTCACGTACAAGGCAAATGCCCTACCCACTGTACTATTGCTCGGGCCCCCCCTTTAAGTTTTTAACCAATTTGATCAACCTACAGCCACCCAGGGCTTTTTTGTAAGAAGTCATGTTTTAGAATTTATTATTTCATTAGGTAAGTTTTCCAATTTTCTTCTCTCTCTCAGACCTGGTAGAAGTGCTCAGTAACTTAGAGAACTCCTTGCAAGTGTATGTTTGAGAGCTCAATTCCCAGTGTTGCCACATGGCCACAGCTTTATCCCAATAGCTGAGTAGCTTCTGCCTGGCAGCTCTGATCTCCAATGCCATATTTGACTTCTAGCCATTCCACAGCCAGGTGTGTGTGAGCACCACAACAAAAGGGTCTGAATATGTGAACTCTTGATGAGCACATGTATAAGCACCACAACTAAGGAACTGTAGCATACCACAGGCGCCTTAGCCAAGTGTGTGAGCACCGCAGCCTGATGTAATACTGCCGGTGAGCCCCACAACAAAATGTGCAAGCCCCAGGTGCAGCTATGTGTGCAACACCCAGTGATTGCAACAACAACATCAACACCCTTGAAGGAAAGGAGGGAGAATAAAATTAAAAATCAATTAAACACCAGGTCTTCTGAGCTCTGCTCCACCATCCCAGGTGAGGCCTGCCTCTGGTTGATATCACTGGGCCTATTCCAGCATGTGAGAAACTACCATGCGGCTCCCAGTAGCCTCCACATCTGACCTATGCCATATTAAGAACCCACCCCACACCACAGCAACTGAAGATGGATCTACTCAACAAGTCATTCTGTGAGGATGAGCAGAGAAGACAGAGAGCAATCTCCCACTTAATCCCCAGCATCTTCCAGAGGGGGTTTGACTACAAAGACTCATCCTCAGCACAGCAAGAACTCTAGAAAACCAGTGGTGAAAACACACAGAAGCCCTACCAAGCTCAATGAGCAAACACACTGTCACTGAAGACATAAACAATAGTGACATTATGATGAGGATGTTCAATGAGTTCACAGAAACAATAGCACAGGTCTTCAGCAAAGCACAAGGAGAGAAAGCATTTTTTTGTATAAAGTACCAAGATTTTATTTTATTTTACTACATTTTTTTATTTTTTTAATTTTTATTAGTGAGACACCATGAGGTACAGTTGTAGACTTACAAATTTTTGTGCTTGGATTTCAATTATACAATGATCAAATACCCATCCCTCCACCAGTGCCCATTTCCCACCACCACGGATCCCAGTATCCCTCCCACCCCCCATCCCCCCCAAGGAGAGAAAACTTTTATAGTCAAAAATGACAGAAATTAAGACCATGGTAAATGGTATATATATATATATATATATATATTAAAAATAATGATAGAAGCTCTGAACAGCAGAATAGCAGATTCTGAGCAAAAGATCAAGGTGCTCCAAGATGAGGAGAAAACTGCTTGGGAACAGCAAAAGGTGGGAAATAACCTGAAAAGAAATGAACAGCATACCAGAGAACTATGGGATAAATTCAAAAGAGACAATATAAGAATCATTGTAGTCACTGAAGAATAGGAAGGAAATTATGATGAAGAAACAATAGTCAAAGAAATCATCAGTAAGTAAGGTCTTCCCAAAGATGAGAAATATAGGCACCAAGATCTAGAGGCCTATAGGTCCCAGTAAAAATAGTACAAATAAAAAATCCAAGGTACATTATACTCAAAATGACGATATCCCAAGATTGATACAGAATATTGAGTGCAACTAGATTTTTAAAAAGGAACTTAAATACACAGGAAAGCCCAAATGTACAACAGATCTATCAGATGAAACTCTATGAGCCAGAACAATATGCAAGGAATAGTACAAAAACTCAACAAATGAACACCTCACCAAGAATACTCTACCTAGCTAGAGATTTTAAGAAATATACAGAACTTTTTAGACAGGCAACACCTTAAGAATTCATAGTCTCAGAGCCAGCTTTGCAAGAGCATTAAAAGAGCTTCTTTAAAGGACAGGAGAAACTTCCCATCATGTTGCATTGAGTATGGCACTCACTAATGGTGCATATGGTTGTCCTCTACTAGATTAAGAAAAGTGAAAAACAGATAGCAATTCATTATCACAAATTGACTTTTATTGATTTATTTTCTGATAATTCTTTTTGCCATTTCTTTAAGTTTTATTGGAGCAAGTAATATTAAAAGAATTTGCTATACAGTTGCCAAGGGGGCAGGCAGAGGGATGGGAGGGAACCTGGGAATATTGGTGGAGGAGAAGGGACATGGGTGGCAGGATTGGTGTTGGAACACTGTATGCCTGAAACAACTTTATTATAAACAACTTTATAAATTACAGTGTCTCAACAAACATTCCTGAAAAAATCAAATATTCCACTCTGATCATCTGCAAACTTTAATAAGTCGAAGAGTAACCAATCCTCGTTTGTTAATTGGTACTTTCCAAGTGCTCAAGATTGCCCTCCATAGTGATCATTGAGAATAAACGTATCTTCAGGATAGCCACAGGGACAATAGCCATAGTGACAGTCTTAAGAGGACTTGAACAATTTGTAAAATGCTTTTTATCTATCGATGGATGGGGGTGGGGGGATGCACATCAGACTGTGCCCAGGGCTCACTCCTGACTCTGTGCTCAGGGATTACTCCTGGGGCTCAGGGGATCATATAAGGTGCCAAGAATCAAACCCAGGTTGGCTGTGGGCAAGACCCTGTGTGTCCTTACCCTCTGTAGTAACTCTCCACCCTGTGAATCTATTTTTAAAGAAATTCAAAAGTTCTCTGTATTCACAGAGCTTCTTATACCAGTGATGTCCCCACATCTTCCCTGTGGTCCTGAGGCTGCTTCCTTTTACTCTCACAACTGAGATCTGACTTTTCTAAATTCTGCTTGGCTCATCTGCTTCTTCACTATAGATTCGTAAACAGCTCCAATGCTTCAGTAACATGTCTTCAGTTTAAGAAAGTTATTTATTTCAGTTGATACAGGAAATGTGTAAAGATAAATTCTTCTAAACTAAGTAATAGATGAAGCTTATCTTTAGCTTTACTTTTTGGGGTCTTGCAACCTCTTTTACTCTGCAATCTTTATTTCTGTGATCTAGAGCAGATTCTCCTATACCTCTACCTGTTATTCCCCTTCCACATTTTTAGCATGATCCCCAACCGAGAGTATTTGCATTTTGAATACCAAAAGTTCCTTTCACTCCTAAAATGGAAGTAGAAGTAGCTTTATTTTAAATAACATAACAATAATAAAATATAATATAATAAATACATAAAAGGTCCTCCCGTTGATCGTCGATTTGCTCGAGCGGGCCCAGTAACGTCTCCATTGGAGACTTTGTTGTTACTGTGTCTGGCATATCGAATACTCTCGGTAGCTTGCCGGGCTCTCCGAGAGGGGCGGAGGAATCGAACTCGGGTCGGCCATGTTGGCAGCGTGTAAGGCGAGCACCCTACCCGCTGTGCTATCGCTGGAATAAATACATGGGTTTTATAAATATAGGGAATTATAAACAAGAAGATAAAACTTATCATCCCACCATCCAATGATACCTTCCAGGTTATTGCTTTATATTGTAAGTGAATAATATTATATTATAAGTAAGCAACATAAGTGAATCATGTACAAGTGAATATCTACTATATCACAACCTTGCATACATGGTATATTATAACCTGCTTTTTTCACCCTACTGCTGAGTTAATAAGAGCACTCAAAACTCTTTTATGAGTGCCTTAATATATACCAGCTAAATCTGAATCTAGCATTCTGCCTTTTACTGGTAGGAAAAACCTGCCACACTCTCTGTCTCACCAACATTAACAATATTCGGTCACAATTGTGTAGAGAAAAATTATTCACTCATTAACTAAATCACAATTCACTGTGCAAATAGAATTCTAACAATCCAGGAAATGCGGCAAGTCAAATGACTTGATCCACTAGGCTCTCCAAGGATACCCACCCACCCTGCTCCTGCACTTCCTGCTCCTAAGCTAGAGATTGGATGCTTCATTCACTGAGTAGACCCTTTTCCAGTTAATAGTGATGCATTTCTACATAACAGTTTGGGAAATCGATATCACTTACTCCTTTGGCTCTGTTATCTCTATTCTTGTTTTTTTGTTTGTTTGTTTGTTTGTTTGTTTTTTCAGAAAATGTTGGATCTCTTGGACGGGCTCTTCCCTGTGCATTTCCATGTATGTCAATTTCTTCACATTATTTTTTTTGTTTATTACATTGGTTTTATATTTTGTTATTTAATTCATTCACTCTCTTCATTTTTTATAACTTCTAGTTGAAAATAACTGATATTTTTCTTTTTTTCACTTTAGGAACATGATTTATAATATTGTTAATGATAAAGTTTCATGCATACAATGTGCCAACACCACACTACCCACTAAAGTGTCCACTTCTCACCACTGCTGTCTCAGTTTCCCCACCTAAACTTGATGCTCCCATTTGTCCCCACTCTGGTAAGCTCAGTCTTAAAGACCAGTTCTCAGTTTTGTTACCTTAGGTCATTGGTTTTTCCTTTACTTTATTTCTTTATGTCCCACATATGAGATACAGAATGTTCACATACAGAATAATCTCTTATTATTATTTTTATATTCTAGACTATATCCTCTACTGCATCTTCCAGATCAAGCACTCAATTCTTTTTACATAGGTAATAATATTTTTATTCCATAAGATCTATTACATTTTTGCTTGCTCTTATTTTAGTGTTATAATATTTTCTTGATTGTCTCAGAAATTTTTCTTCTAAAGTTTTATTCTGTTTCCTAAATGAGTTTGGTTTCCTTCAGATTTCACTGTAACTTTCTTCTTGGCTTTTTTTTTTACTCCCCTGAGGCTTTGTCATAGCCTTCTGCCGTTTTGCCACCCCACCCCCAACCCTTGCTTTTTGATTTATTTGTTTATGTCTACCTTGGTCTTTCTCTGGCATGATGCTAGATTTATTTATATCTAATACCTTAAGTTTTCTCTGAGTGTTTGTTCAATTATTTGAGATAAGATCATAAATATTTCCCTAGAAATAAGTAACTCTAGTTTTCTAGTATGGAAAGATAGATACACATTAGTACAAGTATCCACCTCTTAGTTAAAATTCTAAAATCCAAAGATCTCTAAAACCAAATATGCTATCCTAAGTATTGGCTAACTAGGTAGAAAATCTGACCTAAACTGACTGCAACTACATATGGTCTTTAATTACTCACTTAATGAAATAAACATAGGCTTATTATTATTTATAATCACTGCATCAATATTAAAGAGTTTAGTTGAAATGATGACTTGGACCTTTTGGGGCTGGGGTGGGGATGTTATATAATATATGAGTTAAACATTCGTCTAAGATGTTTAAGTAGGGTTCCCCTGATGGCTTATGTGAAGTGGTGGCAGCCTTGAGAAAGGAGTCTACCATTTCCTCTCTTCTCACTTCCTTCACCCAGAGAGGTTCCTGGAGAAGTTAGGACTGATGAGACTTTATACTCTGAGTACCTACAGGTTCCATGCTTTATGCCTCACCAGTCCATGAGCCAGTTATCAAACCGCACCTGAGTCACACTTGTTCCACCCAGAATGAGAAATGAGTGCTCTGGGCTATCCAATTTCTTGGAGAGCCCTAGAGCCCAGGCTGGAGCAAGAATTAGTACTCTGCAGAAAAGAAAAGTCAGCCTTAAATCTTACCCAGACTTTCTAGGTTTGTCACCTTTCTCACAGAGAAGAAATTCAAAAGGAGACAAATAGTAAAGTAAAATAAGTTTGTTTGGGAAATAAGGAGAGGGAGGGAGAGAGATAGACAGATCAAGACAGAGACAAAGACAGAGAGAGACAGAGAGGAGAGAGAAGGGCTTAAGAGAGAACACAAACTTTTTTTTAGGTTTATGAGATTTTTTTTTCATTTTAGTGAATCACCATGAGGTACAATTACAGACTTACAAATTTTCGTGATTATGTTTTAATCAAACAATGAGTACCCATCCCTCCACCGGTGTCCTTTCTCCACCACCAATGTTCTCAGTGTCCCTCTCACTGCTTCTGTGACAGACACATTCCCTCTTTCTCTCTCTCTCTCTCTCTCTCTCTCTCTCTCTCTCTCTCTCTCTCTCTCTCTCTCTCTCTCTCTCGTTTGGGATGTCATGGTTTGCAATATAGGTACTAAGCAGCAATCATATTTGGTCCATAGACTACTTTCAGCACACATCTACCATCAGGAGCAATCCCTCCAACCATCATGTACTTAGTGGCCTCTTCTCCCTCCCACCTGCCTTTTCCCCCAGCACATGAGATCGGCTTCCAAGCCATGGGATGATCCTCCTGGCAACACGGACTTCTCTTAAGTGAACAGAGCCTAAATACACATCACCAGTAGATTTGCAGTGAACTCTCAGGATGGAAAATACATGCCATGAAGTAGGAAAGTACACATCAGACAGATGCAGACCACCTTCCAGAATTGGGAAACAGACCCTACAGGAGATGCGTGTCTCAGTCAGAAATGTGGACAAATGTGCCCTAGAGCAAGAAAGTACACATCTCAGTCGAAGATCCTCTGCCAAGTTCCTTCATGCACAGTCTTCCCAAATTTCTCCAAGACAGGAGAAATTAGTTTGTTTCTAGGGTGGTTGCCAGGGGGGGATAGCTTAGAGCCATTGGTCTCTTTTTTGATATTCTTAGAATGGCTTTCGTTCCAGCAGAGGAACTTCTCCCAGGGATCTTGTGGTCCCTTCTCTCAGAGGCACCTGATCCTCCTCGGGCCTGGCATTTTGCATCCCAAAAGCTTTTCAGGCTCTGAAGGTGGATCTTTATTACAAAGGTTTCACACCTTTAGTTCCAGAGAATGTTTTCCTCCCAATAAACCCTGCTAGGGCCCTCCTATCTCTGGCCTGTAACATTTCCGTTTTTTAAAAGGGGTTTTCTTAAAACAAAAGATTAATTGCTCAAAAGTAAACTGAAGGGGGGTGGGGTTGGGGGAGAAGCTGATCTACACTCTGAAATAGCCCTGTTTTGTTTTGTTTGAGGCTTACTCCATTGTGCTGAGCTTACTCTGGGTCTGTGCTGAAGGACCCTCTGAGGTACCCAGGATTGAACTGAGTTTTTTCACAAGTAAGGCAAATACCTTATCTCCTATGCTATCTCTCCAGCCCTTAAATAGTCTATTTTCACATTAATTCATTGAAAAAAATTCTATTGCAAAATATTTTTGTTTTTGGGTTCCATAAGGTTTTGTTGTTATGCGTACCTATAAAATTTCAAAACAAAAGAAATCGTAGGACTCAGTTTTAGTAAAAAACGTCCACCCCATTTTGACACAAAAAGGAAAATTATCAGAGATTAATTTCTTTGTTTTATTATTTGGGATTAATTCTACTGTGTATGTCTTGATTTCCTCCCTGAATTTTTGTTTCTGGCTGGGTCAAAGACCTGGGTCAATTCCTTCTGACAAACATGTAATGGCAAGGGAAATTAAATTTAAATTCATAATAAAATACCTTGGTAAAAAAATGTAAAAGTGAACTTTCACTTAGAAATGGTACCTCAACCAAAGCCATTTCTATTGAACACAATTAATTCACTCGTTTTCTCAGTGTGGCAGAATAATTTTTCCAGTTGCAAATGGAAACATAAGGTAGAAATTAGATTAGCCTCCTTCTTAATAGAGCCCAAAGCTATTAATAACAAGTCCAAGAGATGTAGTTTAATTTTAAAAAAAAACAACTAGAAACAATTGTCAGAAAGAACCTAATAAAAAAGTAATTCATAATGCATACCCTAATTAATAATTTACCTCCTAGGGTAAAAAAAATTTCAAAAGTAATTACAATTAAAACACACTATTTCTTTTTTAAGGATAATAGGATAACACTAAGAAGATAATCTCGAGCAACATATTTAAAGACTGTTATCACCACTTTCTGTCAAAATTATAATTAATTTTAATGCTTTTTTTTAAATACAAAGATTCCTTCCACTCACAGTCCATTAAACTGGTAATTGGAATTTCACAAAAGGCAAAAACTTCTAAATATACTCTAGTATAATTCTATCTAAGAAAGATATCCACTCATTTAAAAAGATTTGGGTAACAACAACCAAATGCTTAAGGCTTGGATGAGAGATTAAAATTGACTAAAATTAGGCCACATAAAATTACTGACCTAGAACCAATTTCTGATTAAACAAGAGACTTCAAGGAAGGAGATTAAATACAAGTAGCCTCCTCCAGGCTATTAACATCATAAGAACAAGAATTGGTATATATTTTTCATTGTCATATTCCCAGTCATCCACAAAGTGCCTGCCAAAAATATGTTTCTTGAATAAGAGAATAAATTAGAAATAAATAAAAGAGTAAAAAATTATATGGGAAAAAATAAAAGACAAAAGAATAATAATATATGTGTATATTTGATATATTAGGTTATCAAAAATTTCATAAACCTAAAACTAATACAATTGTTATGTACCAATTCTATCTCAGTTTAAAAAACTAAAACACTCCCTCCAAATAAATATGTTTGCTAAATTAAAAAAAAAATAATTGCAGGAAAGAATATGTGTCTTGATGCACTGACTGCTCCAGTAAATTGCTTAAATCTCAATTAAGAGACAAAGGTTTAATTTTTCTCAGCTGGGTACTGGTGCTGCTGGTTAACTGCTCTCAATACTCATCAACTAAAACAAATGCCACCTCAACCCCAAGTCACACTCAGGGTAGCCCATTACCAGTGACAATTTTGTGAGGGAAGAGGGCTAGATTTCACCCCATAATTCTAAAAGTGTTATTTAAACTTCAGGACACCCGAATAGACTGTCTGGCGAAGGCCTCTGTTAAAATGGTGCATAGCTCAATTTTTTTACTCTGCCTAATTCCATCTCTTTCTGTTCCTTTCAAAGGTTTTGATTCCAAGAGCAGTCCAAGTAAATCTTTTGTGTGCTAAGCTTCATTTTGGATTCTGTTAGCCAAGAAACAAACTGTGACAAGATGTACATTTGATTGATAAAATTAATAATTTAGGAAGAAAATAAAATCTTTCTGAGCATAATCTCAAAGTCTACTGCTCCGTTATGCAATTCATAATTAAGTTTAGTCAGGCTGTCAAAAATGGCTAGAGAAGGAAGAATTCAGTGAGATAGAGAAAAAATAGCCATGGACAGATTATAAGCAACGCCACTTTATTGAAAGATAGACTCTCAAACAAGTAGGAAATTAATTTGTTTACATGATATCTAAGAGTCTAGGAACCCCAAAAAGGCATATCAAAGTCATCAAAAACCTGAAGTAGGGATTCAGTTGACCTGAATTTTAATCTTTTCTCCACAATTTACTAGTTGAGTGATTACAGAAAAATTACTTCTCTACTTCTCATAATGGAAATAATAATACATGAGGTTGTGAAATGTTGAATAAAGTACCAAGCATATAGTAAGCACTCACTAAGTGGCAAGCATTATAATTGTTTTTTAAATATTTATTACTAAGAAAACAGAGATCCCCAAGCCTACTCGGATTGGAGTCGAGCATCTTCCACTCAGATCCTCCAAATTCCAGTAGGCGGGGGTCACACCCACCACCTGGCCCCCTGGCGCCGTGTAATCCCATCAGCGGCCAAGACTCAGAGACTATAAAATCCAGCTCCCGGAACCACGCCCGCATTCGCGGCCTCAAGACATCTTATCAGGACATCTTTTTATGATATCTTATTATTTCATTCCTACTCTGGACAAACTTGCAGGCTATCGAATATAGCCTGCCCTCAGGGCAGAGTCTGGCAAACTCCCCGTGGCGTACCAAATATGCCAAATACCAGTAACAATGATGGGTCTCATTCTCCTAAAGAGCCTTGAATATATTCTCAGGGCTAGGATGAAAGAGACATTACTGGGGCCTGCTCAAGGCAATCGACTACGAAGAAAACAGAAAGATACTTACCTTTCATTGTCAATCTCCCAACCTAAAAACTAAACAATTGCTATTGCTACCAAGGGGAAAAATAATCCTTGCACCCCTAGTAACAGCCCTCAAAAATGATTACACATTTATTTAAAAGAAAAGAAGTATGGATAGAGCTTCATGCCATCTTGCTTTTGAAAGATGGGTAATAAATGCAGTATTTCCCATTTGGGGATATACAGTCAAATCCTATGCATGACCTTTGAAACATGTACTGAACTTTTAAATTCAAATGCAAATGGTATGCACAGCTCATATTTGGTAAAGAGCTTGTCAATAAAGCAAAGAGCAGAAGACTTCCAATTTCCAACATGGCATAATGAAGAGATCAAAAACTTCTTTCAAGAGCAACTCTAAAGCTGGACAAAACCCAAAAACAATCCCTTCAGTGCAGCTCAATATCTGAAATTTGACCAAGGACATAAAGCAAACTTAGAAACAGTTATTCTAAACTTTGGGTGTGAAATCTACGAAATTTTATCCCAACTATCTCTTCCTTAGTTTTCGGCCTAATAATATATCCAGAGGAGCAGACATTGAAAATAACACGTGCTGCTACAGCTGCTGGGAAAATGTCGCTTTACTGGAAGCACCTTTAATGACACAGGAGAGTCATAGAACATGATAGAAGCTACGTTCTCAAGTAGAATTAGCTTTAAAAGTTTAGCAAGATCAAGTCAGAGAGATAGTACAGCAGGTAGGGTTCTGCCTTGTATGCAGTTAGATCCAGGTTAGATCCCAACAACCGATATGGTCCCCTAAATCCCAGCAGAAGTGATACTTAAGTGCAGATCCAGGAGTAAGTGTGACAACCCCCCTCTCAAAAAAAAAAAAAAAAGAAAACCTTTTTATACATATTTAAAGAGAAAAAAGAAAGAATAGGCTACTGTAGACAGACATAGGTAGAGCTATTTCTGGAAATACCCTGACACTCCTATTTCTCCTTTTCTTTTTTCCTTACTCTCTGGGCTGGAGCGATAGCACAGTGGTAGGGCGTTCGCCTTACAAGCGGCCAACATAGGTGACCCGAGTTCGATTCCTCCGCCCCTCACGGAGAGCCCGGCAAGCTACTGAGAGTATCTCGCCCGCACGGCAGAGCCTGGCAAGCTCCCCGTGACGTATTCGATATGCCAAACACAGTAACAACAAAGTCTCCGATGGCAAGCTCCCCGTGACGTATTCGATATGCCAAACACAGTAACAACAAAGTCTCCGATGGAGACTTTACTGGGCCCGCTCGAGCAAATCGACGATCAACGGGAGGGCCTTTACCTTTTACCTTACTCTCTTTTATCCTATCTTATTTTATTTTATTTTAAATTTCTTTCCTTTTCCTTTAATGCCATGACTTTTGCGGTATCCATACCTGATGAAGATTACTCAGGTTCAGAAATAATACTCAGCAATAATCTTTGAGTGAAAGTCTGAAATGAACTGTCTCTGTACATAGTTCTCTCTATCTATTATTTCCGTAGGGAGAATTTCAATTCCATCATTCAATCCAATTTCAAAAATCTTAACAAGATTCCTGGTACTAATCTCGGCCATTCTTGGGTGTTCGTCTCCTATTTTGTTACTTTATGTTCCCTAGATGAATGCAATCTTTCTACGTCTATCCCTTTCTTTCTGACTCATTTCGCTTAACATGATACTTTCCATGTAGTACCACTTGTATGTAAATTTCATGACTTCATCTTTTCTAACAGCTACATAGTACTCCATTGTGTAAATGTACCAAAGTTTCTTTAACCAGTCATCTGTTCTCGGGCACTCAGGTTTTTTCCAGATTCTGGCTATTGTAAAGAGTGCTGCAATGAACAAACAATTGCAGATGTCACTTCGTCTATACTTTTTTGCCTATCTGGGATATATTCCCAGGAGTGGTATTGCTGGGTCAAATGGAAGCTCAATTTCTAATTTTTTGAGAATTGTCCAGGCTTGGAGGCCAGCCACACATGCTAGGGGAAAAGGGAGCTCAGATAGAAAAGGGAACACCAAATAAAGGGTCTTGGGAGGATCCTCCTGGGATGGGAGAAGCATGCGGAAAGTAGACTATAGACCAAACATGGTTGTCACCCATTGCCTCTTTTGCAAACCACAACACCCAATAAGAGAGAGAGAACAAAAGGAAATGCCCTTCCACAGAGGCAGAGGGGGCAGAGGAGATGGGAGGTGGGAGGGATACTGGGTTCCGTGATGGTGGGAAATGGGCACTGGTGGAGGAATGGGTATTTGATCATTGTATAATTGAAACCCAAGCACAAAAATTTGTAAGTCTACAACTGTACCTCATGATGTCTCACTAATAAAAATTTTAAAAAAATCTTTAGAAGAAAGCAAATAAGAGATAAGTTAGGTGCTGAAAATGACCATTTCAAATGCCTAGTATTCAAAGACAATTTAAGAAACCTAAAGAATATGTCTCATATAAACTCTTAACTCCATAATTTACCACAACAGGAATTTTTATGTAAACTTAGATGTGTCAATATAAAAATCATCTGTTATAATTATGCCCTTATTACTTATGCTAGTATGTTTTATGGACAAAATACTAGCATTTGCTTCCTTGCAATAACTTAAATCAGGTTTTTGGGGGGGGGGGATCAGAAATTCCTTGAAAATCACCATACAATAAATGTAGCATATCTCTGTACAATTAGTCAGATACAGGAGAAGTTGGGCACAAGTTGGCCTTTCAGAATTAATGCTGAACATGACAAATAGGGGCTAACATCAGGTGGGAAAAGTTACACAGTGTTCTTGGAGCCTGGTGATGATACTGTACAGGCTAAGCTGGTACACTTAGCTGATGCAGTATGCTACAAGGACATTCAAATTAAGCTCCTTTTTACAGTGCTGAAAGGACATAATGTGATGCAGGCTTCACAAAACAAACTTATCAAAAATGAAATATCAATTATTAGAATTCTAACCAAGCCAGCAGCTTGATCTGGTGGGAAAATCTAAGGCAGCAGGCCCTCATAACAAAGACTTGGGCTGGGAATCAAGAATTCATTCTGGTTCTACAGCTAAGAAGTTATGTAATCTAAATCATAGCACTTACATTATTCGGCCCTCAGTTTTTTCATCTGTAAAATGAAGGCATTAGTCCAACTGATTCCAAATCCTCTTTCAAAATAGTCTTCAGCCCACCCCAATTTTGTTCGCTGCTAAGTCATAATAAGACCTTTAAAAATATTTGCTCAGACTGATTGTTACCCTCCCTGAACAGTTTGCCAGATTAATGATCCTCCAGCAGATTAGGAGAGTTCCAAAGACACCAGAGAACAATTTGTTATAAAAATTTACCAAATTGTTTATATTGTTAAGGAATGTCTCAGCCCAATAAGAACTAGATATGAAAGCATTATAATACCTTTTCAGGACATCTTCTGGCTTTGCTGGGACCATGTCTGGGTTTTTATAAGATAATCAAAATATTCCACCCACTTTTCATTGAATTGTTAAAAGGTTTAGTCAGATATGAAGTAAAGATCAATTCATCAGCCTTTTCTACCCAAGTTATTTGCTGTCTGTGTGCTTTACAAGATGTACCTCCTTATGCTTTGAACATTCTTTTGGAATGAATTTTCCAGTGAGGGTTAGGGAAGCACCATACCACTGACACACAAAGTTGCAAGCTACCTTAAGGTGTTCAGTTTCACTTTTAGCATATAATGAAGAGCAAAGAAAAACCAAAGGTCAGGAAGGAAAGGCAGAGGAGAAAGAGACAGAGACAGAGAGACAGAGACAAAGAATAAAGTCACAAATTGAGAATATGGTCAATCTGCTGCATACATTGAAAAGTAATTAATAATAAGGAATTTTCTTGTCCCCCTTAGCTGCATCAAAATACCTTTGCATTTTTGTGTGTATGTTGGAAGATATCTCTGATGAGAATTTATGTTCCAAGTTAGCAATTTTCCTGAATCAACTGGTGGAAGTTTCTCTAATTTGCATTAGCTTAAGTCTAGTCCTGGGAGCCTGTCCAGTAAAATAGGGACAGGGAAATTTGCATTTGGGCTCACAGTTTTTCACAATTTAGTCATTAGGTGAAAAAAATCATTATTTAACATGTGCAGTATCTTAACATGTCTCTAAATTGTCAATAAGCTAGGTCTTTAAGGATCACATTTGACAATAAACAACCTTCACCCCATTCCACAGATGTTGAAGAGTAGCAATTTAACCTACAAACGTTGGTGACAATATAAAAAAGAAACTACTGCTTTATTTTATCTAACAGAGATTATCTTTCTCTAAACAATCTTGCTAATGTTACCACCAACATTATTTACTCATATAGTTCTTAATAAATCAACAAGAAGAACTGCTGTACAGAAGTGAGTTTACCAAGGGTGGGGGCAGGGATAGATGGGAGAGGCCCCTGAGACAATGGTGGAGGGAAGCAGATGTTCTAATGAAGAGTATAGAAACTAACATGCATAAAAATCTATCATTATCAAAAGGAAGGAAGGAAGGAAGGAAGGAAGGAAGGAAGGAAGGAAGGGAGGGAGGGAGGGAGGGAGGGAGGGAGGGAGGGAGGGAGGGAGGGAGGGAGAAAGGGGAGGAAGGGGAGGATATGGAGGGAGGAGGGAGGAAGGAAGGAAGGAAGGAAGGAAGGAAGGAAGGAAGGAAGGAAGGAAGGAAGAAGAAGGGAGGGAGGAGGGAGGGAGGGAGGGAGGAAGGGAGGGAGGGAGGAGAGGGGAGAAAGAAAGGGAGGAGAGGAGAGGAAGAGAGGGAGGAGAGGGGAAGGAGAGAGGGAGGGAGGAAGTAGGAAGGAAGGAAGAAAGGGACAGAGGGGAGGAAGGGAGGAGGGAGGAAAGAACAAAGGGAGGGAAGGAGAGAGGGAGGGAGGGAGGGAGGGGGGAGGGAGGAAGGAAGGAAGGAAGGAAGGAAGGAAGGAAGGAAGGAAGGAAGGAAGGAAGGGAGGGAGGGAAATAAAAGAAATAATGGAAGGAAGAAGGAAAGAACAGACTATCATTTATAGTTTCTAGGTTATTTTACTGCCCAGGATATTCATTGGCTCTCTTAATTCTCTCCCAAATCACAGATAGTCATTCAACTGAAGATATTTGTTAATTATGCATGATTCACATTTGATTGGCATAAATAAGTTATTATGCTTGTATATCCTTTCTTCACCCAGCCTAAGAACTGATATCAGTTCTTAGAGTTACTTAATCACTTAAGTGACTCACTTAACTTCCCATTAGTCGTCGATTTGCTCGAGCTGGCGCCAGTAACATCTCCATTTGTCCCTGTCGCGTGCTAGTGTAGCCCAATGGCATCTGTTTGCTCTGGGAACATGAAGAGCCTCAAACCGATCATTCATGATTTGATGAAGAAATCTGACCATCTGGTAGGTGGGCGGCCATGCGGTCTTTTGACATCCCGTGGAATCCAGTCAGTAACAGCTCTAGTCCAGCGGTCGTCTTTAAATCTCATTACGTGACCAGCCCATCTGATTTTTGACACCTTGGCAAACGAGACAGAGTCCCTGATTCTTGATCGTTGATGGATGTCAGAACTCCGGATTCTCTCTCTCATTTGAGTGAAACGTGATATTCCAAGCATAGCTCTTTCTATTCTTCTTTGGGAGACCTGAATAGCGTTCTCATCTTGTTTGCGTAGGGCCCAGGTCTCTGAGGCATATGTTAATGCAGGAAGAACAGTGGAATCAAAGAGATGTGCCCGGAGCCGGAGGTTCTTCGTCCTCTTAGCTATTTCTTCGACGATCTTGAAGGCGTTCCAAGCCGCTCTCTTCCTCCTGCGCAGCTCAGGTGCCAGGTCATTTGTCATGTTGACTTCTCGACCTAGGTACACATAGCTGTTGCATTCGGAGATGGTCATTCCGTTGAGAGTGAATGGGGCATCAGGAACGAGGCTGTTTCTCATAAACATTGTCTTCGTAAGATTCAGCTGTAGTCCTACCTTTCCACACTCACGGTCAAAGTCGGCCAGCATTTGTGCCGCTTGGCTGATGTTTGGTGTTATTAAAACAATGTCATCAGCAAAGCGGAGGTGGTGTAGTTGCCGACCATCTGTCTTCACTCCCATTCCTTCCCATTCCAGTCATCGCATGATGTTCTCGAGGGTGGCACTGAAAAGTTTCGGTGAAATGGTGTCACCCTGCCGCACCCCTCTCTTGACATCAACGATCACTTCTTTGTAGAATGGTGAAATCCTGGTAGTGAATCTGCAATACAGCTCACGGAGGATCCTGATGTATTGGGCTTGAATGCCCTGATTGGCTAGGGCTTCAATGACCGCTTCCGTCTCAACAGAATCAAAGGCCTTCTTTAAATCAATGAATGTTAAACAGAGCGGCATCTTGAACTCCTGAGAAACCTCAATGAGCTTGGTTATCCTGTGGATATGGTCGATGGTGCTGAATCCTTTGCGGAACCCGGCTTGCTCGCATGGTTGTCCTTCATCTAGTGTTCTGCCAATCCTATTTAGGGTGACTGGAGTGAACAACTTGTAGATGACAGACAATAGGCAGATTGGGCGATAGTTGCCAATGTCATGGATGTCTCCCTTCTTGAACAGTAGTACGGTCCTGCTGGTTTTCCATTGGGACAGAACCTTGCATTCAGACAGGTAGCGAATGGAGCCGAGCCAGTGTATTGATGAGTACTGACGGCAGGTTCTTCAGGTGTTCAGGTCTGACCTTGTCTGGGCCGGGTGCTGTTTGTTTCTTTACCGACGAAATGGCGTGTCGGATTTCGGAAGGGAGAACGTTGGGAACGACATATCCATCCTGTGGAATTTGGTATGTCGGCAAGTGGACATGGCTATCAAAGAGATTTGAGTAGGAGTCATGGATAATCTTCTCCATTGCCGTTCTGGAGGATGTGATGGATCCATCAGGACATCGGAGGGCAGTCATCTTGGTCTTGTAGTTGGCGAAGGACAGGCGGGTGTTACAAATACTTTTCCCGGCTTCTGTTGCATCTACCAGTACTTCTGCTCTTCTCTCTTTGAGGTCTTCCTTGATCGCATCTCTGCACTGCTTTGCGAGCTCAGACGTTAGCTTGCGGTTGCCTACAGCATGCGCCAAACCACGCTGGCGAATTAGCTCAAGAGTTTTCGAAGATAGGCGATTTTTTGTGGCTATCTCTCTCTTGGCGTTTCTCGCACATTCATGGAGGTGCTGAACCAGTCGATCATATTCCTCGTCAATGTTGTCAACAATGGCATCTTCCCATGTTGCCGCAGTAGCGCCAAAGAGTTCCCAGTTGGTGGTCGTTCTGGGAGTTCTCTTTTTGAACTTTGCAGCCCTTTCTCCTCGTTCTGTGAAGTAGAATTTTGCACGAAGGAGACGGTGGTCCGATCCCGTTCGAAATTTTGGGACAACAGCGACATCGGTCAGGAAAAACCGTTGATTGAATATGATGTGGTCTATTTCGTTGTGGAATCGTCCGCCGGGAGACTCCCATGTCCATCGTTTAGATTCTGCCTTCTGGAACTGTGAGTTACCATGGATGGTCTTGGTCGACATGATGAACTCAGACAGTCTCTCACCCTGTTCGTTCCATTCTAGGACATGGGTCCCGATGTGAAGTTCTTCAGCTGATCTTCTTGGTCCTATCTTGGCATTAAAATCACCCACAATGATCTTGTAGAAGGTGTGGTCTTCTTTATAGAACTTCTTCAGCTCCATGTAGAACTTCTCAATTTATCCTTCATCATAATTGGATGTTGGTGCGTAGACAACGAAGATAGAAACTGCAGGCAGTGAGCCACATCTATTCAAATGTAAACGTCCGATTCGGGTTGTTAGGCATTCGAATGAATCAATGCTCTTGGCCAAGTTTGTGTTGACAAGGACACCGACGCCTCCGACACCTCTTTTATCGCATGTTCCGAGGAACAATTCTTCTCCAGTGTCGAAAACGGCATGGTGAGATTCTTGCCTTCTTGTCTCGGTCAGACCAATGATGTCGTACTTGATCATTCGCGCTTGTACCATCAGGTCCTCGATGGATGCCTCTGATGCTAGCGTACGTGCATTGAAAGTACAGACGATCATTTTTGTCTTCCTTCATTGTGGCAGCCTAGGTCGGCCTTGAGATTTTGTTGGCCTCTCCTTTCTCATCCTTCTCAGTGCTGCCATGTCGGTGAAGCCTTCAGGGTCAGGTGAATGAGACCAGTTGTAGTTACTGGTTTTGGCATATCGAATACACAACGGATAGCTTGCCAGGCTCTTCCATGCGGGCGGAATACTCTCGGTAGCTTGCCAGTCTTTCCGAGAGGGATAGAGGCTTTTGGGGTGACCTCTAATCACCCTTGTAGGTGTTACCATATTTGAACCCTATCAAATATGGTGCGACAATTCCGGAAGATGGGTATTTAGTGTCTTATGATGTGTCCGGAAAGCGTCCTGGAGTGTGGTGACGGCTGTGGTTGGTGGGAGCAAGCAGAGAAACTCTGTCCCTGGGTCCGCCGAGCCTGGAGTCCAAGGTCTCAGAGAGTTCCGCTTATCTTGTTCTGTGGGTCTTCAGTCGTGCGTGAGTCTCGGCCGGAGCTGCCATGCAGGTACGAAAAGCATCCTGGAGTGTGGTGACGGCTGGGTAGTGGAGGTAGTGTCGCATCAGTTCTTAGAGTGTGAAGGATATATTATCATTTTTAATAAAAACCGGTCCCTAGCCATAAGAAGTTGAAAACCCTTGCCATGGCAGCTGGACTCTATGTCCAAAGAAAGTTATAGGAGAATTGCTGTGTGCATAGCATTGCTTTCTATGAATCTGATTATAAATGGCGAAGTAACCAAAAAAATGTGAACAAGCACAGTCTCCAAAAAGTGAAAGTAACTATTCTAGTCTCAGTTCCACCTGCTTTCTTAATACTTAGAAACTCGTTGTTCCTCTAATTTTCACAGAAGCAAAAATATATTATTTCACATTATCTAACTCAAAGTAAAGCTATGGGGGGGAAAACATTAAATAGTGGTATAAAAATTAAAACCAATGTTATCCTCTCATCCTTTCCCCTAAAAAGGGTACACAGTAGGACAGGCCATAACCAAAGAGAATATTGAGCTGCCTTTGTATGAGTGTCAGGTAAGAGAAATATCAGAAGAAAATAGATCTTATAAAGACAGAAAAAGAAAAAATGTTCAAATATTTTTAAAAGGAAAGGAACATATCCCCCAATGTCCTTTAAAGCAAACTCGAAGCATGACAATGTTTTAGAGGATTAGAGACTAAACTTCTAAAACTAAATGCAAGAAAAACAACATAAGGAAACTACATGTCCCAGGAACTTGTCACTACTTGAGAATTCAGTTTTAGCCAGATCGTCCCATTTTTTGAGATATTATAAATATAGATTTTTAATATTTTATAAAATATTTTTAATACCTTTAGGCACTATAATTTACAATATGACTAATAATAGAGTTTTAGGTATGCAGTGTTCCAAGTCTGAGCCTACCACAAATGTTAGCATCTCTCCACCACTGACCCAAGATTTCCTCCCTTATCCCCACTTTCTTATTTAGCAATATCCTTTTAAAAATTTAATTGCAATAGTTTGGAACACCTGCTTACAATAATGTTGGCAGCTCTTATGGTTTTGATGTATGGTTACCTCACCTTTACATTACCAAAGTGTTTCTATGATCAATGTCTATGTTCCACCAGCCTTCCTACTCCTTTTCCATCCCTCCACCTCTTCTTCACTTGCTTGGAATTCTCATTTCTGCAATCCAGGGCCAAGAGTTTGACAACATTGATACCTTACATTCCCTCATCTTGCTATATACCACAAACAAGTGAGAATATCTGGTATTCACTTAGCACAACACCCTCCAGTAAAATCCAGGTTGCTGCAAATTGCATGATTTCATCCTTTCTTGTGGCTCTATAGAACTCCATATTGTAGATATACTACAACTTATTTATCTACACATTTGTCATTTGAACATTTGGGGTTTTTTCCATATCCTGACTATTGTAATGAATAGTGCAATGAACATAGCAGCATGTATATTTTTATATCTTTTTGAGATCATATATTTGTTGTTTGGGGTAAATCTCAAAAAGTAGGATATCTGGGGAATATGGAAGCTCTATTCTCACTTTTTTGAAAATCTTCTTACTATTTTCTATAGAGGATGAACCTATGTGAACCCACAGCAGAGAATGCGAGTTCCTTTTTTCACTACTTTTTCACTATATCCATGTCAGCACTCATTGGTTTTAGTTTTTGAATAAATTCCATTTTCACTGGTGTGAGATGATACCTCAATATCATTTTGATTTGAGATATTAGAAATATTATGCAAAATTTCTTTATTTTCATAAGGATATGTACAAATAAAATACTTGAAGTTTTCTCCTTTCACAAAACAAAGCACTGAAGGTCAAGAATCTTACATTAAAGTCCACTAGCTAATTGCTTGTGAACAAACTTCGAATACAAGTCTCTATGTTTAAAACTTCACATGGTTGTGCTCAGGGCTTATTCCTCGCTCTGCATTCAGGGATCACTCCTGGTGGGCTTGAGGGACCATATGGAGTACTGGGGAATGAACCCAGGTCTGCTGCATTCAAGGCAAGCACTCTACCTGCTGGACTATCTCATCAGCCCTGGGGATCTCTCCTGGAAGTGTTCAGGGAACCATAAGTAGTGCCAAGAATTGAACCCAGGTCAGCTGCAGGCAAAACAAGCAGTTTATCCACTGTATTCTCCCTCCAGACTCTCTGTCTAGTCCATACCCTTTAGTGGGCAGTATAAAGACAATGAAGAGGAAAAAATTACAGGTGGATAGAGGGTCATTTCATTTTTTTATATTAGCTACCCATTGTACAATTGCATTGCTGAAGAAAAGCTGAGCCTTCCTGACTTATGGTACTCTGCTTTGATATCACAGATCCTGTGAGAGATATACAGGGATATTCAGAACATTTCTCAGATTAGAATCTGACTCAAGGAGTGCAAACCATCTTCTTCTAGGATTATGACACTTTCTCAAAATGACAAGTGTGTTGACATAAGGCAATAAACACAACTGACCAGTATTTTCTAAGAAGTTTTACTCGTTAATGCCTTGAAATAAAACACTATTTTAAAACCCTTAAAAATAACACATTCTGCAGTATTTACTTGTTCCTGTTGAGAACTGAGAATAAAAATAGCCACTCATGGAGACTTGCATAAGAATAATGTGCCACTTTTTTTCTTTCAATAAAATCACGACCAATTTTCTAAGGTTAGAGGTAAAATCTGTAAATTTTTCACAAAATAAGATCTGAAAACTAAGGAAGGTAGCTCATTTCTGAAGAAAATAAAATGTAACGTTCTAGATAAGAATGCTTTTGGGATGTAGTGACTCGCATCTTTCTTGTGTGCGGAATGCATTATGTATGCATAATAGGTTTGCAACAGAATTGGGGACTGGTATTTAAAAATTTTACCTTAAAGGAACTTTCAGTCACAGGTTCTGAGGTGAGAACTTTACAAATACTCTAAGTCCAAATATATATTTTCTTTTTAAGAGCACATATTCCTCAGCAAATAAGAAGTGACATATTTAGTACCTGGATATTTAACATATTTTATAATAAAGTTGATACTCAAAGCATGATTTGGCACATCTACTGGGTGAACCCTGCTCCCGGAAGAGAACAGTGCAGAGTATCCTGCCTCCGCACCTGGCTGTTCACACCAGGGCCCCTTGGAGGAACGTGGGTTGAGTTTCCGTCCCCACCCCGAGCAGAGCCCCAGCAGCTGAAGACCTTTGGTTCCAGCCACAACCACTCTCCACACGTTTGGACAAGCCTCGTGCATGAAGCAACCGGCAGAGGAACCCAGGTGTGTGGGACCCAGGGTGTAGATCTCCAAGCCTTCTCGGATTGGGACTGGAGCCTCCTCCACCCGGATCCTCCATCATCCAGTATGTAGGCGTCACACCCACCAACTGCCCCTGGCACCGTGTAATCCCATCAATGGCCAAGACCCAGAGACTATAAAACTCTGCTCCTGGAAGCGCGTGGCCGCATTTGCGGCTGTGCGACACTTTATTATCTAGTTCTTACTCTGGAGAACCTGGCAGGCTACTTAAAGTATCCTGTCCACAAGGCAGAATCTGGCTAACTCCCCGTGGCATATTCAATATGCCAAAAACCAGTAACAATGATGGGTCTCATTCTCCTGACCCTGAAAGAGCCTCGAATGTGGCACTTTTTAAAATCTCAGGACTAGGATGAAGGAGACATTACTGGGTCTGCTCAAGGCAATCGATGAACATCAGGATGACAGTGATACAGTGATACAGTGACTGGGTGAACATTTTTACTATATTTCATTTAGATCTCTATAATCAACAAATAAATATAGTTGGAAAAAAATTTTTACAGTAATATTGACATAATTTCTTATAGAATGCAACATACTTAGTAGATTTGCTTTCTCCATTGCACAGTTTCAGAATACCCTGAGAGCATGAAATAAATTATAGTTATGCAGACCATACAACTAAATGTTCTGTTATATTATCAAAAGAAATCAAATTAGAACAGAAGGACTTTGTAAATAGATGATCATATGATCATACATTAGCTAGGAGGTCACTCTGTAAGGACATAAGAGCTTTAAAAAGACCTAGGAAGACAAGAAACTGAACCAATAACTAAATACTACCATGATCTCATCCTTCATTTTGGGAAACAGTGTAGTGGCAATAAAGAGAATTTTAGAACTATTTTAGATACAAGTATGCAAGGATGGTGAGCTTGCTGTCTGCAAAGGAGCTAACTGCTCCCTCATAAATGTCAGAACCAAATTCAGAAGAATCTGGGCCAATATAACATCTTCTCAAAAAATAACAGCTATTATTACAACCTATACTGCAAATGGTACTTTGAATTATACCATCCATATCAAATTAAGATTCCAAGAGTTAAATAATATAATTTCATAAATTCAGCATCATATCTCTCACCAGATTCCTAAGAGCCAGCATTCTCAGAAGCAACAAAAGTTGCAGCTTACAATTTTATGGTTAAATTTCCCATAGTGAGAAATATTTTGCTCTCTCAGACATGCCATAATTCTTTAATGAACATGAAAATTTCTATTCTGGTATTACAGCATTTGTCATCCCTCAGGGATCAGGGTTGTATCTTCTTTCTATTTTCTTTCTAATAGTGCTTTGTACATCATTGATACTTAATATATGTCGATTGATATTCATCAAATTACTCTTTTATTCATCCCTTTAATCAAATATCCATTCAGATAATGTAATTTTAAAAAACAGATTGGAAATTGTACTACTTGCTTCATATGCTTTGATACATTTTTATAAATGAAGTGTTTTTCAAACCAAATTTTCTGCATTCCATGAGGTACATTCTCTCCTTGTACATTCCTAGATTTGGTATTGCAATCAGGGAGAAATAAAACACTTGTTTATAACACTATTCATAAAGATATATCATCTTTAAATCTATTTCCTACATATAATGACAACTAAGAGTTCTATCCTCTCATGAAGAATTTACAAACATTGTAATACCAACCCCTTGTGTCATGAAATTTAATCCCTGAGTGTCTGGCCAACTTTAAATTGGAGCATATCCACTGTACTTTCATAATCCAACAAGATACAAGCAGAAGTTCTCAGACCATATAGTTCATTATTCTCAGTTGATGGGAGTTCTTTCCTTCTTTGCCCTGAGAAATACTATTTGGCATGGTTCTTAAGCCACTGCTGCTTTTGGTTTTCAGTTAGCAGCGTGACCTGACGGAGTCAAATTCCAGCTGTGTTAGGACAAAACCCGCCATCTCTCTGAGAATCACACCTCCACTAACTGCCATTCTTATACATAACCACACCAAAGTTCTAAACAGCCCATGGCAATGGGGATATATCAGAGTTGAGAGTTAGAAGACTTAACTTTTAGTCCTAACTGCCACTATTTTCAGTCAAATAGAGTTAAATGATGAGTTTGAATAAAAGTTATTTCTGATATTGAGCTCCCATTTGATCCAGCAATACCACTCCTGGGAATATATCCCAGAGAGGCAAAAAAGTATAGTCAAAGTGACATCTGCACTTGTTTGTTCATTGCAGCACTCTTTTTAATACCCAGAATCTGGAAAAAACCCGAGTGCCCAAGAATAGATGACTGGTTAAAGAAACTTTGGTACATCTACACAATGGAGTACTATGTAGTTGTTAGAAAAAAATGAAGTCTTGAAATTTACATACATGTGGTACTACACGCTAAGCATCATATTAAGTGAAATGAGTCAGAAAGAGAGGGACAGACATAGAAAGATTGCATTCATCTGGGGAACATAAAGTAACAAAATAGGAGACTAACACCCATGAATAGCCTAGATAAGTACCAGGAGGTTTACTCCATGGCTTGGAGGCCAGCCACACATGCTAGGGGAAAAGGCTGCTCATATAGAGAAGGGAGTACCAAATAAAGGGTGTTGGGAGGATCCTCCCAGGATGGGAGAAGCATGCTAAAAGTAGACTATAGACCAAACATGATAGCCACTCAATGCCTCTTTTGCAAACCACAACACCCAAAAGGAGAGAGAGAACAAAGGGGAATGCCCTGCCACAGGGGCAGGGTGGGATGGGGAGGGTGGGGGGGGTGGGAGGGATACTAGGATCCGTGGTGGTGGGAAATGGGCACTGGTGGAGGGATGGGTACTTGATCATTGTATAATTGAAACCCAAGCACAAAAAATTGTAAGTCTACAACTGTACCTCATGGTATTTCACTAATAAAAATTTTTTTAAAAAGTCACTTCTGGGCAGAATCTCCTGCCCCCATGCCAGGCTGTCTTCACCAGACCCCCTTTGAGGGGGGTAGGTTGAGTTTTCCTCCCCGCCCCTAGCAGAACCCTGGCAGATGAAAACCTCCAGAACCCAACTTCAGCCATACTCAAGGTCACTCTCCACTTGCTCAAATGAGCCTCACGCATGAAGAAGCCGGCAGAGAAACCCAGGTGTGCAGGACCCATGACTGAGATCTCCAAGCCTGCTCAGATGGGGACTGGGCCTCCTCCACCCAGATCCCCAGTTTTCCAGTAGTTTGGCAGTCACACCCACATTATGTGCCTGCACCGCCACATAATCTCATCAACAGCCAAGATTCAGAGACTATAAAACAAAGCTCCTGGAAGAGAATGATGCAGTTTTTCCTGGAGTGCATGGTCGCATTTGTGGCCACACAACCTCTTATACTCTAGCCCACTGATGTACCTAAAGCAGCACACATGTGTTTGTTTTTAACATACTTGCTTGTATTCTCTTATATACGGGCTTAAAGGGCCCCAGAATGAAATCAACCTTTACACACTTCCCTCTTATTGTGGTGAAAAGATACTTGCTGGTAGAATGGGTGTTTGAATACTTATTTGTAATGAACTATTGTGAACTACATTATGAAAACAAAATGTATAAAATTCGCAAAAATAAGGTCATTTCTGTTATTTCCCGGTTTGAAAATTTTGGTTCTAGTGCTTAGAATCATAGTTTTCTCATATATTGAATGGTGACATCTTTAAAAATTAAAGTAGATAATCTTTAAAGATTAAACTAGAGAAGGAAATTTATAATTTTTGCCACTGCTCTATCCAAGTAACCAGAAAATTGTTTCCCACTTCCAAGATATCCCATCAATATTTGTTGAGTGAATCTGTGGATGTTTTGATCAAGAGCAAGATAATGTGATTTTTTCTAATGGTTGGCAACACTGATGTTAGGGGTTGATCTGATAGTTCTTCCTATCTCTTAAGCAGTACCAGACACAACAGCACTCTTTGGATCTTGCTACTTATCTCAGTGCAATTTAATATCATGGGTTTTTTTTGCAAAATACCTAGGATATCTTGCCCTGAATCTCTAAACCTATAGGCAGTAGTGATGAGATTGGAGGATTGGTCAGGATCACCCCATTATTCATAACTGAGCACCTATTCCAATAATGCTGTCAAAGGATAAAAACTGTATTGGCAACTGAGGACCAAAGACCCTGTTCTGAGACAGATGCTTAGCAAAAGTTTTCCAGGGAAATACCATCTTTCACCATACTCTCATCATAAATAAATATTGATCAAAAGGTCTGTATTATTTGAGGAAGATCTAATTTCAATTTTTCTTATATCAGATAATGTACGCTAATTTTTGTTTCAAGATATGTATATTCTCTTTTTGCCATTTTATAGTTCTTATTTGATAAATTCAGCACACCATATACCAAAGCACTGTAGCACTGTAGCACTGAAGCACTGTTCTCCTGTGGTTCATCGATTTGCTCAAGCGAGCACCAGTACTGTCTCACAATAAATTTTGAGACTTGTTGTTACTGTTTTTGGCATATCGAATACGTCATGGGTAGCTTGCCAGGCATTGGTGGTATAGTGGTGAGCATACCAAAGCATTTTCCCCAAAACCTAGTCTTCAGAGATACTATGTGAAAAGACAATTTTTTGAGAAAATAGTGTTTACACAATGAATATTATCATGTGAAATGCTCTAAATCCTAGAGAGAAGAAAACAAATTTGTTTTCTTAGCATTTCTTCCATCTCTTTCACTTGGAAATATTTTCCTTTTTCAATAACAGATTTATTGAAAAACAACCTACATGGGCTATAGAGATTTGTTAGGGAAAAAGCTCCTGCCTTGCAGGTTTTGAGGTGAGAGTTCAATCCCCAGTACTACGTTTTAGACTGGAATGATCCTGAAAGCACTGTTATTAGAAGTGCTCGGTGCCACAAGAAGTGTGTGATCTCTAGTTCTAGATCACACACCAGACTCGAGTGTGTGCAAGAACCATAGTCAAGTATGTGAGCATCAGACATTGCAGCAATAACAAAATCACAACACAGGGAAGGAAATGTGTGGGGAACCCAGCATTAAGAGAACACTTTTAGATACACTCACAAGCCCATTTCAATTTGGGGCTAAGAAAGGACTACAACAAAATGTATGAAAAAATAATTTCACGTTTTTGCTGATAAAGATATTTTAACATTACAACTTACCTGTGAATCAATTTCCTCACCAGGAGTCCATTCTAGCTTTGATAGACATAAGGAGTAAACTGTTAAAAAAGAGGACCACAGTGAGGCATGATTTCTTCACAAGGAACATTCAGTAATGTCTACTGTTTTCTCCAAGTTGGGATGTATTTGATACCTTGAAACAGTGAACTGTCACAGACTTAAAAAAGAGACTTGGCTAACAATGGAGAATCTTCCAGAAGACATAAAGATAGGAGATCATCTTCCCACTATCCTAACAATAACTTACAGTTCATTTAAATATGGGGAAAAGTATTATTATAGGCTGTTTTAAAGAGGCTAATTTTTTGGAATGATGGTGCATGACTTACATCTCTCCCATCTGATACATTTATACAAAAGCAATTATAAAAGTTTAAAGACAAATGGAATTTACAGTTTTTAGTGGGTAAAATGAAGTGCCTGTTCTAGAAAATGGTGTAAGAGCATGATTTGACTCTTTGGGGTTTCATGCAGGACCTACAAAATACACACAGAGCCCCATAATTGTAAGGAGATGTCTACAGTTCTTTAAATGCTTACAATAGCAATGAACTGATCCCTGATTTGATGAGGATATCACAGGGTGTTCCATGAAGAGTTAGATAAGTTGCCCACTGTCATCAGGTACCTGAGCATCTACAAAGAATGCTGCCAGAACTGAGAACCAGAGCACAAACTATACTCAATCATTCTGACAATTCAGGTCATGAAAGAAGAAAAGTGCTGAATAAATTCTATTTGTAACAGAGCATGTTCTTTGCATGTGTGAGTCCTTGGATCTAATCCCTAGCACTGTATGTTCTCCTGAGCACCATGTTGCTGACCCAAGCACTGAATAATCAGGACTACCTACACTGCTTGGTCAAGGATCATTGAGAATATAAAGCAGAAAGACTAGAAATAGACATAACCAGAGTCAGGATTCTGGTTACTGTGGCAGATTCTCCACAAGTTGTGTGGAAACTCCCTCTGCAAGTTGGTAATTGGCTGTAGGTGAAGAATTTGTGATTGAAGTTGACAATAAGTGACAGCAAGTTACAGGATACTATTGATTATGGTGACAGTGAACAGGGAGAAAAACAAAACTTGTCTAACCCCCAGGAATGCTTTGGTAGTATAGGATTATTTCTTGTAGCAAATATCAGTTTGCTAGGTCAAAGATCAGTTTCTTAATGTCTTAACATTAAAATGCCTTTATGTCACAGGTAAAATATATTTTATTGTACTTCTCTACTTCCAATGCATATTCCTATGAACCACACAAAATATTAACTTTTATAAAGTTCTTCCTATGTTTTAGACTATGTGCTAAGCAGAGTAGTTTCTTTATGCTTCACTGCACTCCATATGATAAATAATGTTATTCTCCCTATATATACAGAGAGAAAAGTGAGTATAAGAGAAGCTAAATAACTTTTTCAAAGTTAGACTGCTGGGGAAGAAAGGAATGGAGGCAGGGCCAGAGTCCTTGTCTTCCAGAGACCCTTTTCTTTTTTTTAAACATGTGAGGCAATTTGGCTGGATGAAGTCTCATTAGTCTTTGCACTACCTCTAGAATACGTGAGCCTACTTAGGGTGAAGACCAGGCAGACACTTGCCCCTTTCCCTTTGTGTAAGAGATTCTTGTCTTTTCTCTGCTTTCCTGAGGCAGTATAACATTCACAAAAAATGGGCCAAACATCTTCAGAATTTTTATGTGCAGGTGATCCAACTTTTATAATTTTTCTTGAGTTGATAATTAAGTAAGACTTGCACACAGTTATGTTAAGGATATGTTTGAGAAACTCCAACTTATCCATAGTGGATCCAGGTGGTGTCTGCTTGACCTGACCTTAGGTCTGTTTCTGATCTTGTCTGTAGTTAAACTGATTGTCAATGGGATGCTCCCTTTCCCAGAGTTTCTTTATTCTGAAAGAGTGCCATTCAATATGCCAGTTTTCATATATTCAGCTGAGCAAGCCCATGATCTATAGACACAGTTTACAAATCTCAGTTCCAAAATGCATATTTAATGGAGAAATAAATTTCTCCATTACTTTTGGCCAAATAATACCAACAATTTTCAAGAACAGATTGTGAGCTTCATTCCAAACAGGTAAAACACCCTTTAATCAATTCTGCTTAGTACAGCAATTTCCAGGTCTCCAAGGATGGGCCATAGTAACAGAGCTTTGCTGATCTGGTTTCCACAAAAAATCTATTAAAAGAAAATCCTTTAGAACAGATGTGTTGACAAATCCCTGTCCACAAAGCAGCAAGCTATTTAACAAAAATGTTGGTTCAGTGTTTGTTCTATCTTTTGTAAGGGTGTGTGTTTGCTGAGCCTCATGGCGGGTGAATGGAGAAGGTGGGCCAGGAAGAACAGGAACAGAAGCAATGGCAGAACCAGAGGAGAAACAAAATGTACATACAGCAGTGGAATAGAGTGAGAAGGCGTGAGGGAGAGAAGAAAAGAGAGAACAGAGCAGAACAATCAAAATGGAAGTTTCAGGTAGTTGCCAGAAAAAAAATCAAATAATACATAATACACTATGACATTTCCCCATTGCAGACAGTGCTAATATCAACACTTCTTCCCCACAGCCTCAGTCTTAAGTCACCTGCCATCTCACACCTTCTTCTCCCCCAATGTACCTCCTCTCAGAAACTAATGGTTCCACTACAGCATTCCAAGTAATTCCATTCAATGTTAGAATGGCCGACAAAACTCTCTGAATGTAAACCATGACACTTTCCCACCTCCATCTTTTCCTCCTGTCTTTTTCCCCCGTGACCATCTGTATTGAAGCCAGGGTCCTCAACTCCAGGGTCTTTTCCACCTCTACAGGACCATAGATGTGGAACATAGATTGATTCATTAACATCACCAACTCTTCCTACAAGATTTAGTTCTAGGCTCCCTCACCTGAGATGCCAGGTTTCTTTGAGCTTATCTTTCTAAGAGCCCTTGTTACTTCACACTCTTTTTCAATCACCAGAGGATTTTAATATCCTTAAAAGTAAGAACTCTCTCAGGATAGCCTCAATATAAACCTAATGCTTACCCCACAATAGCTACTAATAATTGCCTCTTAAATGAAAGAATACAGGCCTCAACCTAAATTTTCAATTTTCAAAAGCTATTATTTGCAAAGAGTGAACAGCAAAACAAGAGAAGGAAAAGTAAACTTTCCATACCCTGCAGCACTAAATTTTTACCTTAGCATCATTTGAATGTAACAAAGCCATCTGAATAACCCATCTGGTTGATTAAAATGGAACATTTTACCTGCAAATATGAAGGGTTTAAAATAACTTTGTATACTATTTGAATTATTCTCTGATGGAATCCTATCTGCAATTTAATCACTGCATTTATTGATGTTTCCATAAATGTATCTGACTGAAACACAGTTTATTTTCCAGACCACAGAGCTCTAATTTCAACCACCCTAGAGAATACCCATCATTTTCATCCAATTCCATGACTTCGTAGGAGGTCTTCTTTCTTCTGAATGGGACAAATGAACCATTTCTCATCATTTAAGGCCACAGTTGCTGCTGTAGTGCAAGTCCTTTGCACAAGAGAAAACAATTCATTAGGCACTCAACAACACTACACTAAGTACCAAGAGAAGAAATTAAGGACCTGGATAAAGACCCTGCCATTGAACAAACTTCATTTTCAGATGAGAAGGAAGAGTCAGCAACTTGGAAAAAACTACCCTGAGTGCTCGGTGTTTCTTTCAGTCTATCCATCTCCTTTCTCTGATTTTTCCTTCCCCTTTCTGCATTTGTGGTTTATTTATCCATTTTTTTACCCCCTTTCATTCCTTCACTCCTAATCTTGGCCCTTGGCCTGACATTTATAATCTCAACTCAGATTTCCTGTTTTATTCCTTTCCTCAATTCTATGGCCCCACAAGCAAACCCAGTATCTCAACCCTACTAGTGGGGAGTCCTGAAAATGATTCAACTTCTCTATGTTACAATTTCTATTCATGGAAGTCACATCTGCACAATCTTTTACAGCGTGCTGCTGTATCAGATGAGATAATGAATATAAAAATATGCTAACACCATGAAGTGCTTCACAACTCTCATCATCATGATGACATTTATGATCATTTTTTAAGTAAAACAACAAGAAAAAAAGCTCATGCCTGTTTCTTGGACCAAAATAATTCATTTTGCCTTGACTTCTAACTCCAAATTTAAAGTTCCCGAGTCAACCTTAATTTTTAAGAATATTTGATATGTAAATTCTTTTGTGCCTGCCAAGGCTTAGAGTGTGGATGGGAAACTGGTGACAATGGTGAAAGGAAGGTCACACTGATGATGGGATTGATATCGGAATATTGAATGGCCATCACAACTTTGTGAACCACATTGTTTAAATAAAGGGTTTTTGGGGGTTTTGTTGTTGTTGTTGTTGTTGTTGTTGCTTTCAAAAATAAGAATGGGGCCAGAGCACTCCTAAAATTCCTATGCCACTGGGGTGGCCCAAGTAATCACCATCATTGCAGGGCTAGAGCAGCATCCTTGGACCATTGCACTGAACCTCTGACACACTTGGCTAAGAATCATTGAGAGATACTCTCAGGTATCCTAAGCACTGCTTGAGAGACTTCCAGAAAAAGAATATTTAATGGTGGGTAAAATGGAAATGGTGCAGAAGAAAAAAAATTATCAGTATAGGAGAACTCAGTGACAAAATTCAGGAATTTCCCCAAACCTCTTTGGGAAGCATTGCTTACACTGGCTATAAGATCTACTATAATAATAACATTAATAGTAGATAATGCTGTCTTCAATGGGGCTCCTCAGAGAGGGGCTGGTTGAGTTTCCCTTCCCTCCCCGAGCAGAGCCCCAGCAGCCGAAGACCTCCAGAACCCAGCCCCAAGACCACTCTCCACATGCTCAGACGAGCCTCATGCATGAAAGAAGCAGAAGAGGAACCCAGGTGTGCAGGTCCTAGGGCTGAGATCTCCTTGCCTGCTCACATCAGGACGGGGCCTCCTCCACCTAGATCCCCAATTTTCCAGTAGCTAGGCAGTTACACCAACAAATTGCCCCCGGTGCCATGAAATCCTATCAACAGCCAAGATCCAGAGACTATAAAACAAAGGTCCTGGAAGTAAGTGGCCACATCAGCAGTCACAGGACCTCTTGTAGTCTAGTTCTCCTTTTCGGAGAACCCAGCAAGTTACCGAGAGTATTCTGCCCACACAGCAGAGCCTGGCAAGCTCCCGTGGCATATTCTATATGCCAAAAACAGTAACAATGATGTGTCTCATTCCCCTGATCCTGAAAAAGCCTCCAATATGGCACCGTTGGGAAGGACGAGTAAGGAGAGGCTGCAAAAATCTCAGGGCTAGGATGAATACAGACATTACTGGTGCCTGCTAGAGCAAATCGACTAATAACAGGATGACAGTGACGGTGACAGGTAATGCTACAAAGTAATTTACTACACCCTAAATACTTTTTAAAGTGCTTAACAGATTAACTCTCTCTATTCCCAACAAACTCATCAGAAAGGGGCTGTTATTACTCTCATTTTACAGAGAGGGAAATTAGGCCCATAAGGTTAGAGAGCTCAGCAAGCAGAGTCTGGAGCCTACTCTCCTGACCAGTGTGCCAGTGCTTTCTAGCACAGAACTGCACTTAAGTACATGTGTTACAGAGCCAAACCACCTAGGGTTGAAGCCGCTGTGCCATTTCCAATAACCCTCAGATTAATGAGATAATAAATACCCAGTACATAGTAAGCACACAGTGGATATTAGCTAGCAACACACTCAACCCAGTTTGCTTTCTTTGCTTCTCAAACAATGGATTGGCTGTTTTGATTATCCCAAAGCAAAACAGTTTTTGAAGGCAACGCATTGAAAATAAGATGCCAAATAGAAACCCACGCTGACACAATAATGAACTAACTAAGCTGGGATTATTAAAAACTTGAGGCTCATTCCCACCCAGGTTTGATGGTAGAATGGGGCAACAAGAAACCAGAAGCATTCATTTTTGCCACTTGTTCAGTGCTAAGATGGCCCTTTGTAAATTGAATTAATTGAGTGTTTGGTTTCCAAATCAATCCATACAGGGTAAAGCAGACACAGCCTAAGGTCTGTCTTTCTCAACAGATAAGGTGAAAAAGAGAGCAAGGCAATTTTAGATAATTTTAATGTAGTTAGTTCAGTTGAATAATTTAAGCCGAAAATCCCTGGTTAGCCATAATGAAGGTTTTTTAAATGAAATAATTTAGGTAATGGTCCCACATTTCCATTTTGCTTTGTTTGTATTCACAAAAATAAAACTTAAAATAAAGAAATCCATTTTTTCAAAGGATGAGGAGGGTTCAGAGAAAGAGAGTAGCAGGATATGGCAGTTGCTTTGCATGTGGTTAACTTAGTTTTGATTCCTAGCACTACGTATGATGCACAAGCATTGCCGAGAGTGACCCTGAGCACAGAGCCAAGAATAAGCACCGAGCAGTGAGCATAAACAGTGTGCCCAAAAGCAAACAAACAAAATAAGAACTGCGAACTTAGTTCCTTGTTCAAACAGAAGGAAAATCTGAGCCTGAGATTACCTGTAATCTTACCTGTACAACAGGTAAGGCGAATATTTCTCTGAGCCTGCTAGGAGTGATCTCTGCTTTCAGAATCCAGAGGAAGCCCTGAGCAATGCCAGGTGTAGCTCAAAATACCAAACATAAAAAATACAAATAAAAACAAAAAGAAGGGGACAGGTTTAGTCTATAGTTGACCTGATTGGGACAATCCTTTGCTAGTTCTTTTCAAAGAAGTATCAGTACTTCTTTTCTAGTCCCTCATCATAGAAAAGTTGTGATCAATTATTTCACAATATGTTTGAGTTTTTCAGTTTATTAATTCTTCCTGGAGTATCTGCAATTTAGAAAAGAACCCGTATATGAAGCAAAAGTTTAATAGAAAGTAATGAATCATTATTGGTGGCATTTCAAATATCCACAGTAGGCCTATATCTTTGCACAGAGAAGCTTCCAGCTTCCTGTCAAATCCACTGGCATCTATTTACACTCTATAAATCAAAACACTTCAAAGTTTTTGACATTTTAAAAATCAAAAATAATACACCATGATATTATAAAAAAAAACCCAAAGCAATGTGAAATTTCATTATTGGAAAATAACAATGGGATTATCTATTCACTAGGAAAAAAAACCTATGAATTAAAAGGAATTTTCTCACTAAAAATGTGTATTGCTTCCATCTTTATATAAAACATAAGAAGAGGAGATAATATTGCAAAGGTAATAAAATATATGCTCTGAGAAGACCTTATAGGGCACAGGGAGATAGCTCAGTGGTCATATACAAGTTGAAACCTAGCATCACAAGCTCTATCTCCCCAGCAGAGCTAGGTTTAGTCCTGGTAGCCCCAAGCACTGCCAGAGTAGCCCTGTGATGTCCGAACTGTAGAGTCTGAGCAACATGACATCCTCAGGTCAACACTGAACTATCTAGCCTCACTGTTGAAGTATCACAGGGAGCATCCGAACACTGCTTAGAAGAATACCCCACTCGCCTGCCCCCCACCCCCAAATAAAACATTGCAAGTAACATTGACCATGATGTTTGACAATAGACGTGAATTTTTTGATGAAAGTATGAACAAATGTATTTGTCACACAGGGAAGGTATTAAAGAAAATACTTTTTCAGAGTTAACTAAAGAAACAGAATATGTAAGGTTTAGATATGGGTCTGCATGCACACAATGAATATAGAGTGTCCTCAAGTAAAACATCTTCAACTAGCATTTTTTTTGTAAATCAAAAATATATTTATTTTTAGCATTTTTAGAGACATGATACAATGTTTTGATACTTCACCAGTTTTTCTTAACAATTATTCAACACCTTGATGATATTTGTAAAAATTATTCATAAACATATTTATGCAGTAGAAAATTTAATCTGGAACTTAGAATAATTGCATTGTGTGTAATCTTGACCTGCTTGCCATTAGGACCACTATCTTAAATAGCAAAATTACATTCACAAGCATTGCTAGTCTATACGACATTTCAGCCCACCCAGTATGTTTAAGAATAATTTTTAGTTGTGGTAAAATACAAAGAGCCTATTTACTATCTTAACCACTTTTATGTGTATAATTCAGTTTTGCTAAGAATATTTATATTCTTGTGCAACATGTATTGAACTTGTAATCTATAAAACTGAAATTCTATACCTTCTCTAAGGTCCTGGAAGTCACCATTTTACTTTCTGTTGCTGTGGATTTGGCCCTCTGGATATAGAATATAAATAAAGCATTTATTTCCTGTATCTAGAGGTCCAAATTCTGGATAAAGTGACTGGCTTATTTTTTTGGTATATTATCTTTAAGGTTCATCCATGTTGAGGGGTGTGTTAGAATTTCCTCCGTACCCCTTCTTTTCCTTTTCTTGCTTTATTTTATTTACGAAGCACTTGGGGACTGAAATCATGACCTCACAAAAGCAAGGCAAAGTGTTCCCAGAATTTTCTTCTATATTATAAGAATGTAAAATTTAAATTATATGCATATACCACCTTTCTCATGTCAACTCCATAAATTTTTTACATTTCTATTCCATCAATCAATTGGATTGCCCCCATGTTTTAGCTATTATAAATAGTGCTGCTATGAACATGGGTGAGGAATACCTCTTTGAGAGACTCTTTTTATTTCATTGGAATACTTAGGAAAAAAAACTTCTGAACTGTATAGTGATACATTTCTAACTTTTTTTCAAATCAAGATACTGTTTTTCACAATGGTGATATCATTTTACAGCACCAACAGTGCATTCAAGTTCCAATTTGTCCATGCATCCTTCCATACTTATTACTTTATGGGCTTTTTAAAATATCAACCATCCTGATGAGTGTAAGGGAAAAAAAGACATTCCAAAACATTTTTAAAAGACAAAGGCAGGGACTGGAGTGATAGCACAGTGACTAGGGCCTTTGCCTTGCACGTAGCCAACCCTGGTTTAATTCTCAGCATCCCATATGGTCCCCCAGACTGCCAGCAGTAACTCCTGAGTACAGAGGCAGGAGTAACCCCTGTGCATCTCCAGGTGTGACCCAAAAAACAAAAACAAAACAAAACAAAAATACTATTTAAAAAATAAACAAAAATAGCACCGTAGCACTGTCCTTCTGTTGTTTATCAACTTGCTCGAGTAGGCGCCAGTAACGTCTCCATTGTGAGACTTGTTGTTACTGTTTTTGTCATATAAAATTCGCCACAGGGAGCTTGCCAGGCTCTGCTATGTGGACGGGATACTCTCGGTATCTTACTGGGCTCTCTGAGAGAGATGGAGGAAAAATAAAAAAATAAATGGAAGAGGTAAATTTTACACATTTATTATACTGTTGTTTTAAAATGTGTGGAATTGGACATAAATGGATTCAGGGATTTTTTAACCATTCAATTTTGATTAAGGTACCAACATTTACAATACTCAGTTATACTTTTCATGCATTTATCATTCCAATACCATTTCCTTCACCAGAGAGCCCACATCAAACTAACAAGGTCTTGAGAACAACTCTCAAGGTCTCCTCCTATGTAAGTTCAATTCTCCAAACAATATCTTCAGTTCCAATGACTTTGATTATTTGTTCTTTTTCATCCTACATATGGGAGAGATTTTTTTTTACTGTGAACATGGTGAAACCTACACACATATAGATGAGCAAAACATCTAGAGATTTTTATTAGACTCTTTTACTTGTTAATGCATATACTTAAGCAGTTCCTATAATATAACAGTATTTAACATAAAGCCAATATTCCCTTACTTAGGATAAAACACAGTTTTACACTTTTATAGGTCTATTCAGATTTTCCCTTTAAACTTTTCTTAATTATCTTCACTCATACTAAATTTTACATTTGTAGGATTTATCTATTCCATGCAAATTTTAAAATGTATTAGCACAGAATTATTCATAATATTAAATTTTAATTTTTGGACATATATGGATTCAAATTGAAACTTTATCATGTTCTAGTTTCTTCTCCAATAATATAGAAATGTTCACACTTTTCTTCTAAGATTCTTCATACTAAGTAAGTTAATATAAATAAGGCACTTGGCATGGGGCCTGGTATATTATCAGTCCTCAAAATAGTAGTTAGTGCAGATATTACAAATAATTTTGGAATTAGAAAACTTAATAAAAGTTTCTCTTTTTATTAGAGAGAGAGAAAGAGAGAGAGAGAGCCACCCATCTCTTACCAGCTTAACTTAATCACTCAATCTTAACTGTCCTGTTGAGGGGAAAGCACAATCACATAAAAATTCTAAGTGATGAAAACAAACTTTGGGATATCCAGAAGACAAGATTGAAATTTTAATATAGCAAAAAAACCAACCCACAGAATTCAAAGCACTTACTGTCCATGACACTGTTGAATTAAATAATAGATCTTTTCCTTTATGCCTGTGACATCTGTGATTTTTGTACCCTTCAGGATTGCCTTAGGTTAAAAAGCTGGCCAAGAGGCGGAGCAGCAGTCAAGCCTGGCATGTAGCCTGGCATGTGGCCTCTCCAGGGATTGAGTCTCCCTTGAGCCCCCCAGGAGTAATTCCTGAGTGCTGAACCAGTAATAATCCCTAAGTATCTCCAGATGTGGACCAAAAACCAAAACCAAACCACCAAAAAAAAAGTTCAACGTGTTCAAAGAAAACTAAGAACATCAGTATATGGGACTGGAGAGACAGTATCAGGTAAGTCACTTGCTTTGCACATGGACAGCTCAGTTTGATACCTAGTACCCCTTATAGAGCCCCTAACTCCATCAGGCATGATCCCTGAGCACAGTGTTGAGTAAGCCAGAGCATCAATGGGTATAACAGGCCTATCCTCCCATCCCCCCCAAAAAAATTCAACAAATATCTAGTTAGAAATGCCAGTATGTATGACAAAAAGATACAGGGATTAAGGTGCTTGCCTAGTACGTGGCTGATCCTCTTCTATTCCAGCTGTTGCATTTGCTCTACCAAGCACCACTGGGAGTGATACCTGAGCACAGAGACAAGAGTAAGCCCTGAATACCACTGGGTGTGGCCGAACACCCCATCCCACCCCTACCCCCAAAAAGAATGTCAGTATAGAAACTACAGGAGAGTGATGAAAGACAACAGGATGAAATCACAGAGTTATCAGAAGCTAAATCACCGAAGGCCAAAGTCAGAATTTAAAAATTTGTTAAATCTAACTAATGGAGTTAAAGTCATTAGAAACAGAAACAACTTAAATGATCACTGATTGATCAATGGAATAAAAATGTGATGTGTGAAAGGAAATTTTGCTATTTCCTAACATATGAATTACTTTGAAGGCATTATGTAAAGCACAATAGGTCGGAAAAGAAAAGACAAACACAATTTGACCTAAGTCATATGTGATATCCAACTAAATCAAACTCATAGTACAAATCTGTGATTGCCAGAGGTAGCAAGTAGTGATGAAGGAATTGGGTGAAAAAAAATTAAAAGCTAGAACTCCCAGTTCTGAAGACACTATGTGAAACATGGTGATTCTATTATTTGAAAATTACTGAGGAAAATTTGAAAATTCTTAGAGAAAAGTGATAAAACTATAACTATATGAGGTAAAGGAGGTTAATTAAATTCATTTTGGTAATCATTTTGAATAATAATGAATGAATACATAAATATATTGATTCATCATATTGTACCCCTTACACTTACACTATGTTATATGTTAATTATATCTCAGGAAAATGAATTTTAAAAAGTTCCTACAAAAAAGTTATTAAATACTTTTTTATGGATAGAATTTATGGTCTGGTTTATAAACCTATATTACTGACTGCTGTGTACAAAATACATGTACAAAATACATGTAATGATCAAATTTGGAAGCTGAAAATTTCTGCTTTTGTCTAGGTGTGTAATAATGTTGGTGACACTGGATTGATCAATAGATGTATGAGTGATAGTACAAATGCTAAAGGCACAATAGTCATAATTAGAATTAGTCAGTGTCAGGACATATTTAAAATTCTAAAAGTAGAGTTTGCAGGACTCTTGATAAATTGGTTATGGAGAGTGAGACAGAGAGTAATCAAAGATGACATGCACTTTTTTGCTTCATCTTTTGTGTAATAGCAGGTTTCTGTGCTGAAATGGGGAGAATTTTATGAGGAAGAGGTTATCCAAAGTTATTCTTTTTACAAACCTAAGTAAGATGTTGAAAGACAATTAGACAGAAGCCTGGAGAAGAGAGTGGATCTGAAGGTACAAGTTTGAGAAAGTCTCCTTTCTTAGATGGAATAGAAGGTGGTCATTAGATAATGAGTAGATTCTCTTTCTTTAAAAGAGGACCTGAAAATAAGCCCTGGGGCATTCTACCATTAAAGGGGCTATAAAAGAAGAAAATCCAGCAGTGGTGACTGAGGAACAACCAGTCTGGCAAGAAAACTCGAGCGTGAGAAATTAAAAATTATAGTGTTTGCAGAAGAAAACAAATTCATGAAGGATGAGGGAAATGCAGTTATGGAACAAATATAAATGACTCTTGGAAAAATATTTAGTCTCCCTCATAATTAGAGAAAATAAAATTTAATAAGATCAAAATGTTCAATAACACAGGCATACAGATGAATTTCAGAAATTATAAATAGAATAATAAATTGTCATCTTTCCTTTGGAAAAGAACTAGAATATCAATATTTTAGGTACAAATATACCCTTTGACTAAATATTTCTACATCTATAAATTGATCTTTTACTATATTCTGACAATCACAAAAATAAAAATGCACAAAGAGATACATTGCAGAATAATATTAAATCACAAAAGGTTAGAAACAATTAGCATATAAACCACAAAGGAAGTGTTTATATAAATTATGACTCTCTGAAAGTGAAATACTATTCAACTACTAAAAAGAATGTAGCTACTCTATGGATAAGTTATGAAAGACTCCCAAAGAATATGATTAAGTGTATAAACAAATCAAAGTTAAGATTGATACTTTTAATAAGTTACCAATCTCTTCTATGAAAGATTAGAAAAATATAGATATCTGTAACTTTATATGTGCCTGAAGCATCTCAGAAAAAAATATATAATAACCCAGTCACAATATTGCTTCTATGTATAGGACATATGAGGTTTAGAAGAGACAGCGACTCTGTCTATATGCCTTCACATGTTTTTAATTTTACAGAAATTGCATGAACTATATATTCAAAAATACTAATATATTTTTTTTAAAAAAAACTAATACTTTATCTATGAGAGCCACACGCCACAGAGATGCCTCCAGACCCTGCACCAGAATTTCTCACCCAGGGCAACCTACCTGCCCCAACAGAGCCCTGGAAGCTGAAAACCTCCAGAACTCAATCCCTTCCTGCTCATGGCCGATCTTCACAGGCTCAGAGAAGCCTGATCTATGAGTGAATCTGCTGAAAACCCAGGTATGCAGGACTTGTGACTGCAATCTTCAGACTCACAGAGAGTCAAGAATGGGTGGCTTCCCCCCATCTCCCTTGCTTCCAGTAGACTGGCAGTAATGCCCATGAATTGCCTCTGGTGCCATATAAGCTCATTAACAGCCATGATCTAGAGCCTCACATATAAATCTCCCAAAAAAGAGCAACACAAGAGCAACACGCTGTAGAAATGCCTCTGGACGACAAAGTCACCATCCAATTAAAAAAATTAAATGAACCCCAACTGTATCACCATGTTTAAAACTTTAGAATTCCTGGAGTGCATGACACATTTGTTACTGTGCAACATCTCATACTCTATACCACTGATGTACCAAGAGTAGCACATTTGATGGGGTGAAAAGTAGAAAGCAACCAATCTCAGAAAAAAAATAAATAGAAAGCTCAATTTTTTTTAAAATTGAATCACCATGAGATACAGTTACAAAGCTTTTATGTTTGAGTTTCGGTCATACAATGATCAAACACCCATCCCTTCACCAGTGGACATTTTCCACCACCAAAATCTCCAGTATCGCTCCATCCCATCCCTCCCCCTGCCTGTGTTGAAGACAATTTTCATAATACTCTCTCTCTACTTTGATTACATTCAATATTTCAACACCAGTCCCACAATTATTATTTGGAATTTTCCCGCCACCACTCAAACCTGTCAAAAAGGCAATGCTAGACAATTTATTTTGTATTGCTTGTTATGAACAGCATACTGACTATGTGCTCCTGGAATTCTAAAACTTTTAGATAAATAGGGCTTGAGGAGATCTCTACAGGAGCTGATCGATTCTGAGATTCTTTGTGTGTCACTGGATCACAGCCATTAAGGAGCTTAAATAGTAGCAGGAAGCAGTTGGTGGGCATCATCTCAAGGTCCCATCTGGGTGGAGGGATAAGAAGGGCTGGCCCATCCCCCATCTCGTGAGGCCTGCTGTTTGCCATTACTGTCCCCGTACTTGGGCTTTCCATTGAGTTCTGGAAAATGGAGGCCACCCAGATTTCTGGGGTCAAGCAGAGGAACATTACCTGCTCCCATCTGTAGTAGTCCAGTGAAATAGACCTATTGCAAAGTCCAGAGGCATCTCTGCACCACAAAATTCAAACTTTAACAACATGTCCGTAATCAAGGGCTTAATGGCTCCAGGATGAAATACATCTATCTTGAAATCTTCACATACATCCCTCTAAGGAAACCGTTTTGGATCATCTTTAGTGGATTATTCATAATCACAATCACAATCATCCTGTTGTTCGTCGATTGCCTTGAGCAGGCACAAGTAATGTCTCCTTCTTCCTAGCCTGGAGATTTTAAAAGAACCATATTCAATGCTCTTTCAGGGCCAGGAGAATGAGACCTATCATTGTTACTGGTATTTGGCTTATTGAGTATGACACGAGAAGTTTGCCAGATTCTGCCATGCGAGCAGGATGCTTTCGGTAGCCTGCCAGGTTCTCCAAAGTAAAAACGAGATAATAATATGTCGCACAGCCGTCAATGCGGCCACGCACTTCTGGGAGCTGGGTTTTATAGTCTCTGGGTCTTGGCCATTGATGGGACCTCCTGGCACCAGCACCAGCTGGTAGGTGTAACACCTACCTACTGGAAGATGGGAGATCTGGGTGGAGAAGGCCCAGTCCTGATCCAAGCAGGCTTGGAGATCTCAGCCCCGGGACCCGCATGCCTGGGTTCCTTTGCCGGTTTCTTCATGCATGAGGCTTGTCTGGACATGTGGAGAGTGATCTCAGCATGGCTGTGGCTGGTTATGAAGGTCTTCTGCTGCCGGGGCTCTGCTCGGGGCGGGGAGGTAAACTCAACCCGCCCTCTACCAAGGGGCCCCGGTGAGGAGAGCCAGGCGCGAGGGCAGGAGACTCTGCACTGTTCTCTTCTCATATATTTGCTCTGACCATATATTTAAAAATGTTTATCTGAGTCAGAGAAATAGCATAGCAGGTTGAGCATTTGTCTTGCATCTAGTTGACCTGGGTTCAGTTCCCAATATTGCATACAGTTCCCAAAGCACTACCAGAAGTAATTCCAGAGCACAGAGACAGAAGTGGTCTGAATAAGTGAGCACCTGAGTGAGCACCACCAGATGTGGTCCCAAAAAATGTAAATAAATAAATAAATTATATTTCTCAGACTACTATAACAAAATAACATAAACTGGATAAAGCAAAAAAATGTATTCTTTCACACTCTCAAAGCTAAGATTGCACAGACAAGGGTGCCAGCATGACTGTTTTAATTATGACTTTCTTCTTGATATGCAGATGGTCAACATATATCTATATTCTCACGTGGGAAGGTAGCCAGATGTTTGCTTTTGACTCTTCATATAAGGAAACTAAGCCTATCAGGAAGTCCCTCCCTCATGAACTGGTGTTATCCTAATAATTTTATAAAGGCCCATCTCCAAATACTAGTAGCATTCATTAGTCAGGCTCGATATATGAATTTGGAGAAGACTTAAACATCAGTCAATAAATCCAGTCTTTGTTGCAGTGATTTTTCAGAGAAAAGAGTTTAAGAAAAAAAATCATAGTAGTAAAATGTACTCTGGATTAGAAATTAAGAAACTTAAGTTGTGTCGCTTATGTATCTTTTGTGTGTAAAAGATACAATTTATAGTATTATTTAATATCTCTAGGCCTCTTACACTTGCTGAAACAAGACAAATGGGCAAGAAATCCACCATGAGAACTAATATTCTATTTATTAAAAAGCAAAAGGAATGCTAGTACACTGAATTTTAGTTACACTGACAAAAAAAATATCTATTTAGCTTTAAAAGTATGATTGAGTTATGATCTCCCTTTCTTTTCAAAACAATCTCTTTCTAAAACAAAACTATAGCTTTGTTCCTAGAATTATATTCCATATGTACAAAGGGCACCATTCAAATATTGAAAACTGTGCATAAGTTTTATCACATGACTGACAAAAAATAACAGAACGACATTGGGCCACCAGAAAAAAAATTGTATATGATTTCGAATGTCTTAGAAATTTCTTTTCATAATCTCACCTTCATCTCTGAATTTATTCTTTAACTAAAATAATGTTATCATAATCAGACAAGAAAATGCAATTAGTATTCTTTCCACTCTCGTAATAACCATAATTGCCTAGGTTTTATTTCTGAAAGTAATATATAGGTTTGAGTGTCACAAGACACTTTTTCAGATATTGCAAAATGTAGATAGTGCATGTTAATTGTGTTAGGCTAAGAATTTACACAAGCTATTTACTATGAAAATAACAGAAGAGAGTTCCGAACAACTCATGAAGTGTTGAGAGTTTAATAGTTCCATGTAACCTTGCTATGCATAATTTTTTAATTTGTATTTTATAAAGGTAACATTGGTTTATGTATTTTATGGGTCTCAAGGAACCACACTAAACATATCACCAAAGTCTCATACTCTGGGGTAGGCACAGAAGATACTTGACTATGACACCCAGGAATCCATACAAATAATTTATGCAAAACCAGAGGATTACTTTCCAGATCGAATCCAAGCAGTGCTCTTCAATTATATTAAAAATTCATGAAAATATACATAATTCCTTCTAGTCTCTCAATATAGGGCAGGTCAAAAAGCTCTCAAAGAAACCAGCATTAGCGATGCTGCAAAGAACAATCTTCCTACAGGAAGGGAAATGGGTGCTAAAATTTTTTTAAGATAAAAAGACGTACGAACCCTTCATGTTTGATGCAATAATAGATTTGATATAAGTTACGTTAGGTGCAATTACCTAAAGAAATGGTTTATGAAGACAGAAAATCTTTCCCGTGTAATTGTAAATGCAGAAATCAAATATCTTCTTTCAATAGTAATTCTGTCTGGGGCGATATATGTCAATTCTGAGGCAAGCAGATAAAAGGCAGGCATTGCGTGGAACTAAGAGAAGGAGCTATGTGTATGTAACTGGCACTAGATCAGAGATATTTCTCTAATTCTGGACTTATCTAAGATATTGTCAGTTCTCCCATGTGAAAAGAGAAATGTCACTGTCAGAATAATGTTCACTGTTCAATTCAGTGGCCCTTCATTATTACCATATTCAAACATTAAGTATAACAATGCCAATTTCAAATGATAAGCTCAGTTTTTCTTAATTGTAAACATTACCTTCAAACTTTATTAAGAATGTGTCTGGACTAGGTGATTGCCAATATTCATAATAACTACAGTCAAGATTTATCTTCCCAAGCTGATGAGACAATACAGCAGGTAGGGCACTTGCCTTCCATGCAGCTGACCTGGTTTCGAGCCCCAGGACCCAATTTGGTCCACCAAGCTCCACCAGGAGTGACCCCAGAGCACAGAGTCTGAAATAACTCTTGAGCACAGGCACGTATAGATGCCCCCTCAAGAAAAAGGGGAGCCGGCAGAGCAATTGTACAGAGTGTAGAGCATTTGCCTTGCACATAGATGAACCAGGTTTAATCCTAGCATCTCATATGGTCCCCCAAGCACGGCTGTGTAATTTCTAGAGTAATTTGGCTAGAGTGCAGATCCAGGAATAACCCCAGAGCATCGTTGGGTGTGACCCAGAATGCAAAAAAAAAAAAAAGGAGGATGTATCTTATATCTGCCCAAAGTGACTAGGTAGGTAACAGGTATTCTTAGCAAATGTTTGTGAACAAGTCTTATTTCTACCAGGGAGTAGATAGATAGATAACAGCAATATTTAACAGAACATTGAACATTTTACTGCAGTACACAAGATATTATTACTGCATTCTAGAAAAATATAATAAAGCTAAAGAACAAAACTGATATATAATTGAACCTTGAACAATGAGAGGATTAGTGTGGCAACCAGCCACTTGATCATTTGATCACTTGACATCCCGTTACTCATCGATTTGCTTGAGTGGGCGCCAGTAATGTCTCCATTCGTCCCTATCAAGTGCTGGTGTATCCCAATGGCGTCTGTTCACTCCAGGAATACTAAGAGCCTCAAACCAATTATTCAGGGTCTTGACGAAGAAGTCTGACCATCTTATATGTGGGCGGCCAAGCGATCTTTTGAGATCCCATGGAATGTCAGTCGGTAATGGCTCTAGTCCAGCAGTTGTCTCCAAATCTCATTAAGTGTTCAGCCCATATGATTTTCAATCCTTTGGCAAATGAGACAGAGTCCCTGATTCTCTGGATTCTTTCTCTCACTTGAGTGAAGCATGATACTCCAAGCAGAGCTCTTTCTATTCCTCTTTCGGAGACCCGAATAGCATTCTCATCCTGTTTTCGTAGGGTCCAATTCTCTGAGGCGTATGTTAATGCAGGAAGAATAGTGGAATCAAAGAGATGTGCCCGGACCCAAAGGTTGTTGTCCTTTTAGCTATTTCTTCAATGCTCTTGAAGGTGTTTCAAGCTCCTTTCTTCCTCCTGCACAACTCAGGTGCCAGGTCATTCGTCATGTTGAGCTCTCCACCTAGGTACACATAACTATTGCATTCGGAGATGTTCATTGTGTTGAGAGTAAATGGAACATCAGGAATGAGTACATTTCTCATAAACATCATCTTCATAAGATTCCACTGCAGTACAACCTTTCCACACTCACTGTTGAAGTCGGCCAGCATTTGTGTCGCTTGGCTAGTGTATGGTGTTATTAGAACGATGTCATCAGTGAAGCAGAGGTGGTATAGTTGCCGACCGTCTATCTTCACTCCCATTCCTTCCCATTCCCATCGTCGCATGACTTTCTCAAGGATGACACTGAAGAGTTTCGGTGAAATGCTATCACCCTGCTGAACCCCACTCTTGACATGGATGATTACTTCCTTGTAGATTGGTGAGATCCTGGTAGTGAATCCATAATACAGCTCCCGGAGGATCCTGATGTATTGAGTTTGAACACCCTGGTTTGGCTAGGGCTTTGATGACCGCTTCAGTCTCAACAGAATCAAAGGTCTTCTTTAAATCAATAAACGTTAGGCAGAGCAGCATCTTGAACTCCTGAGAAACCTCAATGAGCTTGGTTACCATATGGATATGGTCGATTGTGCTGAATCCTTTTCAGAACCTGGCTTGCTCGCATGATTGTCCTTCATCTAGTGTTCTGCCAATCCTATTTAGGATGACTCGAGTGAACAGCTTGTAGACGGCTTGTAGAGGACAGAAAACAGTAAGATCAGGCAATAGTTGCCAATGTTGTGGATGTCACCCTTCTTGTACAGTAGTACAGTCCTGCTGGTTTTCCATTGGGATGGAAACTTGCATTCAGACAGGTAGTGTGTGAAGAGCTGAGCCAGTGTATCGATGAGTACTGACGGCAGATTCTTTGGGTGTTTGGGTCTGACCTTGTCTGGGCGGGTGCTGTTTGCTTCTTTACCAACGAAACGGCATGTCAGATTTCGGAAGGGAGAACATTGGGAACGACATATTCTCCTGTGGAATTTGGTATGTGGGCAGGTGGATGTGACTCTCAAAGAGATCCAAGATAGAAGTCATGGATAATCTTCTCCATTGCCCTTCTGGAAGATGTGATAGATCCATCAGGATGTCGGAGGGCAGTCATCTTGGTCTTGTAGTTGGCGAAGGACAGGCCAGCGTTTCGAATGCTTTTCCTGGCTTCTGCCACATCTTCCAACACTGCTGATCTTCTCTGAGGTCTTCTTTTATTACTTCTCTGCTCTGCTTTGCGAGCTTGGAAGTTTCCCTTGCAGTTGTGTGAGGCCAAGCCATGTTGGTGAATGAGCTCAAGAGTTTTTGAAGACATGCATCTTTTTTTTCCTGTGTCTAAGTCTGCTTTATTTTCCCCAAAGTAAAGCTCAACAACTCATGTGAAATCGTGCCAACCAAGGAAATTCAGTCCTACTTGGTGTCCAGGATTTGTATTGATTCCCATCTACACCATCTGTCTTCCCCACTTCAAGCAAAATTGAATTCACTGTAAATCAAACTGTTAGCATAAAGGACCTAGCTAAATGAAGGTCAACAAGAAGCCAAAGAACTTGAAGACCCAATTTTTTTTGTTTACTTGTCTTTTTCTTTCTTTCTTTCTTTCTTTCTTTCTTTCTTTCTTTTTCTTGTATATAATCTTTTTTTAAATTTTTTTTTAGTGAAACACCATGAGGTACAGTTGTAGATTTACAATTTTTTGTGCTTGGGTTTCGATTATACAATGATCAAATACCCATCCCTCCACCAGTGCCCATTTTCCACCACCATGGATAATACCCCTCCCACCCCCATCCCTCCCATCTCACCCTGCCTCTGTGGCAGGGCAATCCCTTGTGTTCTCTCTCTCCTTTTGAGTGTTGTGGTCTTCAAAAGAGGCTTTGAGTGGCAAACATGTTCAGTCCATAGTCTACTTTCAACACGCATCTCCCCTCCTGGGAGGATCCTCCAAACACCCTTTATTTGGTGCTCCCTTCTCTATCTGAGCTGCCCTTTCCCCTAGAATGCCTGGCTGGCCTCTGAGCTATGGAGTAATCCTCCTGGTGCTGATCTCAGCTATTCTTGGGTATTAATCTCATATTTTGTTTCTTTATATTCCCCAGATGAATGCAATCTTTCTATGTCTATCCCTCTCTTTCTGACTCATTTCACTTAGCATGATACTTTCCATGTTGTACCACTTGTATGTAAATTTCATGACTTCATCTTTTCTAACAGCTACATAGTACTCCTTGTGTAGATGTACCAAAGTTTCTTTAACCAGTCATCTGTTCTTGGGCATTCAGGTTTCTTCCAGTTTCTGGCTATTGTAAAGAGTGCTGCAATGAACAAACAAGTGCAGATATCACTTCGACTATACATTTTTGCCTCTCTGGGATATATTCCCAGGAGTGGTATTGCTGGGTCAAATGGGAGCTCAATTTCTAATTTTTTGAGAATCGTCCATACTGTTTTCCAGAAAGGCCGAACCAGTCGACATTCCCACCAACAGTGAAACAGTGTCCCTTTCTCGCCACATCCGCGCCAGCATCGGTTGCTTTTGTTCTTTTGGATGTGGGCCAGTCTCTGAGGTGTGAGATGGTATCTCATTGTGGTTTTGATGCGCATCTCCCTGATAATTAATGCTGTAGAACATTTTCTCATGTGCTTTTTTGCCATTTGGATTTATTCTTTGAGAAAGTTTCTGTTCATTTCATTGCCCCATTTTTTGATGGGGTTGGATGTTTTCTTCTTGTGGAGTTCAACCAGTATTTTGTATATCCTTGATATCAACCCCTTGTCAGATGTGTGTTCGGAGAATATCCTTTCCCATTCTGTAGACTGGAAGACATGCATCTTTTGTGGCTCTCTCTCTCGGTGTTCCTCACACATGAAGGTGCCGAACCCGTCGACCGTGCTCCTCGTCAATGTTGTCAACAACGGTATCTTCCCATGTTGCCACAATAGTGCCAAAGAGCTCCCAGTTGATGGTCATTCTGGGACTTCTCTTCTTAAACTTTGCAGCCCTTTCTCCCCACTCTGTGAAATAGAATTTTGCACAAGGAGACAGTGGTCCAATCCCGTTTGGAATTTTGGGACAACAGCGATATCAGTCAGGCAAAACCATGGATTGAATATGATGTGGTCAATTTTGTTGTGGAACTGTCCACTGGGAGACTCCCATATCCAGTGTTTAAATTTGGCCTTCTGGAACTGTGAATTACCATGGATGTTCTTGGTTGACATGATGAACTCAGACAGTCTCTCACCATGTTCGATCCATTCTAGGCCATGGGTCCTGGTGTTGAGTTCTTCGGCTGATCTTCTCAGTCCTATTTTGTCATTTAAATCACTGACAATGATCTTGTAAAAGTTGTAGTTTTCTTTATAGAACTTCTCCAGATCCATGTAGAACTTCTCAATTTCTTCTTCATTGTAATTGGATGTTGTTGCGTAGACAACGAAGATAGAAACTGATGGCAGTGAGATAATTACATCTTTTCAAGTGTAATTGTCTGATTCAGGTTGTTAGGCATTCGAATGAATCAATGCCCATGGCCAAGTTTGTGGTGACAAGGACACTGACACCACTGATGCCTCTTTTGTCGCATGTTTTGAGGAACAGTTCTTTTCAAGTATCGAAAATGGCATGATATGGTTGATGCCTTCTTGTCTCTGTCAGACCAATGATGTCATATTGATCTTTCACACTTGCATTATCAATCCTCGATGGATGCATCCAATGCCAGCTTATGTGCATTGAAAGTACAGACAGTCATTTTAGTCCTTCCTTTTGGCAGCCTAATTCGGTCTTGAGATTTTATCAGCCTCTCCTTCCTCATCCTTCTTAACGCTGCCATATTGGGGGCTCTTTTAGGGTCAGGGGAATGAGACCCATTGTATTTACTGTTTTTGGCATATCAAATACGCCACAGATAGCTATCCAGGCTCTGCCATACAGGTAGGATACTCTCGGTAGCTTGCCGGGTTCTTCTTTCTCTCTCTCTCTCTCTCTCTCTCTCTCTCTCTCTCTCTCTCTGGCTGTGGAGAAGGCCATGAGCGAGCTGCCATGCGAGTGCGGCTTCTGTCTGCACCAGTTTCCCTGCTCCCTCCTGGAGAGGCACCAGAAGGAGTGCCAGGACAGGGTGATCCAGTACAAGTACAAGTACATTGGCTGCCTGTTGCATGGCCCCTTCCATGAACTGACAGTGCATGAGGCTGCTTGTGCCCACCCCACCAAGACGGGTAACGAGCTGATTGAGATCCTGGATGAGATGGACCAGAGACACTGCAGAGAGATGCAGCTCTACAATTCTATCTTCATCCTGCTCAGCTTTGAGAAGATCGGTTACACAGAGGTCCAGTTTTGGTCCTACTGTACCGTACGGCAACCAGTCACACAGCTGAAAATCTGCCTATGATTTTTGACTCTGAAATCACAACTACAAATAGCTTGCTGCTGACTTGGAGCCTTATCAATAACATGACTAGTGGATTAATGCATATTTCATATGTGTATCATGTGTAAATTTCTTACTAAAAAGTAGGGAGAAGGGACAAAAGCAATAGTCCTTCAGGTAAGGTGCCTGCTGTGTGTATGACTGACCTAGGTTTCATCCCTAGAACCACATATTATCCCCAATACCTGCCATTAGTGATTCCTGAGTGCAGAGCCAGAAGTAAGCCCTGAGCATAATTGGCTATGGTTCTCCCAAAAAAAAAATAGGGAAGGAAAGTATTGGTGGCGAAAAAATACAGCTAAAACTATTTATAATACCGTGAATGATGTAATTGATTATCACGTACATATGTTGTGCACATTTGTGACAGATCTAATTTTTCTTAAAGTTTTCTGTATTTGAGTGAAGAAACCTGGTCGGTGGGTGCCACAACACCTGGAAAACTCTCTGGGCTGATATCTCTGGGAGGTCCCAGAGGGGGCAGATGCAGTCTCCCTGCCTTCTCCAGATGGAATCCCGGCAACCGTGAGCTTCTACAAGTATGGCTCCAGTATGTGGGCACCAGGACTATTCTTCCAAACCACATGGGGGCGCTTGACCAGGCAGTTCCAACCCGGCTCCCAGTCAGCCCCTGACCCCGGAAGTCACACTTTCAATCTGCCCCCAGTACCATCTTGCTGCACACAGCAATCAAGCAACCTGTCCAGTGGTCTCCACAACACCCGGAGAATTCTCCAGGCCTCATACCAAGCCAATATCGCCAGGAGGTCCCATATGGGGCAGATGCAGTCTCCCTGTCTTCTCCAGATGGAATCCCGGCAACCATGAGCTTCTACAAGCATGATTTTGGTATGTGGGCACCAGGACCATTCTTCCAAATCTTGCAGTTTCTTACATGGCTGTGAGACCTTTCCTGATATGTAAAGTGAGCAATGGAAAGTAAATGATCTAGCATCTGTCCCTGAAAGGCAGGCTTGAATGGTAGTGGGAAAATTCGAGCAAAATATAATACCCAAGAGAAATGCATCTGGACTGTGCATTAAACTACGGCACCATGCTACCCTGGGAGGGGAAGGGTGCTTGACCCTTCACCTTTTCCCCCTGGTGGTGGTGTCATGGTGGCCTCCGTCTTTCAGAGCCTAATTGACATCCAGGTATGAGACTGCAGTGACGAGGCACGTGGAACCTCATGGAATGGGGGGCAGAACCGGCCCTTCTCCCTGCCTTGATGAAGCCACGAGTTGCCACCCACAAACACCTCCTCCAGCTCCTGAACATCCTTGATCTCAGAGCACACAAACCAATATCAGAACCCAGCGGCTTTTGGCAGTAATCCCTCCAGACTTATTACTAGAATATCAGAAATCCAAAATTGCGTGACTGCAATAGCAGCCACGCAACATCATATGCTCTTCATAACCAGCAATAGAAAACAAATTATAATGATATCTTTTTGGCAGGTCTGATTGTTGGGGAAAATTCCAAATAATAATGGTGAGTCTTTTGTCATAATATTGAATGTGATCAACGTAGAGAGAGAGTAAAGTGGAAATATGCCACACAGGCAGGGGGAGGAATGGGAGGGAGGTATACTGGGGTTCATGGTGGTGGAAAATGTGCACTGGTGAAGGAATGGGTGTTTGATCATTGTATGACTGACCAAGACTTAAACTGAAAGGCCTTGTGACTGTTCTCACTGTGATTCAATAAATAAAAAAATTTTTAAAAAGTTTTCTGTATTTTTTGCCAACATGGTTAATTTGAAAATTATTGCAAATCTCACATTTTTTCAAATATAATTACTGAAAAAAATTGCATGTAAATAGAGCTATAGACCAAACATGATTGTCACCCATTGCCTCTTTTACAAACCACAACACCCAATAAGAGAGAGAGAACAAAAGGGAATGCCCTGCCACAGAGGCAGGGTGGGATGGGGGGATGGGGGGTGGGAGGAATACTGGGATCTGTGGTGGTGGGAAATGGGCACTGGTGGAAGAATGGGTATTTGATCATTGTATAATTGAAACCCAAGCACAAAAATTTGTAAGTCTACACTGTACCTCATGTTGTCTCACAAAGGCCCTCCCGTTGATCGTCGATTTGCTCGAGCGGGCCCAGTAACGTCTCCATTGGAGACTTTGTTGTTACTGTGTCTGGCATATCGAATACGTCACGGGGAGCTTGCCAGGCTCTGCCGTGCGGGCGAGATACTCTCGGTAGCTTGCCGGGCTCTCCGAGAGGGGCGGAGGAATCGAACTCAGGTCGGCCATGTTAGGCGAACGCCCTACCGCTGTGCTATCGCTCCAAATCTACTCATGTCCTTAGGAGTCAACTGTACATACATTCAAAATTAAGCACATATGTGCTTATATGCTAAGCAGAATAACAAGATAAGTGACATGCGTTGTCCTTAACCTCAAAATAACCATGCTCACTATGTAATGAGGACAAAGTAATAGTAATATAATAATTTCAAACAGAAATACACTGAGCTCACATAATGTGCTAAGGAATACACCAACAGCTTTATACACACACCTTATCTCATTTAATTCTCATTTTATCACTACAGGGTAGAAATTCTTTTTATTTATTTATTTATTTATTTATTTGTGACCACAGTCATTCAAAGTAGGGAACTGGAAATATTTGAGGAAGGCCCTTTGAGCTGGCCCATGAGTGAAAGTGACAGTTTTTAATGAGGAGAGGAGAAACTGTAGGTAGTTGTGTCTTTGCCGGAGGCAGAAGGCACTCAGGCAAGGACATAGAAGTAAGAGAGCAAGAGTTTCATAAACTGCATCACATTTAATAAACTGCTTTTAAAGGTACCCTCAAAATAGGGCTGGAGCAATAGCACAGCAGGTAAGGTGTTTGCCTTGCATGTGGCCAACCCAGGTTCGATTCCTCCATCCCTGTCAGAGAGCCCGGCAAGCTACTGAGAGTATTCTGCCTGCAGGGCAGAGCCTGGCAAGCTCCCCATGGTGTATTCAATATGCCAAAAACAGTAACAAGTCTCACAATGGAGACGTTACTGGTGCCTGCTGGAGCAAATCGATGAACAATCAGGAGGACAGTGCTACAGTGTTACCCTCAAAATAAGATGGTGGAGTGTTGGAGAAAGTAAGTTAGAATCAAATGGTAACAGGGTCTTGAACACTTCTTTTTCTTTGTTTTTTTTTGTTTTTTATTTTCATTTTGGGGGGTCATATCTGGTGATGCTCAGGGATTATTCCTGCTCTGCACTCAGGAATCATTCCTGGAAGTTCTCCAGTTGACCATCTGGGATGCCAAGGGTTGAACCCAGGCTGGCCACATGCAAGGCAAGCGCCTTACCTACTGCACTATCTCTCCAGCCCCTTGAATACTTTTTAAAGAAGTTTAGACTACTTAATAGATATCAATGACCTATTGTGTTTGAGGAAGAAGGGCAAAATCAAACAGTGCTTCACTATGACTAAATAAGAAGACCTAATTAAATAATTAGTTGATGAGACATAGCAATTATTAGCAAATATTTTCTGAATATGAGGAAATATTCTGATTTTGCTGTAAAAAGAGAATTGGTAAACTGCTTCAGGAGTAACTGAATAATTGTTCACAACTTGACCAGACTCATCACATTCTAGATGGGGTCAAGAAGCCTCACAAACTCATTTTCATCAGTTTCACCCTCAGCAGTTTGATAGCACTGGAGAAACGATAAATCGGTGAGGAAAATAAAATAATAATTTATGATAATAGCTCATCTTGTGGAGTTCATAGTATGTGTCAGGCATAACAATCAGGTGTCTGCTAAGCTCAGGTTCACAGCAAAAGAGATTGCATAGTCCTGTGAACTACTTAAGTCAAACTGAGACATCAGAGATTTCTTCACTTTTAAAGGAATTCGATTACTAGTGACACCAAAGATAGTCTTGTCCTCCTATTGAGCAGTCATGGATAAACAACAAAAAATACTTTCCCTTTCCCTAAACTCCTAAAGGACCATTTGTCACTAACTTGCTTTAGTTTCCAAGATTACAGTTTCTTTTACATTAGCTTCATTTTATGAGCTGTTTCCCGGCACTTCTATGTCTTCAGCAAACTCTCTCTTTTCCAAATCAGAGTGTAGGATGGGTTATTTCGAGGAAAAGCTCCTCCAAATAAACTGATTCCACCCACTATGTATTCATTCTGGTGTCTTGTTCCTGCATTTTGAGCACTTCTGGAACCTGCAGCTCACTATATATGATTGCCTAAACTTTCTCAATGTAAAGAGGAAGAAGGATTGTGAAACTGAAAGCAAGAAAAAGATTTTGCAACCATTATCAACATTATCTAACAAAAGAGGCCAAATCATCTATGTGCTCACTCACAAAACACCTACTCGAAATAAGCTATATGCTTAATAACCCACATTAGGATGGAAGATAGGGCAGGTTGGTTTGGCCCAAATTACTATACCTAAGATCTTTAATAATAGAAATTCTTTTTTAAAAAATGGAAATTCTTTCATGATAATCTCTGTATCTATAAAAAGCCTCACACAACAAAGCACACATTCTGGACACTAATTATCTGTTAAATAAAATACAATAAAACAGCATACAATAAATCTATATATATGCTATATTTTATTTTTATGTATACTAAAGCTGGAGCGAAAGCACAGTGGTAGGGCATTTGCCTTGTGCACAGCCGGCCCAGCCGAACCTGGTTCGATTCCTCCGCCCCTCTCGGAGAGCCTGGCAAGCTACCAAGAGTATCTCGCCCGCACGGCAAAGCCTGGCAAACTACCCATGACATATTCAATATGCCAAACACAGTAACAACAAGTCTCACGATGGAGACGTTACTGGGCCTGCTCAAGCAAATCAATGAACAATGGAAGGACAGTGACAGTGATATACTAAAATGAAATAGAATGTAATAAATTATTATGACAAATGATTTCTTAACTTATCATTGATTGGTGCAAAGGAAAAGGAATAAAATATAAATAGTTTATCTATTTATAGTTTGAGTTAAAACATCTCATGAAGAATGAGAGTGTTGATTTAATTTTGAAAAAAGGTGAATTTTATGAAAATAGAAGAAACCCTTTTATAGGACTAATATAATAGATATCTTTAACAATATTACATGAATTTTTAATCCTGGTATCTTCTCAGCTTAAAAAAAATCTGTCACTGTCACTGTCCTCCCGTTGTTCATCAATTTGCTCGAGCGGGCCCAGTAACGTCTCCATTGGAGACATTGTTGTTACTGTGTTTGGCATATTGAATACATCACGGGTAGCTTGCCAGGCTCTGCCATGTGGGCGAGATACTCTCGGTAGCTTGCCAGGCTCTCCGAGAGGGGCGGAGGAATCGAACTCGGGTTGGCCATGTTGGCTGCGTGCAAGGCAAACGCCCTACCACTGCGCTATCGCTCCAGCCTTTAAAAAAAATCATTAAAAATTATACGTATACATCCCTGTCTCCTCGTGTGCTATATGCTTTTTTACACAATTTCCATTTTAATAAATGGTATGGTGAGTGAATGATGATGCCCTTGTCTAATATATATTTATATATATTCGAGTCCAAAGAGGGTTTACAGATATTATTGTTCAAATATAATCTTGAATTACTCACTCTAGGCCTTTAAATTCAAAGAAAAATGCCTTAGGAGACAAAAGAGCAGTAGTTAATGTGACCATTGAGATGGATATTAGAGTGATGTCAGCAAGGAATGCCAACAACTGTCAAAGCTGAAAGACACAAAGAATGGATTCTCCAGGAGAGCCTGCAGAGGGAGAGAAGATTTGCCAACACCTTGACGTTAGTCTTCAGACCTCCAGAACTATGAAAAAATACCTTTCTTTGTAGGCCAACATGATTGTGGTAAATTTTTTTATCCCTCCTTAAAATTCCAGCACAAATGACATTTTTCCCCTTCTGGTTGTTCTCCCAAACCCCTAGAGTTATCCTTGAGTAACACCTTCCTCTCATATCACAAAACAACACAATGCTGTTGCTTTTATAAGATAGCCAGAATCTCATCACTTTTTACCATTGCACAATGTTGCTCCCACTAGTAGAACCCACTCTCCTGGATTTCCCCTTTAAAGCACACATGACTCACAGTGATTCCATTTTTTAAAAAATTGTTTTAAATAAATAAAGCATAATAAATAAACAAATAAATAAATAAAGCATATACTTGATTTCATCTATGCCCCATATAATGAATGCATTCCCAACATACCAAACAGGCTGAACCTTTTAAACTATTCCTTATTTGAGCTAGATTGATAATAAAGTGGAAAGGGCACACATTTGCATCGAACCCAGGTTCAATCCCTGGCATCCCATATGGTTCCCCAAGCACCACCAGGATTAATTCCTGGGTGTAGAGCCAGGAGTATCACTGGGTGTGTGGCAAAAAAAAAATACTAATAATTTAAAAAATTGAATTTGCCATATCATGTGAAAATCATGCTAGTCTCCACATATCACCTAGAATGAAATCAGCTTGCTGAGAACCCGGTCACCTCCTGACCTCAATTCTCCTTACATTGCTCTGCCCCAAAACTCAGCATGTGATTTCCTCTTCATTCCTTCACCACACCCTCCCTGCTCCCTCCTCAAGTATTTGCATGGAACTTCCTCCTGCTTGGAAATTGTAATATCACTCTGCTCTGTAACAAAAGAAGAACAAATAAAACTAGCAACAGCATTAATAGAGGCAGCATGTCCTGAAAAGCAACAATAGCACTGCCCGGCATATTCCCCAGGAACTGTTTTATACATGCAGTGCAGGAATCACATCAGTTCTGCTTTCGCTGTGTGTTAGGGATTTTTCTTACTTTCATGGGTTATTTGGTATGATTTAGTAGGCTATTTGGGGGTCTGCGAATGCTCGAAAATTTTTCCATTTACATATTGGTAATTGTCTTTCACTTTATTGCCATTTCATCTTACCAAAGGTTTTCACAGAAATGCCGGAGAAACTTCAGTCTGCACAGTTTATTCCATCACCTTCTTTATGTAGAGTTCAAATGTCACTGTATCAGAGGTAAACAAAACTTGTTGAATAAATAATTCACTGTCACTGTCACTGTCCTCCCATTGTTATTCGATTTGCTTGAGCAGGCCCAGTAACGTCTCCATTGTGAGACTCCTTGTTACTGTGTTTGGCATATCAAATACGTCACAGGTAGCTTGCCAGGTTTTGCCATGCGGGCAAGATACTCTCGGTAGCTTACCAGGCTCTCCAAGAGGGGTGGAGGAATCAAACCTAGGTCTGCCAGACCGCCCACACACAAGGCAAACGCCCTACCACTGTACTATAGCTCCAGCCCAGTGAACAGATTTCAAATGAATCTATTTTTATAAATATCAGATGCTTATTTCTTTATAATTATTCTAATTTCCCTTTTATCACTCTTTTTTTAAACATATGATGTACTCTTACTGTACAGTACATATTTTCTTAACCACCACAGATTTTGATTCTTTGAAAATTTATAAGATCTCATATATTAAATCTATGATACCTTAGGAAATTCACAGGACATTTGGAAACCATAATAATGAACAATATTTTCTGAAGTAGTATGTTGTACCTTGCCCAAGTGATTAATTAGCTTTATGTGATGAAAGTGAAGTGGTCTTTTCTTTACAACGTGGAGATAACTGAGTATCTCCTGATTTTTTCCAAAGTGACTACTGTAAGAAGCATGAATGGTGATTAGATTATGAATAATGTAAGAGACTGGTTAGGCTAACACAGAAAGTTAGCTTTAAAATGAACAAACCTATCAAAGAAAAAGCTATTTCCTTAGTGTGGTCAGGATGGTAGCAGGTATATTATCACTACAGGAAACAAATTTGACTGTCAAGTTGATGATGAATAATTACAATTGTCAGGCACAGAAATTATGAGATTGTGGGAAATTGAGCATTCCAAAATTCTCATGAAAGTGTTGACTTCATGTTATAGTCCCCAAACTCATTTTAGTACTGTTAGATCCAACTCACTTTTCCAGAAGTCATTGTTGCCAGTTTTTATCCTGCCAACTGTGAGATGTTCCAATGTGATTTTTGTGTTTGTTTGTTTTATTTGTTTGAGAATTCATTATCGCATTGTCAGATTTCTAGGTCATCACTTAGGCAATTTTAGTAGTGTTTTAAATCACCCATGTGATAAACCTTTTCTTTGGAAAGATCTTTGTTTCAATCATCCAAAATTAATTTCAAAATCTCTCTTGGATTGAGAGTTTATAGAGTTGAGGCCACATAATTCTTCCCTTGGCTAAGATAACTTTTCTCAAGCTACAAAGGAGCTTTCCCAAACCAGGATGAAAACAAACTTGTGACATTCTACTAATTGTCAAATACTACAGTTCACTTTTCAAAAATGTCAAGTAGATCAAATCCTTCTAGAAGTAGGAACTCTTGATCCCATTCTAATTTCAGTAGATACATTCTCTGTGGTGCTCATAATAAGTGCAGTAATTCCTTTGAAGTCAGCCTTCTTGAAGTCTCTTGAGGTATGGACTCAGATAAGTTCCTCAGAGACAGACCTGGTATAATTTGTATAACAGCCCCCAGCATTACCAGTTCACACTGTAATTTTTCCAGATCTTATAAACTAAGGAGGGTTGGCCTTAGTCATTAGAGAGATGGGCAGCCTCCAGGGTAAATCCAATTGCTGCAGAAACTATCATTAAAACTATTATTGAACATCTATCTGGTGCCAAAAATACATCATAGTCATTCATATCCACAGCAAGACTTTGCTTCTACATTTCACAGGAGACACATGAATGCCTTGGCAATTTTAACTGAGGGAAATGCTGGAACAGAAAAACATGGGTACCAGAAGACACTCAAGCAACATCACCCTGCCCCTCCCCTCGACCTATCTCCACTCATTCTGAACCATTTCCAGTGTCAGCATCCTTTGACATTCCCTTATGTAGACAAGAGCTGAAAGGGAGGCCCCAAAGGTAACTTGATCATGTTTGTTCAATTTTATTTCCAAAATACTTTTCAAATATATCTCCTCTTTGTTCACACCAAGTATTATTTCCCTTTATTCTGGCTTTCATATTGTTGACCTAGACTAATATTAACATCAGTACTCCTCTCTGTCAACCTCCCCTTACCCAAAATTTACCCCTACGTGCATCTTCTGCACTGCAATCAAAGTGATCCGCCTAAAAAGATTCACAACAAATCCGTTCGCTCTGTGTGTTTAATGGTTCTGAATTCCTCCATTGATTCATTCATTCATTCATTTCATTCCACAATAATAAAGCTGACACAATTTTGCTTTCTTTAAGTTTACTTCCCTGTGCATGAGACAGGCAATAATTAGACAACTCTACGATGACATAGAGCAGGAAAAGGGAAACAGAAAGAGAGACATTTTAGAAAAAGGTAGTTCTGAAGGTGCATTCTCAGTAAAAGAAAAGGAGGAGGTAGGACTGATTCTAAAAGATATGAACAAGAAAGGGAAGATAACAATCCTGGGAGGGCTAGAACAATAGTACAGCAGATAGGACATTTGCTTTGCATATGGTCAACCTGATTTCCTTTCCCAGCATCCCATATGGTCTCCCCAGCACTGCTAGGAGTGAACTCCAAGTACAGAGAGAACAAGGAGTAAGGCCTGAGGACCACCAGGTATGGCCCCAAAATAAAAACAAACAAAAAGAGCAATATAGGATGAAGGATTTGCAAATGTAATCATTGAGTCAGAGAGATGCCAGCATGTCCTCAAAATATCATGTAGTTTGGTTGAAAACGAAGTAGGGCTAGCAAAGTCAAGAAAGTCCTTGCTTTTCAGACACTGGTACAATGATAGGCTTTACACGAAATGTAAGGAAAACATTGGAGGTTTGGGCACACAATTTGGATTATCATTTGATATGCATTTTAGAAGTTAGACTTTAGCAGCAAAAATTGAAGGAAACTAATTTACACTTGAAATATGGCATCACTGCTGTGATCCATGAACTATATTGGAGATTATAGTTAATAATGGGAAAGCTGGTCAAGAGTTGAATTTGAGGGGACTGGAGTGATAGCACAGCAAGTAGAACATTTGCCTTGCATGCTGCCAACCTGGGTTCGATTCCCAGCATCCCATATGGTTCCCCGAGCACCACCAGGAGTGATTCCTGAGTGCAAAGTCAGGAGTAACCCCTGAGCATTGCCAGGTGACCCAAAAAGAAAAAAATAGTTGAATTTGAGGGAAAGAAACATAGAACTCAACATTGCCTTAAAAATAAGGCCCAATTTTGAGTTCCCCATCCAGTACTTCCTTTTTCAGTCTCCATCAATGAAATATTTCCTTCCAATTAATTCTGAAATCTAGGATTATCTCTAACCATGTATCCATATCATTTCAAATCTCTGGAATACTTTTTATCTTTGCATGATTTCAAAAATTATTCAAGACTCAGTGCAGAGTAATCCCTCCAGAAAAAGTTTCCTGGATTCTGGGTATGCTTCCTGTACTCAAAGTTCAAGAATCTTCTCTTAAAAGGCCAGAGTGATAGTACAGTGGGTAGGGGGCTTGCCTTGCACACAGCAGACTAATGTTCAATCCCCAGCAACCCATATATTCATTGGGTGATATTTATGCGGGCTGGAGCGATAGCACAACAGGTAGGTTGTTTGCCTTGCAAGTGGCCAACATGGCCGACCTGAGTTCGATTCCTCCACCCCTCTTGGAGAGCCTGGCAGGCTACCGAGAGTATCTTGCCCGCACAGCAAAGCCTGGCAAGCTACCCATGACGTATTCCATATGCCAAACACAGTAACAACAAAGTCTCATGATGGAGACGTTACTGGGCCTGCTCAAGCAAATCGATGAACAATGGGAGGACAGTGATATATAAGCACATCATCAGGAGTGATCCCTGAATGCTGAGTCAGGAATAACTCCTGACTATCATTAGGTATCGCCTGCCTTCCCTGTAAAAATAAAATAAAACAACAACAAAAGAATCTTATCAGCATTATCATATTATATAGATGGTCTGATTTCTGTGTCTCTACTTAGCCCTCAGATTCTTTAAGTTTGGGATTTTGCTTTATCTGGCCTTTACAAACAGTAGAAACTCAATAAATACTTGTGGCTAAGAACTGAATCTCCCAGTAGCTCTTCCTGTTGTCAGGTCAGCCAGATCACAGAAAACTGTCAAAGAAAAACAAAGTGACATTTTGAAGCATGCATCACATTGCACAGAAGAACCAGCAGACCACACAAATAACATGGTCTTCTTATGGAGTTTAGAGCCTGGGGTCAAAGTAAGTCAGCCTGGAATCAAAAACATCTCTGGATATGATAAAGACAGAGATTGAGGAGGAGTGCCGGGAAATACGAAAGGAAAAAGAGCACAGTTCCCTACTCTCTTTTGCACATGGGTTATGGACTTCTAATAAAATAAAAAATTAAGGCACTAACCACCTGTTATCTCTACCTATGTCCTCAACACCAGCCAGGTCTGCTTTTCAGGGTCATTAAGTCTTATAAAATATCAAAAGAATCAGTCTGCAGGCAGCAGGTACAAAGCAGTGTTCAGGGGATCTATAATCACATTACATAAAGTGGGGTTTATATAAAGTTGACAGAATGTGCTGATGTGAGCCGTTTACAGTTCAATTGTAACAGAGCAGTCTGGCAAGCAGCTAGCTTTATCTGGGAGATGATGTACTTTGGATTCTGCCATCAAGTCAGATTTAGAATAACAATCTGAAAGGAACACAATCCCCCCTTTTAAAATCCTGCCTTTTCTTCCTTGACTCCGGAGAAATAAAAGAAGCTAGAAGAGTTTGCATAATCTCAGCAGACTTTTCATTATTTTTAACAGTAATACAACTCTTCTAAAGATTTTTTTTGTCAAGGGAAAAATATTCAATATGCAAAACTTGATTTAATACATTGGACAACAAACTTTTTTTTTACTATCCTGAACTTTTTTAAATGCCAGATGAATTAATCAAATCTTTTTGTTGTTGTTTTCTGGGCCACACCCAATGGTGCTCAGAGCCTACTCCTGGCTCTGCACTGAGGGATCACTCCTGGAAGGGCTCAGGAAATTATATGTGGTGCCTTGGAGCCAACTTGGGTTGCCCTCCTGCAAGGCAAGTGCCCTACCCACTGTACAATTGCTTTAGTCCCTCTTTTTAAAAATTAGCATAGATTTACTTGGTTTTATAAAATATTAAAACAGTAAAAAAAGCATAAAAGGACTAAGCTATGGAAGAAATATACATAAATAGAACATAGATTACATGTATGTGAGAAGATTGAGAACTATTCTTCAAAATATTCATAATATGTTGTCACATGATTTTAGGTGCCAATACAGTCTCAAATATTTGTTTCAAATATTTCCCCAATTTTTCTTTTTGGTTCAAAATCATTTTGTTCTATTAGTTTTTGTATGTTTGTTGCTTAATAATTCAATATTTTCTTGCAAGATATATGAATGAGGGAGAGTGTGTGTGTTGACATAAGACTTTTCCCACACCAAGATTGTACTACTAGTAGTTGCTCTTTTTTTCCTTGCAATTCTATGGTTTCATTTTTTTAACACTAAATCTTTAACTCATTTAGATTTTATGTTGACATAGTGATTGAAGTTAGTATTGAACTTTTTCCCTGAATGACTAACCAGTTTTCTTAACATTTACTCATTAAATAATCCATCTTCTTGACACAGCCACTTTATTATATATTTTATTTTCCTACTACCTTGAGACTCTCTCTAAACTCACTGTCATCTCTCCTCTCTTTCTGCACTAGCAGAACCACGTTACTTTATTTACTAATACTTTGATTCTAGCTAAGGAAAGTCACCCCTCGTCACTTTTCTTTCGTCATATTTATCAACTGTTGCATTCATTAATGATCATTTTTTCCAAAATATTGTTGACAAAATACACTCCAACACTCTTTAAAATCACTTAGTCAGGTTTTCTCCAGTGTAGGAACCTCAAGAATAGAGTTGATTAGGTTTACTGTGAGAGTGAACAGTGATTGACTTTGAGATCATTGACATCTTTACATTAGCAAGTGTTTCTAGCCAAGAAAAGGTGTCTTTACATTTCTTGTACTCTTTTATGCCCCTCAGCACATTTTATCACTTTATCACAGGTCATGCATATTTCATGTTAAGTTTATCCCTAGGTATTCTGGATGTTTGCAATTTAGAAATTGTAATTTGTCCAAATCCTACCCATCAACATTCAAAAAAGATCTTAGCCTCCAACTTTTAGTCAGTGCATCCTGTTAACATGCCACCTAATTTTAATTTCTAGTTCATCCTGAAATAAATGTGTCCTTACTGAATGAGGTTCTTTAGTCATAGCCTTTGGAACTTTATCATTGGTAGCTGCCTGATATCTTTTAAACATTCTCAATATTTTGATAGATTCTCTTCTTGATTCTAGTCTTGCCAAAAGAAAAAAAAAGAAAAAAAATTGCTCCTTCCAGTCTCATTTGCAAGCATCAAACCTTGGTTGAGACAAGTAAGAAAATATAACCCTCTGAGACTCCAGAAGTAAAACTTGAGAGGAAACAACATGAAACAATGACCAAATATAGAGAAACAGATTTCACAAACATGGCTGTGGATACATCTGATTCTTGAGAAAGTATTCAGCATGAGGCATCCAAGCACAATCAGGCAAGAGTGAATGCAGTGGTCTTTGGGTAATCTTGCCAAGAGGTAGATCAGAGCACTAGACTGCATTATTTCACAATGTTTTGCATTTAGTCTTGATCTGACAGCTCTTGCAGAAATTCTATGTTCTCAGAACATAGAAGACTGAGATAAGACTCAGATAAGGTGTTTTGTTTTGTTTTTTAAAAAGACTGAACTTTTTTTTTTTAGCTTATGACTAAAAGCTTTGATCAACCTACACATAAAAGACTTTGGAAGCCCAAGTCTGAGATGCACCCCAGCATTAGAGTACAGGAAACCTTGATCTTGGTCCTCTGCACTTCAATGGGATAGGAGAGAGAAATCCATATAATGGGTACTACAAACAATGAACTACAAACAAAAGTGGATGGATAAGAGCTTATGCTTATCTTTCTATTCACTGGGCATTTATCTAATTATGGCCTTTACCTTGCCTCTGGCTAGTAAACAGTTTCTGTTTGAATTCCTCAAGTGCTGGTAAACTTGGCTCCTGGTGTGAAAAGCAAACATACTTTCACAGGACTTTGATCCCTCAGTTATATAATTAAACTGTGGCCTATGGAGAAACATGTGTAAAAATGCAAATTTGGGATTTTTATCCTTACTAATATTAGCCATCAATATATCCAGAGGAGATTTAGGTATAGGTGTGCTTGAACACACCAAGTTTTCATAAACAATTATTAATCCACAATAAAACAATAAGCACATATTGTACTGCTAAACATCATACTAATATCTGCTATATAATCACAGTAGTACAATAACTACATATGTCGCTAAATTTCTAAAGCCATGGTAATTAGTTAAAAAGAAATAAGATTTCAAAATTCAGTAGGGGTGGGATTTGTTGCTTTGGGGATTTGTGGCTTTTTATTTCAAAATACCAACTAAAGTTTAGAAAGTTCTTTTCAAGATTTCTGGGTACAAAACAGGAAAGCTAAATATTCTGTTCTTTTTTCAAATCCATTTTCTTCTGCCAGCCTCATATTTTTGAGTGACCTTCTTCTTTGGGATCTCCTTTCTACTTTAACTTCATCATGAAAGCTCTGTTCTCTCCTCAGTCAACATTCAAAGTTATCTAGGACTTCTTTTCTCTTTGCCTTCACTAAGACTCAGAGAATCCTTACTCATCCCAGAAGGACAGCTCATACCATGTTCTAAGCAACTGTTAGTCACTAGAACAATTATTAATAGAGAATTAATTCTAAGAATGCTCACATCTGTCTCAGGTGCAATTTCATTTCTGCGGTTTTAGAGCCTCTAGCCTATAGACTTTATAAGGACAGAACATTGTGTCTCTATGAGGGATGAACATTATCACTAGAATACAAAGGGTGCATAAGTTATATTAAATGATATTTTGATCCTTAATGATTACTGATTAGTGTTATGGATATAAGTAAAAAAATAGCTCAATTATATTTCAAAATCTCCAAATTCACACTAATAGTTTTTTTATTGTCAACAACATTTATAAAGTTATTCATAGTTGAATACTGGGATATTCATAGTTGAATACTGGGAGTACAGTGATCCAGCATCAGTCTTATCACCAGTGTCAATTTCCCTCCATCAGTGTCCCCCTCCCTGCTTATTCCCTCCCTCAAACCCCAAGTCTGCCTACTTGTCAAGCATATCTTAAGTTTGTTGTTGTATTTTGAATCACATGCTTTCTGTGGTTTGGTTTTATAACTATTTGACTCATCTATACCACCCATATACTCTCACTCTTACTTTCTACTCAGGTACCAAATTTCAAGTGATCCATAATCCAAAAAGCAAAACATAACAAATAAGTATACATATTTTCCTCTTGGAATTTATTTTTAGAACAAAAAGAATAAGAAGTAAGGCATATTCATTCCACAATTGCCATAACTGAATATTTATTTAAAAATTAAATGATTCTGACTATGGACCGAATATGATTGCCACTCAATGCCTCTTTTGCAGACCAGAACACCCAAAAGGAGAAAGAGAACAAAAGAGAATGCCCTGCCACAGAGCAGGGTGGGATGGAGGGGATGGAGGTGGGAGAGATACTGGGATCCATGGTGGTGGGAAAGGGGCATTGGTGGAGGGATGGGTATTTGATCATTGTATAATTGAAACCCAAGCACAAAAATTTGTAAGTCTACAACTGTACCTCATGGTGTTTCACTAATAAAAATTTTTTAAAAAATTAAATGATTCTGCTTATGTAAGCAACTATGTGTACTAAAAGTCACTTATTTAAGTGAAGTATCAATCAGGGGCATATACAAAAACTTGAACTGAAGCAGTTAAGCACTGAGAGTCAGGGATTATCTAAGCTATGTTATATTCTGGAGTTGGCATTTCTAGGTTCCATTACAACATAATTATATGAGGAAAGTCTCTGTCAAAATTTAAAGTCAAATTTTTTTTCTGACTTGTCTAATAAGTCTTGTTGTCTAGACATAGTCTTTTGTCCTATAAGTAGATGAATAAAATGGGTTTTAGATACAGTTTCTTTGGCTCTAGACTTATCCAACTGTTCTTCTGAAAGATAAACCTCGGATAGCTGCTGCTGCAAGTTTTCTCTTCTGTGCAGTGATTCATTTTCCTCCTACTGACCTCAGTTTTCAGTAAAATTCTTAGTAAGGATTAGTGGAAAATTGGAGAAGCATTTGGAAAATCAGGAAAAGTTTTACCCAAGAAACTGGAGAATGTGAGAACAACTGAAAACTTGAAGGTCAGTGGCCTTTGTAAGTACTCAATTGAAGTCATTTATTTATTGCCTTAGACTAATCATGTTGCTTGGAATTATTGGCTTGAATATAAATACAATTAAGAAACATTTTCTTTTCACATAGAAAACAGATGGATTCTTGTTTTCTAATAAAGTGAAAATGATGACAGAATGAAAATGGAAAAGAAGGGAAGCGCTCCAAAACCTACGAAATATTACTTCTTCCTCTTAAAAGTTCTTATTTTGCCCTTCCAAACACTGGTAATTTGTCTCCTCAGCTTCTATCACATATAACAGTAATCTTATATTCTAATGCCTGTACCTCATATTGAAAAGAAGGAGCCAAACTGTGAATAAGCATTTCAATATGAGTTGGTCTTCTGAAGTCACAGAAAAAAAAATCAGACCTTAATAGTTGAAAACAGAGCCAGATAGTACAAGGGCTAAGGTGCTTGATCCTTGCCCCACAGATAGTCACCCCAAGAACCACCAGAAGTGATAATTGAGCATGAGGCCAGGAGTGGGCCCTGAACACTGCTGGGTTTTTACCAAACCCCCTCCCCAAACCCACCAAAAATAGTTGGAAACAAAAAATGAAGTGACAGTTGCAAATAGTGCATGGTTACTTACAAACCAAAGCTTTTTGCATGCATAAAACCTCTACGTTGTTGGCTTCCCTTTAGATGACCCATTTCTCTGCTATCTCAAATGCATATCAATGCTAAAACTTTTTTGTTTAAGTCCCACACTGCAGATTAAGGTCAATGATTTTGCTTAGAACAACATGTGTCCCAAAGAGGTAAGATATAAAAGAAAAAAAGAACCCAATTCCAATCAGTTACTGGAAGAAATAAAATGGTCTATCTATTAACACTTATCTATTAAATAACCCCACCGTGTGTGGAGTTGGAGTACTGGAATAGATTTTATATGGCTAAATGGGCTTCAGAAGAGAGTAACCATGCCTCTTAAGGAACTCAAAATCTCAAAGGAACAAAATAAACCTAACAGAGACTGGACAAAGACAAAAACAAAAACAATGAGCTGCAAAAACATAGAGAAAGTATGTCTAGTAATCTAAGCATCCCATGCAGTACTAAAGCTAAGTATAATTTACCATCTTGACGTTTTGTGGTGTGGTTCACTCCAGTTCTCTCTCAGATATTCATCACTGCTTCAAGATACTTATAGTACAGACCATAGGACAAGAAATCATGAACAAGAAGATGCATCTACATGAATCAGCCTCTTATCACACAGTTGTCTGAACTATTTAAATTGCACTCTGGGTATGTAAATTTAAAGTAATTGAAGAAAAACTTTATTTTCAAAGCTATATTCTAAAAGGAAAAACAAAACCAACTTAAATATGCACCAGAAAATAAATGCCCACCCAAGAAATTTAATGAAAACAATTAAAACTAGAAAATAGTTTTCATTGACTCCCTTAAATTAAGTGATTTATTAAAAGCAACTGTCCATGTATTAATCTGGGCTAAGTGAGTGGAAACCAATATGAAAAATTGAATATTGCTCTGGACACCCCCTGTAACACTGAGAAAGAGCATAGTGCTGCTTTTGTTTCTCCTGATAGGGGGTTGTATAAACAGAAGACAATTTTTGAAATACAATAGAAGTTGAACACAGAACAGTGATCTGGAAACATTCACCCTCGAATGTCAAACAGTGCTTTTATCTTTCATTCCTTCTTTGCCTATATTTGTTGGCAACAAGAGCTCCCAAAACACAGGATCATGTACGTTAAATGTTTTCAGGATACATTTTCTATCACAAAAACAGTAACTGCCTAGTTGGGGAGGGAGGTGTGGGTGGGTGGGGGATGGGGGGCAGGATGAGAGATAGGCTGATTCCTTTGCAGATATATGGTTTCTACTGAACACGTTGGTGTTTTTGTTGATTTTTTTTCTGAGTTCTAAAAAAAAATGCCTTTCATTTGTCCTTAATTGGAAATGACTTGATGGTTTCCAAAGCCTTTGTTTAAAGCTCACAGGATAGCTGTACATTGACTTGGCTGCCTAAATGTGAAACTCTGGCCTTCAATTAGACACCCAAGTGAGAAAATTATGAAAGTAACAAAATTATGTTTTTAATAACCATTTATTGTCATCCAGTGTATCTAACTTAATATCTTATGTCTTCTTTGACATCTAGTTAAAATGTTAGTCTCATCTAACTGAAATTGATGAAATCTAAAATGTATAATTAATGACCTCCTTTGCAGAAGAGTAGAAAATTAACTTTATTTCTTTTAGAAAAGGTGTTATGCTCATGAATAACCAAATTTTCTAAGTTGTTGGAAGTAGTTTAGCTTAATAGACTTATAAAAAAGATCACAGAATTTTTTTATTCTTCCTTTGCAAAAGAAATAAAAGTTGCATCTACTGTAACACTAATGCTCAAAATTAGAAATTTTTGCTGGCTACTTCCATTCACAGCCCCCACACTCAGTGCTTGCTATACCCTCCTTTTTTTTACCCTTTTGTATAATTTTTGTGCTTCTCTGTCTCCCTCACAAAACATTAAATTCTTTTTGGAAAGCAGGAATTAGGTCTTGTTTTTACAAGCTTCAGCACATCTATTTCCAAACCCAACAATGTGTACATAGAAGATGGTCAATAAATGTTTGCCTATGAATATTTTAAATTTTAAATTGATGAATATGCAATAGACTGCCTTTGTTTCTGCACACAAAGATCATTGACATCACATCGTTGATGACATCAAGACTTCCCAGTGGGGAGATAATTATGAGCCAGCCCATGTCCACAATAACAAAACCTTTCCCCCCACCCCTGGCATGGATCACTATTTGACTGAATAATATCCTAGTCCACTTGTCCCCAATGCAGGCGGCTCTTGATATTAAATATGTGTCATGTGCTCCAAGTTTGAAGAGCTTAGCTGTGAGAAAAGCTTTATTCTAAGGAACTATAGAGTGCCAAAGAATCCCATCTGGATAACCCCCCTCCATTCTTCTAATCTATGCAAAACTCTAAAGATGTCCTGGATAGGAAAAGATAGAATTCCTTAGACAGGTGCTTCAGGAACATAATTATGTGCTTTGCAAGATGACCCAGTGACCTGGGTATTATTGGAGCAATGATAGTAGTAAACACATAAGTTTATAAAGTATTTGTGTAATCTTCTCAGGGTAAGTATCTATAGAACAGAAGTCCATGTGCTTAGCTTATTTCACATTCCTACTTTAACCAGGTTGAAAATAGGAATCCTCACTATGGAAAGAAAAGGCTAGAGTTCAATCTCCCCATCTCTAAGAGAAACAAACATAGCTAGCTTAAAGTTGTGACCGGAGAATTCAGAGTCCTTGTCCAAGACTAGACAGCCCAAATCATCAAGCCCAAAGACTAATAGTTGAACTAGAAATAGATTTTTAACAGTAATGAAAGGGCCAGAGAAGTCAGAGAAAGACATACCAGCTTAGGGAGTTAGAGGAGTTATAGTTAGGGAGTTAGCGTGTAAAAATAATGTGATACTATTCCATATGCAAATCTACCTGTAAGCAAGAAATTGTTAGTGGCCATAGTTATTTTTGACTTAGGAATTCTTATTTTTTCAGTTCCTAAAAATAAAGGCCCAAGAATCGGAGCTTATAGAATTCAGAGTCAACTCCTTCTAGGAACAGTTTTAGTTGTACTTGTTTCTGTCCTAAAATCAAATTCAGAGATACATCAATTGACTCTGCAAGGGAGGAAGAGCATTAATGCAAGAGGGTCAAAGCTGATGATGAAGTAAACATTGGTAAAGGCAGTTGAAAGCTCCTGGAGACTCAGCCAAAGAGAACTATGTCCAGTACCAGCACTGAGACCAATGAAGGAGAATTCAAGATAACTCAAATGATTGTACTAACACATCAGCACACACAAAAAAGTGCGATTAGAACAGCTAATAACCTCTTGAAAGACTAAAAAAAAAACAGAGTAAAAGACAAGGCTGAATATTTTTTAAAGGACACAAGTAGATATCTTATACTCTCCTTGTACTGTACAAAAAACTGTATCTGTGAACAATTCAGTTGTCAAAGTTAGACTGGAGGACTCAAGTTAGCTTTCAGGGTCAAACAGGAGGTTACTTAGATGTTAACTTATAGGCAGATGGGACCAGCAATGTACATTCCTCATAATTCTCATGAAATGACCAGTAGGCATACACAATGTTCTTGGCTTTGAGGACATAAGATAGTGGGTAAAAAAGATAAACTCTGTTTTCATGGAAATTTCTGTTCAGATAAATGGGTCAGTAAGTGAAATATATAATATGTAAAAATGATGATAAACTCTATAGAGAAAATACATGAAAATGAGTCAGAGCAATAATACAGGTGATAGGGCATTTGCCTTGTATGCAGCCAACCTTTATTCCATCACTGGAGCCCAGTGGTCCTCCAAGACTTGCAGGACTGATCTCTAAGCACATAGCCAGGAGCAAACCCTAAGCACCTTCATGTGTGACCCAAGAAACAAAACAAAAATACATGAGGAAAAACATAAAGAATGTGGCTAGAAAAAAGATTATATCTATAAATAAGGTGTCCAGAGGTCCCCTTGAGTAAGTGATGCTTGACAGGTGACAACTTCAAACTATTTACCATAAAAATGTGGGTTTTTTTAAAAAGTGAATATTATAGATAATCTAGAAAGAGAAGAGAGGAAAGAATTCCACATAGGAATGTTTTTCCCTGAGAAGAATTTGTGGAAATGAGGGAGATGTGTTGCCCAGCAACCAGCAAGAGGTCCAGTTTTGAATCATTTATAAGGAAGCTAGGAGTTCTCTAGATTTACTACCTCCCTCTTCAGAAGAATGGTGGACTCTGACCTCTGGGGCAAACAAATCCTTTTTCTGTCATGTCCTTCTCACAAGCTGCCTGCTGCCTGACAGCATCTCTCTGGGTTGGTCTTTAGTAACAGGACTCCATCTGGAACTCAGAGCACTAATGGAACCTGGAAAAGGAAGGGATGGAATTCATTTCCTTTCTTTTAACACATTTGTCTTTTAGCTTCCACAGGAAGAACTCATCAGACTGCACAGATTGCATAATTTCTTTCCTGAAGGATCAGTGAAATTTTACAAAACAGAAAGACAAAGGCAGAACCAATATCTAATCTTCAGAAACGTGAATTTTCTCATTGAGTGTCCGATGTATCTCTCAGATACAGACATGAAAGATTAAACCATTACAGAGAAACAAACTCTTGTCTTGATTCTCTTACAACTATAGTCAGTTTTTCACCCTCTCTCCCTCTTGCAACTTTAAGATTATCAACTCCAAACTAATGTCTGTTTATGGCAGAGAAAAAGGCAAAACAATACAAACCAACCATCTTTAGCATTTATTGACTCCTAAATATTACCTTGTTGGGAGAGATGATTAATTCCTCATTAATGAGCCATTTAAATCATTATTTATTTATTTATTTATTTTAGTATAGCTAATAGAAACATCACTTTGCACTGTTTCCAATAATAAACTGCCATTGAGTTTTCAAAACTCTGGAGTTCAGAGTAGCCTAAACAAGCACTTTATACTTGAGTAAGAGTGCTAACCAAAGTAACACAGAAATCCAGAGAAAATCATTTGAAGGAAACAATAAAATTAACATTTTTTCAATACTAGCAAAATGCAATTTAAAACATCTCTCTGAACTAAAAACCCAATGAACATAAGCTACCTGTAAATTGTACCAGAATAACTATTGACTGCTCAGAACAAAGAAGGTTGAGTGACTTGGGGTTTTCTTGCTTTGTTCTGTTTCTACCCCAAGTTGTGCCCAGGAGATCCGGGGGGCTCCTGGTGATTTACAACTAATAGGGTCATCGATTTAATACAAGGATCCAAGGATAAAGTGAGGCTAAAGGCCCTAAGGTACCAGGGATTTCTCACACCCCCCTAGGGATTGTAGAGACCACTAGAACCATATCCAGGGATAAAATGTGGGGACCACCAGGTCTGCACCTAGAAATGCCAAGAGACAATGTAGTTCTGGGAATTGAATTAGCATCAGCTGCATAAAAGGCAAGCACCTTTACCCCTGTACTATTTCTCCAATATCTGATGTGATATTTTTCACCCAATAACCTATTGTAGAGGTGTAAACAGGTCAGTTTAAACAGTGGACAATGTCTCATAATAGGAACAATGATCAGTATGACCACTCTGACTTGTCAAGGATAATTTTAATATTTAGCACAGGAAAATGTGAATATTCTTCTAATATTCAATGAGAGGAATAGCATATTTGAGACTCATGGCACTCATGATTTTAGCTTAGTCTGATATGATGAGCACTGTCCCTTTTTCTTTCTACAGATTATTTTCCTGTAAGTATTTTTTGATAAGGTTGCATTTTTATGAAACTAATATTCTCTTTATGCAAATGAATGTTATTTACATATATAAAACTAGTTAAGAAATCAAAATAACATCCAATTGATATTTACAAGCAATTTCATCTGCTTATTTTTCAGTTTCATAGAATTTAAATTTAGCATTTTCTGACTTGTATTCCGTTAGATTGGTACACTTAAGAGTTAAGCTGATTTTCTTTCATTAAAGTTTAGTTTCTGTGGTTTAATCAGTGAACATGTAATTGCCTAAAGTATTCATTTTATAAGATTTTTCAATAAATTATCAAGGATGTTTAAATCTAAAAACTGTTGCTATTTCTGTACTTGTGGTCATAGATACACAGCACAATTTTTGCAGCTAGTCAGCTTGCTCTACTTTAATCTAATAAACCAGCTGGAAAATGGTTCTGTTCTCTCTCTGCTGGATTCTTCTTTCTATCCTTTTTTAAATATGGCCTTTTCATACCTGACAACCCATCTCAAAGGCCATAGGGTTTTCTATTTCATTATTCTTTGGTTAATCAACTAATAGTTAACATTGAAAGTGTTATTAATGTTAGACACACAGTGATGGGTAAATTTATCTAATTCTTATTATAATCTTAGCAGATATTTACTACCACTATCTTTATAAATATGAAGAAACAAATACACAGAGGTCAACCTTAGAATATAATATTCACCTTTGAGGTCTGTTATGTTCTCATTAAGTGCAAGGAGATGTGTGTAAAACATGTAGCTATGCAAGATTGCATTAAATGCAATGAGATATGAGAGGCATGGACAAGAATGCACAATACACTCTTTATGCTATACGCATTCAAGTAGAGCTCACTCCCACTGTAGTTTATGTTCCTCCATTATAGCAGCTGGTTATCCATGTTTTAAATATTTATTTAGTAAAATGACTTTGAGAAAAGTGTATAACAATTTTTTGTGGCATGGCAGTATTTTTATCCAAGCAGTTATTGTTTTGAGCCCAGGCTCTTAATCAGCATAGTATGGACAACCAATATATCATTGATAATCTGTCAAATCAATATTTATTGTCTGCCTTTACTATGTAAAATTATTATACACACCACATTGATTTAGAACTAAGAACCATAGCAAAATTTGAATGACAATGTCCCAGTTTTGACATGAAATTAAAAAAATAAAATATGTACACCCAATAAAGTATGCATATACTCTAAAATACATATTTTAAATTTAATTAATTAATTAATTAATATTTAATATTCGCAGCTGCACAACCTCTTATTGTCTAGTTCTCACTCTCAGAGAACCCGGCAGGCTACCGAGAGTATCCTGCCCGCATATATGCTTGGCTGGGAACACCTGTAAATGTGATTAGATGCTGCCCCCAAAGCCTCCATCCCTCTCAGAGAGCCCGGCAAGTTACTGAGAGTATCCCTCCCATATGGCAGAGCCTGGCAAGCTACCCGTGGTATACTCAATATGCCAAAAACAGTAACAATGATGGTCTTCATCCCCCTGGCCCTGAAAGAGCCCCCAGTATGCCATTGGGCTACACTAGCACATGACAGGGATGAATAGAGACATTACTGGCACCCGCTCAAACAAATAGGTGAACAATGGGGTAATAGTGATAGTGATAGTGATAGTGATACGTTAAAATATTAAAAACCTAGATTAAGATTCCACAGATCATCTAACTCAGGAGAAAGAGAAAACGCAGAACATAGTTCCCAAGTGAGAAAGAGATGATAGTGAATCATTTCAGTTATGACTTTCACCTCACTGACACTTTTTTAAGTCAATTAAAAAATATAGTATACGGTCAGAGAGCTAGTATAGGGGTTAAGGCACTTGCTTGGAAAGCTGCCAACCCTTGTTTGAGCCCCAACATCAAATGGTTCCATGTATATAGTTAAAGTAGCAAACCCCAAGCACCATAAGGTGTTTCTCAACAACCCCCCAAAAGTAAGATGGTATCAAACCCCAAGCACCACAAAGTGTTGCCCATCAACCCACGCAAAAGTAAGGCTCTAGTCTTTTTTTTTTTCTTATTGACTCACACCTGGTGATGCACAGGGGTTACTCCTGGCTCATACACTCAGGAATTACTCCTGGCGGTGCTCGGGGAACCATATGGGATGCTGGGAATCGAACTCGGGTCGGTCGCGTGCAAGGCAAACACCCTACAAGCTGTGCTATATCTCCAGCCCTAAGGCACTAGTCTTTTTTATTTATTTATTTATTTATTTATTTATATTAGTAAATCACCATGGGGTACAGTTACAAACTTACGAACCTTCATGTTTGCATTACAATCATACAGTGATGGTTTACCCCTCCCTCCACCAGTGCCCATTCTACCCCACAAATGTTTCCAACATCCCTCCCACCACCACCACCCCATCCCCCACCACCCCACTTTGCCTCAGTGGCAAAGCATTTCCTTTTATTCTCTCTCCTTTTGGGTGTTGTGATTTGCAATAAAGGTATTGAGCAGACATCATGTTCCGTCTATAGTCTACTTTCGGCACGCATCTTTCAACTCGAATGGGTCCTTCCAACATCCTTTACTTGGTGTTCCCTTCTCTATCTAAGCTACCTTTACCCCAGCATGAGTCCAAGCCGTGGAGCAGGCCTTCTGACACTTATCTCTACTACTCTTGGGTGTTAGTCTCCCATTCAGTTACTTTATATTCCACAGATGAGTGCAATCTTTCTATGCTAAAGCACTAGTCTTGAAGTGATTGTATCAGCTGCATTCACGACCCTGGCTCAAATTCCTGGCATTACATACAGGTCCCTGAGCACTACCAGTGGTCACTATTGGGAAGCGATATAGACAGTGATAGTCCCTAGTACAGCCGGGTATAGCCCCCAGCCCAAATCACCTAAAAGACAAACAAAAGAACAAAAAAGTGGGATAGTAATTGGAGATAATAATATGTGCCTTGGAGTAATATTATTTGTATTAAAACAAATATTTTATATGCCATATGTAACTATGTGAATTTTTATGTAGTTAAATAGCATAAGTTCATCATGTCACAGGAGTTGCAGGCTTTGATTAGCTCTACTCTCATTATGTTTTGTTTGCATATTTTTCCATAATAATACTTGGAAATATTTCTATGCTACTTAATTTATTTAAGCCTCATGTTCCCCATCTTCAAAAAGGTAATAGGACTAAGTTCTATGAGAAAGTACAACTTCTTTATGAAGTCTTTTGTAAGCCCAAATAGGGTAAAGTGAGAAAGCAATACTATTAATCTGTGGAGAGAAAATGTTAGCATTCTTAAACCCAAACATAGCTACCAATTTTTATCCAATAATCTATAAAATAAAACTAATATATAATAAAATCAGGAATGACCTGATGCATGGATGTAGTATAAGTAGGTCCAGGAAAGAGTTTGATGATGCCACTCTGGTTATTTGGGATGTGTGTCTCCTCCAAATGTCTTGCTTCAAAACAAGCACTGAGGTCAGAGAGATATCCCAAGGGGTTAAGCTCATGTTTTGCATGTGGGAGACCCCTTTAGATTCCAAACACTACATGATCCCTCAAGCACCACTAGAAGCAGTACCCAAGTACCCAGGGATGGCCCCCAATACAAAACAAATAATCAGAGGACAGTTTTATATTCTGCCATTTATGTGAAAACAAATGTTCTTGTTGAATTTCTTTCAGTTAGTAAAAACAGGTACTTAGGTAAATGTATATAATTCTCTTATCTCCAGAGCAGAGTTTTCAAACAACAGGATATACCTGTAGAGCTTTTGTGAGGCATAAAGAAAATAACAAGGTACAGAGAGATAATTCAATGAACTAGATTACAAGCTTTGCAAGTTGGAGTTGGACACCCAGATTCTATTTGGCCCCAAGCAATAGCCAGGAGTTTCTCCTGGGCACTGCTGGGTATGTCGCCTCAACAAGAAAAGCAAAGCGTACAGTAGTCATTCAATAACAGTTGGTTCTACTAACATCACTGCTGATGCTGTTAGCTTGTAAACTCCTTAAAGACTGATAATCTATCTTTTTCATCTCAAATGTCTTAGAGAGACCACAGACTCAGATCGAGCAAATTAGAATCAATGTTCTATATTTTCCGTATATGTGCAGCTAAACTGCCACAATTCCTTTGTTCATACTTATTAGCACAGTGTTTTCCATGAGAGTTAGGAAAAATATTTATATTTACCAGTTAGTCACACAATAAAGATTGGCTGTGGTCCAACATTTTAGGGAGAAAAGAAAAATTGAATATAAAATTTAAAAAATTTTGAAGATAAAATCCTATATATAGAAGTGATGTCCAAATGAGTTTTCATTGCAATAGCTTAAATTATAACCACGATCACAATCACGATCATCCTGTTGTTCGTCGATTGCCTCGAGCAGGCATCAGTAACATCTCCTTCTTCCCAGCCCTGAGATTTTAGAAGAGCCATATTCAATGCTCTTTCAGGGATAGGAGAATGAGACCCATCATTATTACTGGTATTTGGCATATTGAGTATGACACGGGAAGTTTGCCAGACTCTGCTGTGCGGGCAGGATACTTTAGGTAGCCTGCCGGGTTCTCCAAAGGAGAAACGAGAGAATAAGATGTCTCATAGCCCCAGCGTCCTAGCCACCGATGGGACCAACCTGGCGCCGGCAGCAGCCGGTGCGTGGACGCATACCCACTGAAAGATGGGGGGTCTAAGTGGAGAAGGCCCAGCCCCAATCCGAGCAGGCCTGGAGACCCCAACCCCGGGACCCGCACACCTGGGCCTCCCCGCCGGTCCTCCCATGCATGATGATTATAACCACATTGTTTTTTAATTTTCAAAATACTGATTTTTGAAAAATTATTTACTTTAGCACTTCTACATTTAAAATTAATAATTCATATGGAACCAAAAGCTGCCCCTCACCCCAAAAATAGCAAAATCAATCCAGAGAAAAATAAAGTAGTAGCCATCAACTTTCCTGCCTTTACCCCAGAATATAATGCTACAGTAATCACTCAGTAGCATTACTGAGGTAATGCTTTTACTGGGGTAAAAGCATGCACTCAGACAAAAATTGGAAGCCTGGAAGTAAACTCCCAAAGAAATGGACACTTAATTTACAACAGAAAAGTCAAGAGAATGAAATAAGGCTGGAGCAAACCTTCAACAAACACTGTTGGGGAAACTGAGTAGTGAGTATTCATATATGGAACTGAACCTCTGTGTCACAACATGTATGAAAGTTCACTCAGTCTGGATTCAAGGATTGATGTTAAACATGAATTCATAGAATAACTGGAAGAAAACAAAAAAATCTCTATGATCTTAGTATAAGAAGTACTGAAATTGAAAATTTCAAGCACTTTTACATTTTAAATAAAGTTTGACTAGCTTTGTCAGGTGTACAACCAAAAATAGCATTCTATACACAGGAGTCTAATTTATCCATTCAATGGAGGAAATGTTAGGTTAGAATAAATAATATTTTCTATTTGGCACTATTTATCTATTAATTCATATACTCTTCTGACAACTCTCATGAGAGAAGACATTTTATTATTACCTTTTATAGATAAAAGAACTGAGGCACAAAGAAGTTTAAAACTTTGTTCAAGGATTTGGAGCTGAAGAAATAACGCACTAGACTGGATGACATGCTTTCCTTACAGGAAGGTATATCAAGCCCAGGCAACTGTTGGGAGTATAAACGTGGAATAGTACCTGGAAACTGCTGGAGGTGGCATAAAAACAAACAAAAAAACAATAACAATACATACTAAAAAACTTTGTCTAAGAACAGAGTTAGGAAATGATGGAGCCAGAATATAACTTCAGAGAGCCTTAACTCAGACCCTATGCTCTTCCTTTCTTCCTCTACTATTTCTGTAATAGAACATCAATTGAAAAGAATGGGACACATTTTTTGGTTTCCAACAAATATCTTGGTTTTTACAAGTTGAAAAAAACTTTGTAGAGTACTACATGGATCAACTGTTGTTATAAGTTATATGGGCACAATTGTCTTTCTGTTTTTTAACTTTGAAAAACCTAAAACTTTAGTATGGCCTAAACTGACAGTACTTGAGTTATGAATTAGCTTGGAAGCTGCTTTCTTTGATGCCAAAAGAAAGCAGCTTCCCCCCCCCTTGATGTGGCAAAAAAAAAAAAATACAATTTTTTTAAAGGTAACATTTGAGCTGAACTCAAGATTTGCTTTTTAAAAAACAATCTGTAATCTTCAGTTACCAGTGGCTGATTTCCAGGTTCTATTTTGAAAGTGATAATTAGGCCTAGAAATTTTTTTGCTAACTTTGTTATGTAAATCACACCTTTGGGGGAAAATTGGACAAAATAACACAATAGCAATAGAAAACCACTTTACCCTGAATGATTTTTTTCTATTCAATCAGATGAGATATGTGCTAGGCATTTTGCCATACTCCATGATTCCTAGAGCATTTAAAACTCCAGTCTCCAATTTAAAGAAGAATAGTCCTTGTTTGTGTTTATTCTAACCTCAAATATAACTTTGAGTTACTCCCAACTTGGGTCGCCGCCCATCACCCTTTGACGAGTTGGAGACTCAGTATAGAATATTCAACTACTAAAACTACTATCACTTTTCTTTTTTTTTTTTAATTACCTCACCTTCCCTCACTTCTAAATTTTTTCTTTAGAAAGACTAAAAATTAATCTTTTGTTTGTAAATTTATAACATATATTTCTATATTGGGCTGGATCAATTGCACAGTGGGTAGGGTGCTTGCCTTGCACGTGGCCAACCCGAGTTCGATTCCTCGGTCCCTCTTGGAGAACCCAGCAAGCTACCGAGAGTATCCTGCCTGGCAAGCTACCCATGGCATACTCGATATGCCAAAAATAGTAACAACAAGTCTCACAAATGGAGACATTACTGGTGCCCGCTCGAGCAAATCCATGAATAATGGGACAACAGTGCTACAGTGCTACAGTGCATTTCTGTATTATTTTTTGGTGCTGGTACTGACTTAATTGCACAATGCCTAAAGACCTTCTTATAAAAACAATCACCAAATTAAAAAAAATCTATAACTCTACTGAATGCCAATCAGAGATAGCTACTCCAGAACAGCTGAAAAAGAGAAGAATGAGAGCATGCTGCTTCCCATAGTAGAAGGCAAAAAGAAAATGCTCCTACTAAATAGCACTGAGGACCCTATTCTTGCTCCTCAAAACAGTGTCTAGTTTTGATAGGAAAGTCCAATTCCAATGATAGACTCAAGACATCTGCAGAACTAAATATATTCCTAAATGCAGCACAGCTTGAAAAAACAGATCAGATCTGGTTTCAAAATACTATGTTGTTAACCCTTTTCAAACTGTGGAATTCCTTGACATGATTATCGTTAAAGTTAAAGAGAAATGACACAGAGAATTATTTGGTATGCAAATATTTGATTCTATCCCAAAATAAGACACTCCCACGGCTGCATTCTACCTGAAATGTCTCACTGTATGACACCCAATGGCTTGCCTATTGCTGAAGACTAAAACAAAAGCAAAATGAATAGAATGCTACTATTCATATGAGGAGGTCAGAATAGAGAGGCTGACTCATCAGAGAGTCACTTGCAAGTCAGTCTTTTCTGCCATCAGTTTATTTGTTATGATGATCTGTACAATTGCTGTTTTTCTTTCCTTGTTCCAAGCAGAAACATAAGGTCCAGGACAGAGAGAGTAGAATCCTTAATGGCGCCTTTCTTTCTCATTTCCCCACTTCACAGGATAGCCAATTGGCTCCCATCATCAATTGAACACAATTGTCTTTGTCATCCCGCCTCCTCATGCCTTTTTGCTTTAATCACTTGTCAGTGTGCTTTTTGTCTCTTGAAAGGATAGGTTTCCAGAACACATGTGGTCTTTTTATTGCTTGATAATATATTTACCACAATGCAGTGTGTTTACAAATTACCTACTTTAAAGAAGTAACTTTCTCTTCATTGATATTCTTCCCAGTGGCAGGGACTAAAGGAATAGCGGGAGTTTTCTTTTCAAACTGAAGCTCTGAGCTTTTGTAAATAAACTGATGATAGACTGGTTGAAACAAGTCTTCCCCAATTTCCTAATGATATTTCCCTTTTCTGCACTTTGGCAGTATTAGTTGGAGTATATATTTGATGTCTCGTTCTATTCCTTCTTATCTTCAACTTGCAGTGATAGAAGCGGTTTCCCTAATCTGCTACACTTCAAAAATGCTTAGATAAACTCTATCCTGTCAATTCTGACTCAGTAACACCCGAAATATCCAAGAACTTGAATTATTTGTAATGCTCCTAGAATATTTTTTGTTCATATTCACATCCCCAAAAAGAGATTGTTTGCCTTGTATAGATACTGTCATTGTCCTCCCGTTGTTCATTGATTTTCTCCAGCGGGCCCAGTAATGTCTCCATCGTGAGACTTTGTTACTGTGTTTGGCATATCGAATATGCCACGGGGAGCTTGCCAGGCTTTGCCGTGCAGGCGAGATACTCTCGGTAACTTGCCAGGCTTTCTGAGAGGGGCAGAGGAATCAAACTCCGGTCGGCCTTGTATAGAAAATGTGAAATATATTAAGTGGGACACCATATCTATAAGTGCATAATTTCTTCTAATATAATTTCTCTCGATATAATTTCTTTTAATTCCCTAGTGATCCTGAGACTGACAGTAATCGAGACCTTTTATTAACAACCATAAAATAGCAGAGAATGTTAAAGTGGAGATATCAATGCAAAGAAAACCTACATGGCTGAAGCACACATGTAGGGATTTAAATGTTTGGTTGGAATCAGTGAATAAGGACTTTTTAACGCAAAGTCAAGGAATGTGGATTTATTTTATTAATAACTAAAAGATAAAATGTGACCCTAAATTCTTAGAGTATTATGATCCAAAATTTTTAAAGCTTAATTCTGAACTCATTTAGAAGAATGAAATTTATGGGAAAGACTTCAGTCAGATAAAACCATCAATGCATCAGTGATAAGGAGACCCTGTTTAATGAACAAATTGTTCATGAAGCATCAAAGAAAACTGTCAGGTTTTAGAGTAGAGGTGAAAGTTCAAATGGCAGGTGAGGTCAAAAATTATTCTTGAAGACCTAAGAGGTAGTATAAGCAGGTAAGGTGCTTGCTTTATAGTCAGCCAAACTGGGTTTTATCCCTAGCACCATGTATGGTGCCCCAGCATTGCCAGGAGAATCGCTGAACACAGAACCAGGAGTAAAGCCTCGAGCAACACTGCATTTGACCAAAGAAAACAACAAAAAAATAAAGGAGCGGAGAGGGGAAGGGACGAGATAGGAGGGAAGAGAAGGGGAGGGGAGGGGAAGAATGTGGGAGGGAGGGGAGGAAAGTGGAGGATAGGGGCGGAGCGAGAAGGAAAGGGGAGGGGAGAAGAGAAGAGGAGAAGTAAAAAGACAAGAAAAAAGAGGTAAAAGAGAAAAAGAAAAGAAAAATGACTTCTTGACAGCCAGAAAGATAGTACAGGTGCTTGCCTTGCCTGTAATCCCTGGAACTATTTATGAGCCCCTAAGCACCTCCAGCTGTGATCCTTCAGCAGGGAGCCAGGAGTAAGCTGTGAACACAACTGGTATGCTTCCTCACTCCCTTGCCTGTCCCCAGTCCAGGAAAAAAAAAGAAAAGAAAGAAAAGAAAAAGACTTGAGTGAGTCTCAGATTATAGAAAATGTTTGTGTTTCCAAAGTTTTGAGAGAAAGATAGTGACTACAGTCATCAATTTCTTACTTGGAATTCAGACTCTACTTAATTTTGGTCACTGTCACTGTCACTGTCCTCCTGTTGTTCATTGATTTGCTCAAGCGGGCCCAGTAACGTCTCCATTGTGATACTTGTTGTTATTGTGTTTGGCATATTAAATATGTCACAGGGAGCTTGCCAGGCTTTGCTGTGCAGTTGAGATACTCCTGGTAGTTTGCCGGGCTCTCTGAGAGGGGCAGGCCGGCTGTGTGCAAGGCAAACACCCTACTGCTATGCCACCGCTCCTAAGATGCTTAGTAGTCCTTGGAGATTTAGGTCCAGGAGAGAAGTCAAAACTGTAAAGATAAATGTTGGATCAACTACAGAGAGATTCTACTTAAAATAGCATAGAGAAGATTACTTCCCAGGGAAATTGAGAGGGTATGGGACCATTGGAGCCTTAATTTTGGGACTGATTAAATCTTCTGTCCTGCCACTGAACTTAAGAGCTCAGTGAAGACATGATTTGGGAGGTGTGAGAAAGAATAAACCAGTATGGAAGGAGCAATAGAGTTACTAGCAACATCAATAGCCTATCAATCAAACTATGCCAACTACTGTTGGGGGAAAAGCCTTCAAATTTCTGTGGTTTAGCACCAGTTAGGGAGTATTTCTCACCTATGACACAGTTTAATGAGTTGATGGGATTTGAAAGTTTAAGGTAGATGAGGAACCTAACCCTACTACATATAACCATTCAAGGATCCCACTTTTCTGCTCAATTCAACTGTAGTACCAAGACCAAGACTATCCTGGAACAATCCAGATTTTTAAAATAGAGAAAATGGAGTGTAGGAAATTTATAAGACATTTTAGAAGTCAAGCCCAGAAGAGCTATTTACAGGTTTTTCCTACATTCTACACAGAGAACACTTCAGTGAATCTTTCAAAAACCAAAATGAGTAAGATATAATTACCACTAATTTATATGAAAATTTCTTGGCACTACCAACTCAAAAAAAATACAATTAACCAATCATACCAAATAACACGTACACAAAAGCCTAAAATAACACTAGCCTATAGTCAAAGCAAGAATGTTTTGACACATACACAGCCTATATAAAATATTTCCCAGAAAAGGAGCTTGGTAGTGCCATTCACTGCTCAGGGTACCTTTAGTTTGACTCTGAAAATAAACATTGGGGGCCAGAATGATAGAGCAATGGGAAGGGCAATTGCTTTGCATGCAGCTCACTTACATTTGATTTTAGAATCCTGAGTGTTCCCCTAAGCACCATCAATAGTGATACCTGAGCACAGAATCAGAACTCCCAAATATCACCTGGTCTCGCCCAAAATCAAAAACAAAAAGGTGTTTCAAAATTCTTCCAAATGTACTTTTCTTCATGCTGCACCTTGCCATCTCAGTCAGGTAGTGGTGACCTCAATGTCATCATGTTTGGTTTAAAAAATTATATCTGAAAAAAATTATAGCTGTAATAGAATTTTTGTCAAGTGCTTGGATATTGATGCTGTTTATTGTTCTTTCAATTCAATTTTATTTTCAACTGGCTGGTGTTTAGCAATGGTAATTTTTGCCAACCTTTTAAGGGCTTAAATTTTCAACTCTCATTTTTTAGTCTTTTCTATTTTGGAAACTTACCTATCTTGGGAAACATTTTTCCAATTTAGCCAACAGAAGTCAATACACATTATCAATTTGATTTTTTCTAATCTTTTTCTGTGGAGCTATTCTTTCAATAACAATGTCATCTGCCTCCCAAAATATTGGATGATAGTTTTACAAAACTATTTACTATCTAACACAGATTGCCATTTTTTCAGTTGTAAATATTAGTTTCTTTGTGATCTACCTCTTCCTCATAAGAGAGGAAAATTGGACACAGACATGTACAGACTGAAGACATTGTTAAGACATGGGGCAAAGAAAGGCATCTACAATCCAAGGACAAAAGGAGAAAACAGATCCTTCTCTCAAGATCCTCAGAAGGAGCCAACACTGCCAACACCAAGATCTCAAAACTTTAGTCTAAAGAACTGTGAGAAAATAAAATGTGTTATTGAAGCAGTCCCATCTGTTGCACTTTAATACAGCCACCATAGCAAGTTAATCGTTTCCTAGTTGCCAGGTATCATTAAATCAACAGATAAAGAAAATGATTGTACAGTCTCTTACAGATTGGTATAGGGTATATTTCTAGGAGTTTGGGGAATTATGCGTCATGACCACCTCCAGAAGATTAGCTAAAGCTCAATCACATGGAAGCTCTACTATTTACTTTTTTCCTTACTTTTGGGAAAAATCTCCATATTGCTTTCTATAAAGGCTGAACCAGATGACATCCCCACCAATAATGAATAAAGGTTTCCTTTCTCAAGAGTAGAATAAAAATTCCATGTCTTAGTATCTACCTCTCAAAACAAAAAGACTTTGATTTGAAAGAATATAAACAAAGCTATATTCATTATAGTACTTAATATAGGAGCTGGAGAGATCATAGAGAGGGTAGGGAGTTTGCCTATAATGCGGCTGACGCGGCCGACATGGCCAACCTGAGTTCAATTCCTCTGCCCCTCTCAGAGAGCCCGGCAAGCTACCAAGAGTATCTTGCCCGCACAGCAAAGCCTGGCAAGCTACCCGTGACGTGTTCGATATGCCAAACACAGTAACAAGTCTCACAATGTTATTGGGCCCACACGAGCATATCTATGAACAAAGGGAGGACAGTGAGAGTGGCAGTGACTTAATAGACTAGCTAGGATATGAAAAAAAGTCAAATGTCCATGAATGGATGAATGGATCGAGAAGGAAGTTGTGGTGTGTGGATAGATAGATATCATGTTAGCATGATGTACACATGAAACTATCATTGATAGTATTGTAAATCATAGTACCTTGATGAAAAATAATTTTGACAAAAACAACCAGAAGGCCTCACCTTTTTGTAGAAGGTGCCTTTCAGCTGTTACATGAATAAAAGGGAAGTAGTTTTGATAACCATGAACATATATAGTAAAGACTGCAATAGCTTTCACCTCAAGTTGGATAGCCCAAATCTGTTGTGGAAATAATATGACAGAAAAAGTATCTTTTCAAACATAATTGGAAATAATGTATGTGTGTATATATCTATATCTATATCTATATCTATATCTATATCTATATCTATATCTATATCTATATTTGCCTTGCATGTGGCCGGCCCCACTGACCCAGTTTCAATTCCTCCACCCCTCTCGGAGAGCCCAGCAAGCTACCGAGAGTATCTCGACCACACAGCAAAGCCTGGAAAGCTACCCATGATGTATTTGATATGCCAAACACAGTAACAACAAGTCTCACAGTGATGACATTACTGGGCCCGCTTGAGCAAATATATATATATGACTTATTCTAGGCACCACTAGTGTGAGTTCTTCAACCACAACCACATGTCAGACATGGGTACCACACGCTGGCTCTTCCCACCTGAGCTGCTCCTTCATTCTCCAAAAACCTCCTTCTCTGGCGCTGCTCATGTTTTTTTTTTCTTTTTCTCTCTTGCTTTTCTTGTTTTCAGCTCCTTTCCCTTCTGCTATACTATCTAAATCTTTCCAAACCCCCAAATCTCTTTATGGAACCCTCTTTTCCTGCCCCGCTTCAGGCCCCTTCTCTCTGAACTCAGCATTTATGATATTATTTTGCCATAGTATCCTTAAATTTACCTTAGACCACTTTCTTATGCTCAACAGACTTAAAATAAAGTGTTTTTTTATATTTCTAAAACTTCTGGGGCTTTCACAATTTATTTTATGGTTAGAATAAATTTGCATGAATCGTCTGCTCATTTTCTTCTTTTACAAAGTCATAAGTTGGCAGATCTTCTTTCAGTGTGTTGTCTAGATATGGCCTTCCCTGGTCAAAAATATGGAATGATAACCTGGTATAGACTCTCTTTTTTTCAACAGAGAAAAGGATTTTTTACATTCCTAATAGAAATAAAATAAAATAAAGAAGGGTAAAGGGAGGTATATCAAAGTGCTGGAGCACTTTTCTATACAGAGGCCCTGAGTTTTGTTTCCCCAAAATGGATAATTCTCCCAAGCACCCCAAGTAATGGTGGCTCCCAGGAACACTGGGACAAACTGAAACCTTTCAGGTCTTCATGGGTTGGCGTGGCCCCCGGGCACAACCCTCCAATAAAAATTTAAAAAAAGCCTAGGGGACAAGTAGCTCTAGCAAGTAATAGAACACATGCCTAATGCCTGGTGTGTTGAAGTCCTAGGTTTGATCCCCATCACTGCAAATCTGCCCCCAGTGTCAGGGAACAGCCCTAGTGGCTTTCTGAGCACTCTGGCCAAACACCCATGACCAGTTGACTCTGCTTAAAATATCCCTCCATCCACCAAGCACTGCAATCTGTGGTTACTATTTCCAACCAGGAAACAAATTCACCGTAGAGCATCTTCCTCTCTCTGTGAGAGCTTTAGGAGTTTCTTTGCCTTCCTGGGAGAACCCAGAGGCAATCTCAGTTCTCCTTAATTCTTCCAAACAAAATGCACAAGCCTTTTGAGGACTGACTAAAGTGATAGTACAGCTATCTTTGGGTGCTTGCTTTGCACATGGCCAACTCTGGTTTGATCCCCAGCTCCTCATATGGGTCCCTGAGCCTCAGCAAGAGTAATTCCTGAGTGAAGAGCCAAGAGTAAGAGTAAGTAAGCCTTGAGCATGGCAGGTATAGCGCGAAAGAAAGAAAGAAAGAAAGAAAGAAAGAAAGAAAGAAAGAAAGAAAGAAAGAAAGAAAGAAAGAAAGAGAGAGAAAGAGAGAAAGAGAGAAAGAGGAAGGAAGGAAGGAAGGAAGGAAGGAAGGAAGGAAGGAAGGAAGGAAGGAAGGAAGGAAGGAAGGGAGAGAGAGCACAAATCTTCTCTCAATCTTAGTATCCCAACGAATCCAACCAATCTACAGTGAATCACAGGAACTGTGGCAGGAACAGTATCATGGTTTCATTGCATGACCACCACAATTGCTTGTGAAAATTGTAGTCCCAAGAGTAAAAAAGCAGAATAGAGAGACTTCTTGAGATCCCGACATGCCAAAATCATACCGGCATAACTGTGCTTCAATAGAGAATCTGTGTAATGAGGGAAATTAAATTGAGTACTAAAACAGAATAAAGTGATTCATGAAATAATTTTAGCATTGTGATCTTCTACCCCTACTGCAGCTTTCTACATTATTAGTTTATGGCTATAAATCATGATTACATAGAAATCAGCCAGTTTCCTCCCATCCAAGCTCTAACCCAGCATGACCCCTGCTGAGCTTCTGAGATCAGGCATGTTCATGGTGGAATGGCTGAAGACAAGAATGCGTTTCTGACTGAGCATGTTCTATGAAATAATAACAGGCAGCATTTGGGAGGACAACTGTCTAACAGTAAATTGGCCCAGTAGAAAAACAATAAATAGATTTAAGCATAAAAAGCATCTATCGTCTCTGCAAGTCTGCTGGCTGGCAGGGCCACAAACAGAGCTTTCCAAATCCTCCAGAAGCAGCAAAGGCAGACTCTGAGCACAACTGAGAAGGTGGGAAAGGCAAGTCATAGAAGCAGACAATAGGTCTCAGGTACTGAAGACAATTTCACGATGATTTTCTTGACATACTTTTGTATGGTGCAATTTTGAAATTCAAATGTCCTACAGTGTTACTGGTATCAGAAACCCATTCGTCTTTGTTCACAAGCCTGAAGAGCAGAAGAGAAACTTTCAATTATGTTTAAATGTTCATACCACTTAAGGCCCAGATGCTGAGAAGTCTTCCCCAACTTCAACATGAAATATTTTATTATGCCAATTATGGGAAACCCAATCATTCGAATAATTCATAGAAAGAGGGACAAAGTACCTGCAGAGTCAAGGGAAATGATCATAAAACTGGCCATGGATGTAAGCACAATGATACAAATGTCCTCCAATTTAAATAATCTTCATTTCTGAAAAATAAAGAGAATTAATAATTCATTCTTCCCTCTAAATTACAAACAAGTGTAGGTACATTTAAATATAACAGTCAGATTAAACATGATAAATAAACTAGTTTAGTTGAAGTCAACTCAGACAAACTAGCAACATTCTCTCTTTCTCTCTTCCTCTCTTTTCTCTCTCCTCTACCCTCCCTCTCTTTCAGAATAGCATACCATACTGAAAATATATAGTAAATAAGACTTCATGAAATTTTATATAATTTTTAAATAAAAATAACTTAAGGGTTTTCATTATGAAACACCAAGAGTGAAAATAGTAGAGTTGGCCTATTTTTTTAGTTTTTACTTACAGAACATATTTCTTTATTTATAGATATTTTAAATCATATTTGTTCATTACAAATATAACTGCTAATTACAGAACTAAGGTAGCAAGCTGATTACCTGCAAAGGTTTCTAGAACTATTTTCTTTTATCATACAAAAGTAAAGTATTTTTTTAGTTCTTATTGTTCTTTTTTCTTACCATTTTAGTAAATTTGTCTGCCATCAATCGAAGTAATATTAGCATGTTTGTGAATTTTACAAATGAAATCCTGTAGTCTTTTTTAAAAGTCTAATAGTTTTTTGTTGTCAGAAATTATTCTTTTCATCCTCTTTGCTATGTTTTCTTTAAAAAAGGCAATCTTAAGGCTTATTATAAATAACAAAAATATTTTTTGAAAGAAAAATCTTGTTTCAATGATCCTTTTCAATTCATTGCAGAACTGCTTGTTACATTAACAACAATTCTTTTGCAGTTTCTCAACAGCACTTTCATCTGTCCTGTCTTTAACCTTTCTGGCTTCGAATATGTTAAAAGAAGATGCAAATTACAAATAAGCACACCTTGATGCTTTTCCAGAAAGAAGAATGAAGGCCTTTGGCTGCATCTCTAAATGAGTAATTAGCCAACTTTGCCTTCTTTGCGATCCTTCCTCTGCCCCAGGTGGGAGAAAAGGTAAAGGGCTGTCACAGGTCCACTCTACAGGGCTTAGGCAGTGGGCTCTTTTTGTGGTACCACATATTTGTGTGCATAAAGAAGAGACCATCAATTTGGGTAAACACTTAAAGATGCCGCGTAATCACCTCTAACAACTCACGTATATGACTGCACATATCTGTGTAAGTGAAAACATTAAATTCAAAAGTGTTTTTTTTCTAATACTTCAAACAGACAACCCACATCTTCACGAGGGAAATGAATTCTTACTTATTTAAAAGATAGCTTATGTGCTTGGAAGCAAAACACTCCACTAAACAATATCATGTGGTGGAAAAAATAAAAGGAACAAAGGATGTTTTAGTGACTGGGATTTGTTGTGTTAAATAAATGCAGCATAAAGTTTACATATTTATGTGGGCGTAATGATGTAATCCAATCTCAGAAAACTCATGCCTTTCCAAGATGATGTTGGGATATATGCATTCCTAAACACTGAGATTAACAATACATTTATATGAAGCTACACACGCTGTTTATTAAAAAATATTGTCATATTTAAAATAAAATAAATACCAAGACCTGTCATTCATATAAAGAATGTCTGGTTGAAGGTCCAACAAGTTTTTTTTTCAAGCACTCTTAATTCAAGTTACATCTTCTTTGCCTACTATTTTTTTTAATTTTACTAAAAAACACTCTCCTGTTTTTTCTCTTTTTATATTTGCCTGTGTCTCCAAAAGCTCCTTTACAAATATACAAAGCATACCCAATCACATTCCTTTCCCCACTCATAAGAAGTAGTTGGACTTGCATGAAAGTTCAGCTACATGGAGAAAATTACTCAGCACAGTTGTACTCATGGTTTCATATTAGCAGAGAAGTGTCTTGAGACATGTGTGTGTGTGTATATATATATATATATATATATATATATATATACAAACATTAAAAATCATGATGTATAGAACTGGAGAGAAAGCTAAATGAGCTAAGCCGTAGTTTGCATATGGAAGACCATGGTTCAATCTTCAGTCCTGCAAAATCCCCCAGCACAGCCAGGAGCAACCCCTGAGCACTAGCTGGGAGTAATCCTCGACATCACAGGGTGTGGTTCCCCAAACAAAATAAAATTTTAAAAAATATATAAAATCTGGCTTGAAGAATATACAGAAGCAGGAACTACGTGTTAGAGTTGCTACAATTCATCTAGGGGTGTTGTTCAAAACATTTGACTACAGAATTGTTGCTCTACCCCTTCTTTCAATAATCTCAACAAATCCAAGTGCCTTCTGTGTATCATTTCCCCCCCAAATTGCTTAATCCTTCAATGTCAGGATTTTGACACTAACATTCCTTTACCTCATAGAATGATGTATAAATGTATGGTAGCTACCATGGCCACTTTATGTTACACATGTAACATATATATTTAGTCATTTCATTAAGACTGAAAAGTAAGTATTATTACTGTTATGCCCCACTTGACAGATGACAGATATTAAGGGACAGAGATGTTACAACTTGCCAAAGTACAAATCCAGATTTTTAAGTGCAAAGACAAAATTCAAAGCAATAATATGACCTTTAAGCTAAACTTCAACAAGAGACACAAATTATTTCTCCTATTGAACTATTGAACTGGTCCACAGGTGTAAAAAGGCTAAAATTCAGTGACCTAAACTGCTTCCAAGGAAAGATTATCAAATCTATCACCAGTTCTTGGAGATAGTGACAACTCCATTATTTACATATTAAAAAGAATCAAAGTCTTAAGGTAAACTTTCTCAGTATCTCTCACAATATGAATTGCTTTCATTTGGGGTAAAATAGTTATTTATTCCACATGATTGATGAATAGCACAGTGGAGGCTGGAGGGCTGGAGTGATAGCACAGTGGTAGGGCGTTCGCCTTACAAGCGGCCAACGTGGCTGACCGGAGTTCAATTCCTCTGCCCCTCTCGGAGAGCCCGGCAAGCTACCGAGAGTATTCGATATGCCAGACACAGTAACAACAAAGTCTCCAATGGAGACGTTACTGGGCCCGCTCGAGCAAATCGACGATCAACAGGAGGGCCTTTATTTTATTTTATTATTTATTACATGATTGATAGCTCATGAAACAGATTTAGCATTATCCCTGTCCCTTTTTCCAAATGATGATAGTAAAATGAACTGTCTCCTCCCATTTCCAGATGCCCTCATAAAGAACTCCCAGATGAGAATCATTGAGCTAAAAAAAAAATGGAATTTCCGGATGAAATGTCAGAAACCTAAAGCAAGAGGCTGAGTATAAAATTGTGTTTGGAAAGAGTATGTAAAGGAATGCTTGATAGGCCAACAAGAACTTTCCAGACCCTCTGAGAAATTACTGCCACCTGAAAAAGAGAAAAGCCTAAAAACTTATTTTCACTGCTTGACATTAGCTCTTAAGAAAGATCATCTACCGTCCTTACCTGCCCAATATCCCTTCCATAATCCATCAAAGACCACAAGTGGAATGAAAACAACTGAAGTAGTTTTACCACTCAAGCTGGCATTCACACATACAGAGAGAAAGAGAAAGAGAGAGAGAGAGAGAGAGAGAGAGAGAGAGAGAGAGAGAGGCGCATTTGTTCCTAAAAGCTTTTCTTAAATAAAGTTTTTTTCTCATTTTGCTATATAGTCTACATATCATGTTCATCCCTTTAAAGTATATGACTTAAGGGGGTATGGTGCTGCCAGCAGGTCAATCTGTACCTGTGAGGCTAGTGCATCAGCAGCCTGATGGCACCTTCAGACTTCCAGATACCCCAAAATTGCTGATGTGCCTTTGGCCAGACCTCAAAAACTTGGGGCAAAGTTTACTAAGAAAGTAAACGGCCAAAAGTTAGGTATGTGGGAAACACACCCACAAACCACCTCTGGCACAGCTATATAATTGGAGGCAAGGCTCTCTGGTTCCTGACTGAACTGCTTAATGGTCATGATCCCAGAGACTCAGAAACAAATCTCTAAACCCAGTGGCTTTTGACAGAAATGCGTCCGGTCCCTGCAGTAGGTTACTGGTGCTGGGCCAACCCAGGTGGGAATAGGTTTTGTGCCTGGGCCTGTTCCCCCTGGTGGCCCAGTGGCCATCATCCTCCAGAGGCCACTTGGACAGTCAGGTTTGGGCCTGCAGTGACGAGACATGCAGGGCCTCACAGGATGGGGGTGGAGCCGGTCCTGTCCTCCCCACCCCAATGAGACCCGAAGTCATCACCCAAGAATGACCTCTCTGGCTCCTGATCAAGCTGCTTAACGGCCATGATCTCAGAGACTCAGAAACAAATCTTGAAACCCAGCGGCTTTTGGCAGAAATGCATCTGGACCCCACAGTAGGTTACCATCGCTAGGCCAACCCAGGGGGGAAAGGGTGTTGTCACTCCACCTGCTCCCACTTGGCGGCTCAGTGGCCGTCATCCCCCAGAGGCCATTGGACAGTCAGGTTTCGGCCCGCAGTTATGAGACATTTTGGGCCTCATAAGATGGGGGTGGAGCCAGTTGTGTCCTCCCCATCCCCAATGAGACCCCAAGTCATCGACCACGAACAGCCTTTCTGGCTTCTGATCAAGCTGCTTAATGGCCATGATCCCAGAGACTCAGGAGAAAATCTCGAAACCCAGCGGGTTTGGGCAGAAATCCCTCCAGATTTAAGTGTTAAGATTTTGAAATTTCAAAATTGCGCAGCCACTACTGCAGCCATGTAACATCATATGTTATTCATAGAACATATAGAAATAGAAAACAGATTGTCTACTGTTGCCTTTTCAGCAGATCTGAGTGTTGGGGTAAAATCTCAAATAATAATGGTGGACCTGGTGTCGAAATATTGAATGTAATCAAAGTAGAGAGAGAGTATGTGGAAATCATCTGCCCCACAGGTAGGGGGGAGGGTGTGGGGTGGAGGTATACTGGGGTTGCTGGGGGTGGAGAATGGGCACTGGTGAAGGTATGGGTGTTTCATTGTATGGCCGAGACTTAAACCCGAAAGTTTTGTAACTGCTCTTATTTATGGTAATTCAATAAATAAAATTATAAAAAATGGGGGAAAAAAGTAAGGTGGCATTCATGCACAATTCAATCAGCTAATCAGTGACTGAATAAATAGCAGTACTCCTGCATAAAAAATAAAAATAAAAAAATAAAGTATATGACTTAGAGTATCGTTTCAACACAGAACCTGCATCTAGGAAATAAAAATGTTTGTTTAGGTAGACTCTGAGGGTATCTGCCCCTAAGGACTTCAGTGTGTTATTATCAACCATTGCTCTTTCCGTGAGGGAATGGAGTTATTCAGGAAGAGGTTGCCTGACTCTGCAACTACCTTCTTCAACACCAAATTCATGGGTAATGCACTGTCACCCAGCAAAATTTCAAACGGCTTCAAATAACTCTGTCCGGCAAAAAGCCCCTTAGTCAGTGTTTCCTTACAGGACACTTGTATCTGTGATAAGATGGCTGAATTAAATATGATCACATTAGTAATAATAAAAGGGGAAGGCACAGGTTTGGGGTGCCTTAGTGAAAGAACCATCATTTATTGCTGGGTTAACTGAGCTGAGATTTCCAGTTAAAGTGCTTTGCTTTTATCTCTTAGGAGAATAAACTTTAATGGCAGTGTTCTACAAAGTTGAAAAGCAAAAATTACAATAAAATACAATTCCTTTGTAAAATATGCTTGATGTGTTCTTTCAAACTTGATCTTTTGTTACTAACAATGAAGATTTAGCACTTACGTAGCACTTTTAATCCACAAAGCACTTTTCAAATGCTAACTAATTAAACATCACAAGCACCCTGGGAACAAGAAAGTTATTATATTAGACTACTTATAAGCTTCCTGTAACATGTATATTAAATACTTTATTTTGGGTTCATCAGAATATTAGTGACATGGATGAAGACAACTTCATTTTAACTAATTAATTGTCTTCTTTACATAATTCAATAGAAAGTATTATTGAAAGTATTGATTAGATATCCTGAAGTTTTCATTTAAATAGAATATGATAGGGCTTCAGGTTCTTAATGTGTATTTGGTGTGACATATTGTGATTTGAAAATGTAATATTAATTGAATATTTCTAAATCAACCCTTGAGAAAGGGTTTAAAAAAAAAAACATCAAAATTGCTAACATTTATCAAGCCTTGCCTGTGCCGGGCACAACCGTAAGTGGTTTACATTTAGATTTACATTTATTTAATTCTGGCAGTGGTTTTTTACCAAAGTAGACATTAGTCGCATTTCACAGAGAACTCAAAGAAAGGACGTGAGAGAATGTGAACAGGGAATGTGAACAGCTAGTAAGAAACTTAGCCAGGCAGCCATTCTGGAGACAGAATCCATGCTCTTAACTCTATAATACACTGTTAGATTCACAATGGATAGTCTTTCTTTTTTTAATTAGAAATGAAAAACCAGTGATATTTTATTAAAATAAAAGCTGTCCATACCTCTTAGATTATGTTCTATATGGGGAGGGGAGACCCCTCAGCAGTGAGTCATGTCATCATGCCATGCTGTGTTGTGTTGTTTGAACCTGGTGGTGTGGGAACTATCAGAGCCACAGACCTGAGGAATAGGCATGTAGAACCTGGGAGAGAATCTGGGATCTCACCCATGCAACACTGTAAATCATTTTTCCAGTACATTTAAGCAATCTTAATATGAGAGAGAGAGAGAGAGAGAGAGAGAGAGAGAGAGAGAGAGAGAAAGAGAGAGAGAACTTGGGAGGGCCAGAGAGATAGTACAGGGGTAAAGGTGCTTGCTTTGCACATGACTGATACCAATTTAATCCCTAGAACTGCATGGTCCCCTAAGCACGCCAAGCAGAGTTAAGAGTAGTCCTTGAGCACCTTGGGCTTTGATAAAACTCACCCAGTCACCCCAAAGAAAGAGGTTGAACAGCAGTGCAGTCTTGAATGTGCATGGTCCTGAGTTTGTTCCATAACACCACCATGTACTCTCCAGCACATCTGGTGTGACCACAGGTAGCCTTCTTGAGCACTGCTCTGAGTACCCCCTCAAGTAAAAGAAGCTGAAGTTCTGCCCCATTTCATGTTGGAAACAATAATGAAAGGTCTCGAACTTCAAAGATGGATTTTAAGGTTTGATCATTATTTTAAATGCACACATATTAAAAATATTCTGACACTAACTGCAATTAAATTTTTGAATTTTAATTAGTTGATTTGTTAATAACGTCTAGAACAACTGTTAAACTTAACACTGAATGGAGGGAAAATGCCATATGTAAAATTTTTTTCTTTAAATATGTAAAGTACTAACGATGTGTTTGTGTGTGTGTATATATCATAGTATTTAGCTTGTTCTTAGCTTATACTATATATTATAAATTATATATATATTAAGAATAAGAACAAGATCTCTATATTTAAGTTAAGAATGAGCTAAATACTATGATTTAATGCATAAAGATACATGACTAGGTTGAATCAAAGTATAGCATTATTCTGCAATAACTTTCATTTTACTATGAATTAGATTTATACTTTAGTTTAAATAAAACCTTGAATATCTCTCTCATTAATATGCAGAGAAAACCTAAATGAGGAGCATAAATTTTGTCCTTGTCATACTGTTATGGAACATAGACTCCATTGTATTGTCAGTGTTTTTCAAATTCAACTTTAATAATGATACAGAGTTCTCAACCCTAGGTCTCGCCAACACAGGGTGAATCTCCAAGGCAGTTCTCATTTCTCTTTCTTTCCTCACCACAATACACTCTTCCCCCACCATTGTCTCAGTGTCCTACTCGTTCCTTGTCCCCTTAAAGAGTAAGAGTTACAGTTGTAAGAATCCAACCACACACAGTCAGGCGTTAGAAAATAACTCAAAGGGAAAAAAAGACCCTAGCGATTACACCACTCAGCGAGAAGACATTGGTATTATATAATTTTTTTGGAGGGAACACACCAAGCAAAATTCAGGAGCTACTCATGATTAGGGTTCGCTTCCAGCAGTATGAAGGGGCCCATGCAATGACAGGGACTTAACCTGGAATTCCAACATGTTTCCAGTTCTTTGAACTCTCTTCCCAGCCCTTACATTACTTACTCCTTTATTACCTTTTATCTCCTGCTAAATGATTCCATTACCTCATTTCTACTCCTTGGAAGTATAAACACAATCTCATAATAGTTTAAAAACTTTGACATATAGTTTACAAGTAACTATGTCAAGATTTCTAAATTATTATTAAAATAATATTGGTTATGAGCCAAAGATATCGTACAGCAGATAATAGCTAGTCCAGGTTCCATCTCTAGCACCACATATGGTCCCTTGAGTACCACCAGGAGTAATCCCTGAGCACAAAGCGAGGAGTAAGCTCTGAATATAAATAGGTGTACTCCACCAAACCAAAAAGATAATACTACTATTAATAATAATAGTAATTTAAAGTATATTATCTCTCCACTTTGAATTGCTCATTTCCTTTGTTTCATCAGAAAGGTGACTATTTTAAAGGTATATGTCAAGATAGAAACAAAAAAAATTTAGTAATAATTAAAAAAATTTACACTTACCTATTAGAGTTGTATTTTGACGGTGCCAGAGAGACATGAAAGTGGTCAGGGTGCTTGCTTGCATGGGACAGGCCTGGGTTCAATCTTCGGCACCCTATATGGTACCCTAAGCCTTGCCAGGACTAATCCCTAAGCTCAGAGCCAGGAGCAAGCCCTCAACACCACCAGGTGTGTCCCCAGCTCCAAAACAAATAAAAGCTGTCTTTATTTTTTTAAACTTCTCTTTGAATCTGAACTACATCTTCAGAAACCCTGTACCTGATATCTGTGTTATGGTTCTAATCAAAGCTCCCTAACTCAAGCTATGGAGCCTAACCATCAGACAAGTCTTCCAACTTAAAAGTCAGTCATTATGGTACAAGCACCAAATTTGATGACATAAAAAATAAAGTTACAATAAAAAGAGACAACTAAGACCCAAAAAAGAATAGCCCCAACTACGTGCTAGGTGCCTCACAGTGTATAAAGGGTTCTGTATGCACACTGTCATTTAAGTTCCAAACTAATCTTGGCAAGGTTGATACTCATTTTTCTAAGGAGGACAATACTAATATTTTTTCACATGATAGAAAACATTAGATTTCAAACATGTATTTTTATCTATTGAAGTGCAAAACAAGTAAATTCTTTCTCTCCCAACAGCACAACTCATTAAAAGACTCCAAAACTGCCTTGTCTGGGTCATATACCTAGTACTTGCATCAAACACTAAAGGACAGAAGAATGAAAAGCTAAGATTGAACAGAACTAGTTCTTTAGCCCACTCCTGACACTGAAGCATGCAAGGTAACGTGACTGCCATTTCCACCATACTCCTAGGATGAGGGAGAAGCCTTTCCTTTAATAACACACCTATTCTGGCCAAATAAAAGCCACTAGATTTAATTAAAAGGTTTCCATTATATAAGAAAGATATGTTTATATTATTATTTTTTCCTCTCCTAAAAACCATGACAGTTGCATAAAGAAGGATATTTATGAGTTCTCTGATAAGAGTGTAGAATAAATAAATAAATAAATAAATAAATAAAACGACATATTGGCAATAGAACCAAATGCAGTTTTCTATAGATAGCACTGACCTGATGCTGCCTCAATTTAAAATTCACTTTAAAAATTGCCACCAGATGAACTTTATGTCCAGCTTTAGCTTTGAGGAAAATAAAAAATACTCAGTGATTTCCCATAATGGTTTGCTTTTGCTTGGAATTTTTACTAACAATTGTGCATGTAGTTGTTACCCATTGTCCTTCGTAACCTAATTTTTTTTAACATCTAAGCGGAAGGGGGGAAAGAAGAAACATATGGACAAGCTTCCTAATAATGAAGAATGACCTCTAATTGAGATGGGTTTTACTGTGAGATAAATTGGTAAAAGCTCATTTTTAAAGCATGACTTAAAATTATTATTTCTCTTAATGGCTTTATTTCCTGACAGTGTAAATTCATATGTAATAACACTGAAATTGGTTTACAACTGAAAGTGCTGAAGGATTTATTAATTCTTTTAATTCTTCACTACATATGAAAGCTTCCTATATAGTCATGCACTGAATTAAGCAGTAAGGATATCAAAGAGAAGCTTCGTGTCATAGAGGAAAGTTCAGGAAACACAGATGGCTACCAACCACTTATGCTCAGAGAGTTATGACAGCACAGAGGAACAAACACTTAAATTTCCACTGATGTGTCAGAGAAGGTCTTACAAACGAAGGTCTTGATAGAGAAGGAAATTGCCATTATTTTTAAATGAAGGCATAAAAAATGGTATTTTAGAAAGAAAAAGCAGCATGCACTATTCTAGGATGTGTGGATCATCTATGTCACTGGTAGGCCAAGGTGCAGGGGAAAGAAATGCCCCAGAAACTGAGGGTAACATATATAACAGGAATATTGCATCATGCCAAGGAGTTTGGAAAGACAATTCTAGAAACAGGAAATAGGTTGGGTGACAAGAGAAAGACTTGTCACACTGATAGAACCTAAACTAAGACCAGAAGTCTACAGAGACTTTGCAGAGTTCAAATGAAAATTATTAGTAAGAAAGAGCTAAGGAAGGGCAGAAATAGTTTCTCTCATGTTGAGAAGACTGGTTAAATGATGAAACTAGCAATGACATTAGGAAAAAATAGAAGAAAAAGAATAAAAGAGGGAAGGGAGATGGATTAGAAGAGCGATCAGAGCTATGATTACCTATGTAACAGATTTAACTTTGTTTTTCAGAATAATTGCCATATAAAACAATCTGTTTTGAGAATCATATTATTCTTTTATATATTTTTGTTAATGTCCACTTGAATGTATTAATCATGTTAAATAACATATGTGTTTAAATAACAGTATGAACCAAGTAAATTTTTCCTATGGTCACTGTGTTATTATGTGAGGAATACAATACTTGAGTACCAGTAATCTCATGTGTGTTTAGTATTCTCCCTTTGCAAGGATATCACAGGTGCATTAGATAGAAAAATTACTATCTCAATGTGATTGCACTATGTTTTGAGAAAAAAACATTTTAGTTTTTTTCCTTACCTGAACTAGCATCTTCTTTATTAAAGTCAAGAATGTGTGTATATTTTATTTATAAAATTATGTTATTATACTTATGAACTTATTCATAGTTTTAACCTTCACTTTTCACATGCACATATATTCATATGTAGGAGTATAACAATATTAAATATTTTCAAATGTCTTTTGGACAAATTCACAAAACTTGAGGACTATAGGTTGGAAATATACTAATTAACAGAAACAATAGCAACTACTTGTTGAATGTATGTAGCATTTAGTAGAAATCTAAGAAATATGATTTTTACTATATTATAAATTTTTAGTTACCTTAAGTAAGACACTAAAAAATATTCAAAAATATGGCTTGGTATTTTTTTTTCACATCATATGTTAGAGTGGAGAGGTTTGGGTGTCTAGTCGTATTTCACTGAGTCTTTTTCATTTACTTTTCTTAATGCATTCAAAAGTTGTTAAAGTTTCTTATATAAAAATATGATTGATTGTTATAGTGACAGTAATTGCATTTTAGCAAAAGTAACCATTATAGTAATTTTCTTCAAGGAAGAGAAATCTAACTAACTTAAGTAGCTAGTTACTTCCTCATACATTAACTTTGAAATTTTTACATAAAAATACTTGATAAAGGAAGCACAGATGAAGAACATAAAATGGCATTCAATATTTCTAAAACTACTTACATTAGGAGATTCACAATTTTATGTGGAACTTAATCACAAATTAAGTGAAACAAAATATAGGGAAAACTTAAAATTCTGTACTGGTGGGTCAATTAAACTTAAGTCCTCAACTGAGGCCTTCTGAAAATGAATTAAAAAAAAAAGATCCAAATGTCTCTAATCACCCCTGTCATTGTCACTGTCACTGTCCTCCTGTTGTTGATCGATTTACTCTAGTGGGCCCAGTAACATTGTGAGACTTGTTACTGTTTTTGTCATATCGAATACGGCACAGGTAGCTTGCCAGGCTTTGCCATGCGGGCAAGATACTCTCGGTAACTGCACAATATCCCTAACTACAGAACACAATGACTATTTTGAAACCAAGATTTATTTTATCATGTCCTTAGAAAATGGTATCGAAACAAGTTTAAGAAGATAATGTGATTGCAAAAAAATTTTTTTTAAAGAAAAAATAATAGTGTATGTACATAGACACGGCACAATTGCATAAAGTAACAACTTGTTCATGTCAAATCACAAATGAAATAGCATTAGCATTTAATTTTATGTATTCCACTGCACACCTGAATATTAATTAGCAACTAAAATAGGAAATGTGTGGTACTGCACGTATTGATAAAATCTCTGTTCCGTATTCTTCAGACACAAGCAATTTAACATGAATTGCATCCTGGGAAAAGCTACTTATCATTTTTACAGTTTCCTTTTAAATTTTTCCCTTATTATTAAAAGCATTATACTAATTTAAAAATCAATCAAAAGCAACTGCAATGCTAGCTAAAACTGGAATTGCATTTTCTAATATTTATTGTTAACAATGTATAGACAGTAACCACCGTGAGAAGTATAAACCAGAAGAAGCCTCTAGCTCAGCATGCAAATAAATGAACAGGATTCAAGGCATTCTAAATCCATTGAGCCTACAGAAATGTTTCAAAGGGCAACAGAGAACATGGGTACTTTGTTTCCACCCTCTCCTTAACCCTGCTTTTGAAATGACCCACAGAACTGCACAAGAAAGATTTATTTTGCAGGCTGAGAAAGAGGAAAAGAAAATTAAACTTAATAATTTTTCCCAAGCTGCCTGTATTCATTTCTCTATATCTCCATTCCTTTGTTAGCTCCTGTATTTAAATTGACCTTTGCACTATGATTTGATTTATTTTAGAGTTATTCATCTAGAAGAGCATTTCTTCCACAAAGCCACATTTATTTAACACTTTCTATTATTTTTGCACTATCCCCTACAGATTAGTTTCCCTCCCATTAGTTGTACCATTTGACCCATCAGCTGCACCTATAACACAAATTAGTTTTTATGATGTCTAGCTAGTAATGTAGTGAAGAAAATAACCGTGTGTGTGTGTGTGTGTGTGTATGTGTGTGACCATACACATGTCTGTTCACCTTTGAGTTGCGTTCCAAAATAGGGACTCAATATGAAATTAATAATAAGAGCCAAGAGTGACTGAAGTGGCAGTACACAAGCATGCATGTATGAGGCCCTGAATTCAATCCCAAGTACCATGTGAACCCAACCACTACCACTGAATAAGTCCCATTGCCTTTCAGCACCACTACCACCATCACAACAAAATTTGATAATAGAAGTCTTTCATCAGTGTCCTATTTCCTTGAATGCTGGCTAGAGTCTCAGTTACTAACAGAACACAAGGCACAAGGTAATTATAAAGTAATTACATTAGTAGACATCAAAATGATTTTAAGAAAACCTCATATCTCCTAAGAAAGTCACAGAGATTGTATCGGTGAGGATGCTTCTTGTTAGAAACAACAGAAAACCCAACCCAAAACTGCATAAACATTGAAAGAGGAGCTATAGCACAGCAGGTAGGGTGTTTGCCTTGCACACAGCCAACATGGCCAACCTGAGTTCGATTCCTCTGCCCCTCTCGGAGAGCCCGGCAAGCTACCGAGAGTATCTCGCCCACACAGCAAAGCCTGGCAAGCTACCCATGGCGTATTCGATATGCCAAAAACAGTAACAAGTCTCACAATGTTACTGGGCCTGCTCGAGCAAATCGATGAACAACGGGAGGACAGTGACAGTGACATAATAGTTCAGGGGGTGGGAGAGGCACAGGTGCAACTGATCAAAGTTCCAGATGATTTGGCTGCAGTTGCCACAGTTCTTCCATTCTTTGATTTTGGGCTCTGTCCCTAGGCTAGCTTCTTTCCAGGTTACAATTTTCAACAAGAAACAATGAGACCTTGTTCTTTCTCTATTACATCTCCTCAGAGAGGGCATGTTATTCCTTAGCCAAATAATAAAAGTCCTGAGCATCATACAAATTAGCCCAATTTGGGTCACTCTTGAATCATACATATCTATCTAGTGACAAAAAGAAAAATATCAAAGGTTCCAAACTTATTTGGCATAAAGTACCTTTTTCAAAAAAAATCACTCAGTGCCCCCTGAAACTCTACCATCTAAAATGAACAACAACAACAAAAAATGCCTCTCAGTTGTTCCCAAAACTAATTACAATCACCCCCATCACAAGTATCGCCCAGGGGAAAATATGATAGTAGTCTTCTAACAATGTCTATTTTTTTGAAATTACCTAATTTGGGAGATACTGGAGACTAAACTAACCAAGGTATTTTTCTAGAGCACACTAATAAAATTCCAAGGGTTTTTCAAATATTGAAATGCTTCTGACCAATGATACTTGCCAAGGCCTTCCAGTTCTTTCAAGTGTTTCTCAAGGGGTTCCTCAGAAACCCAGACTGGAATCCCTCTGACCTCTCTTAGTATAGCAATAAAAAGTAATATCTCTAAAGCAAAGATCCGTTACACCCTCTACCACCAATGCAGCAGGCATCTTTTTATATTTGGATGGATCATGGTTGTTAGCACATTTTTTATGTCATTCAATCTACAGTTGAGAGCAACATAAGATTTTCTATGTTGGTTTTCTAAGGCTAACACACACGCATGCACACACACACACAGAGACACACAAACTGGATAGCTAAAATAAGAGTAACTTATTCTGTTATCATTCTGGAAGTGTCAAGTGCTAAACCAAGAGATTGACTGTGCTATCTTCCCTCCAAAGAACAATCTTCTAGCTTCTGAAAGTTGCTGATAGTCCTTGGGGTTCCTTGGCTTGTGTCAAAAGAATGTCTGTCTTCCCAAGGCAGTATTCTATATGTCTATATCTAAATTTCTCTTTTCTCAAAATGATACCAGTCATTGATTAAATACCAGTCACACTCATTCAGCATGACTTCATCTTCAGGGAATTATATCTTCAGAGATCTTATTTCCAAATAAAGTTGCATTTGCAAATGACTTTCATTTACAAGTTCATAGTAAGAATGAATGTGAAGGTTATACAACCTTGTGTATACCTACCAAGATGTATGGCTGCTATGATGGGAAATGTGCACAGTGATAATGGGAAATTTCACATGGACACTAGAACCTTTGATTCTTTGTTCTTTTTATTTACCTGATTATAGCCAATAACTTTATAGTTCAACTAATATTTCAGATTTTATTGACTTCTTATGATGTGAATCTCACAATGCCACTAGGTCTAAATTCCATGGATTTCAAGAATCACTCTAGGGAAGGGATCTGGCAAAAAATCCTTAAATTTGCATGCCAATCCAAACATTATTAATAAAGGAAATAGCACCAGATCACCAGATAAGCATCATTGCTTTTCAAAAATATGTATATATTTTGTTATATACACATCTTGTTCTATACATATTAGTTATAACTCACTCAAAATCTTCCTGAATATATCACCTTTTGTCAGTGTGCATGGTCTTTGTGAGCAGATAATAAAATTCAACTTTGATTGTATTTTTTATGCACTCACCTTTACTAGAATGGTAAGGACTTAAGGATTGACGACATAAACTCTGCACAGTTCCACATCCAAGTGAGACTCTGTAGATGTTAAAACATGATATCCTGGGCAGGAGAGATATTAAAGTGTTTAAGGTGCTTGCCTTGCATAATGTTAATGCTGGATCTATCCCCAGCATTGCATATGGGGCCCTGAGCACTGCCAAGAACAATACCTGAGTACAGAGCCAGGAGTAAACCCTGAGCACTGCTAGATGTGGCCAAAAAAAAAGAGAAGGAAAATGGAGAAAAGCAATGTCTTTATACATGCCAAACAGGAAATTTAGGCAGAACTCTACCAAAAAAACAAAACAAATAATACTAAAAATTTTAAAGGAAGGAAAATGTGAATGATTAAGTAAATACATATAGTAAAATTAAGTGTATACTATTCCATTTATGATTGTCTAAAGTTCTTACTGGTGCTAAAATTTTCCAACACTGTTGATTTTTTGGCATAATTTTAGTATTAAATTAATTGAAGATAAATGCACTAGATATCTATGAACAGTGACCATCACCACCATTACCTGTCCATTACACCACTTTTCTACTTTTAATGTACTTATAAGCCATTTCTAAATTTACCAATGCTTGCTTCAGATTTCCAGTTGGGAGATTATTTTTCATCTCTTTTGCACATAAATATCTTAAATGTTTCTAGAGTTCTTATAGATGATTTTTCTCAATCTTTTCTCAAACTACACCCTCATTGTGAGTAATACATTTGAAAATCTTCATATCCAGTACCTCTTGATACTAGAGAGACCCAGGACTCGATCTCCTTTATCTGAGTGGAGAGAAGGTACATACTCCACAATACTCAGGGGCTTCCTTCAATCAAATCATTGTATTGTCCACCAATAATCTCAATCAAAAAATATATAGTAAAAATAATTAACTGAAGAAAGAAACAAACTAGACGTGACATAAGGACAGTCAGTGGTGAAGAATTATGGACAGTTGGGAAGTGTAAGAATGTGACCTTGACTCTGAGTTCAACCGGACCCAGGAGCAGAGATCCTCTGCCTGCTTCCCCCAGTCTTCAGTGACTCAGAGGGTCACACCCATCAGCCATACCTTCTGCTGGTGCCAGATAATCTCCTCATCAGCCACCCTCCAGAACTCATGGCTGCTTCTCCCCGAAGGGAGCATAAAATGAGACCCCCATAACTATGCCACCAGACTTCACGCCAGGCTGTTTTCACTCAGGGCACCCCAGAGGGGGGCAGGTCAGAGCCCTCCCCGCCCCAAGGGACCCAGCCCCTGCAGCCAACCTCCACTACCCAACTGCTGTCACACTCCAGGCCACTTTCCACGTGCTTGGGCTAAGCCTCACATTTGAGTGAACATATTCCTGGATACATCATAAGACACTCCCTACCCATTTTTCATAATTACAACACTATATTTGATGGAGTTTAGACAGCAGGCAGCAAATCATAGAGGGAAAGCCTGGCAAGCTACTGAGAGTATCCCACCCGCATGGTAGAGCCTGGCAAGCTACCCGTGGCATATTCAATATGCCAAAAGCAGTAAAATAACAGACCCTGAAAGAGCCTCTAATCATTGGGAAAGACAAGTAGGGAAAGGCTGCTAAAATTTCAGTGCTGGGACGAATGGAGACATTACCTGCTCGAGTAAATAGATGAACAATGGGATGAAAGTGATAGAGTGTTACAGTGAAGAATGCAATAATTTTCTATATCAAGACCATAGACATTACCACTGTTGTAACCATGTCATCTGAAGTACAATTAAAACACATACACATAAACCCTTCCTTACCACCAATCATACCATAAATATAATAAAATTAGGGGTTTAAGAGAACTCAATGGGCTAAGCGTGCTTGCTTTGCATTAAGGATGATGAGCACTGACTGCATGCATAATGCTCTGAGTACCATTAAAGGGGAAAGGGGGAGCATGGGGGCAACCCCTTGAGAGAAGGAAGGAAGGAAGGAAGGAAGGAAGGAAGGAAGGAAGGAAGGAAGGAAGGAAGGAGAAATCAAACATTATTTTAAATCCTTAAGATTCCAAGTGTGTGGAAATTATAGAGCCTATATTTTTAAAGGAAAATACAAAGTAGGTTAAATAAAACATTGAGCAAAGATTAGAAAGACAAAACCACACGCTCAAGCACACCAATACATATGGTAAAAGAAACCACTCTGAAAGGACTATATTCTCTTCCCTTTTGTGGTCATCATTGAAGAGGCAGAAGTCAAATCAAGTTCAGTTCCTTTGAAAATGCTGTCCAAAGAAAAATCTATAAAAAATCATTTTAATATACCTTCCCACATTCATAGAAAGGTTGTATAACTTTCCTTTTTTCCAAAGAGCTGAGAGTAAAGAAAGATGTCTGATACATGTTCATCTGAAAGAATGACAAGTTCAAGTTTTGTGAAGAGACTACAAAGGTCAACAAATTAGCAAGTCAGACCCAAGTTTATAAGAAGAAATACATATCTATATCAATTGGAACAGTGGGAAAAATTAATGACACAACTATTCATATGGGCAGTTAGCTCAGCAAAGTGGTTGTCACGACTACAATTGGGGAAAGTCCACCAAAAATCCTCAAATGTATTTTTCCAATCTTGCAAAATACAAAAAGGAAAGGGTAACTATAAGGAAGAAACTACTGAGAAGATTCAGGAATAAAGTGTTCCGAATAAACAACCTTCATTAAAAACTGCTAAAATAAGGAATGAGGGCCAAGATGGACAGTGAAGGAAAAGCTATATATGTATTCTGCTGTCATCATGGCAAAATCTACCCTGTAACTTAGATTAATCTACAGAAAAACTGACCTGAAACCTCAACAAGCCCCTGTCTCAACCAGGGACAGAGCAGAGCACCTAAACAAATTAGAGATATATATCTTTGACAGTACAAAAACCTATCACAGAGCAACACACTGTAATGGGAAGAGATTTCTAAGATTTGGAACTTTGACCTGTAGAGCAGAAATGCGCTTACCTGAATACCAGGCATCACAATTCTGCAATATGAGATTACCTTAAATACCAGGCATCACAATTCTACAATATGATTCTTACTACACTGTAAGGGAAAGCAAGAAACTAGAGTATATAAACAGGAGTCAGAATCATAGGCAGGCACCATTTTGGTGACCTCTTGCAGGCTTGCTGATAGATGCCATATTGAATACCAGTCTCCATAGTAACAGACCTAGAGAGCAAATTCCAGAGCAGCAGCCAGTGATCTGAGAGGCCCTTATCATGATTGCTTACACCCCTCCACATTTGACTGTTAGCAAGTAACAGTTGCATAGTCCTACAGAAAGCATTTTGTGGACTCCCAAAATGTAGATACTATTCCACTATTACTCTCAGACAGTCTCAGAATTACCCTCTGACAGTCTCAAAGGGACACAATTTGTGACTAAGGACCCAGTCTCCTCTTAAGTCTTTCCTGGTATAGATTAACCAACAACACCCAGGTCTGCATGACAATGGCATCCTAAAGGCTGCAGGGCACCAGCAACCTTGAACCACTGGTTGCTGCCCTGGCCCTCTAAATTGGTCTCACAGCTGCCTACAGGAACTCGCAATTTTGAACTCATGTCACATCTAAGGTCTCTTGAATTTGGCACATAGTCACTGCTGGGCACATGTGACTGTGCACCTCTGGTCACAGTATAAATCTGCTCAAACTTGGTGCACAAGAGCCCCCAGGCACCAACGAGCTTTAACTCCTGGCTAAAGCCCAGTTTTGTTCAGATTTGATACACAGGTCCTTTGGGCACTATGATTTTGAACATTTGGTTGTAGCCTAGAGCTGTTCAAGCTTTCTGGTCCCGGCTTTTCAAACCCTCACAACTTTGCACCACAGATTACTATTCAAAACCATTGACCTTGACTCTAGAGCTGTTTCCAGAAACTAAGTGACTGCAGATCCCAAAGTTACCAAACAGGCCAGCACTATACTACAACCATTGTCAGGCACTGTGACAAGTCCACTTTCATAGGATGAGCAAGACTGGCTTGGATTTGACTGCTACAGAGAAATCTGGGTTGTCTTTGTGAACTTGGTGTTAAAACCTCTGGGAAGGAGGGTGGGGGGCACTTGTGATCCAAACTCCCAAAGACTGCCCCAGACAAACAAAATCAGAGCCTTAAACACTGCCTGACATCTGCCTGACATTTAGGACATCACCATGAACCTCTATCATGGCCTAAACACCCTTGAGCATTCCCTCACCTCAAGGCCTTGTGTATAACTAGGTCTAATGAGGACACAGAAGAATTTATTTATGGATATTAACAAAAACTGAGAAGAACCACATGTTTATGAGAGCTATGTAAACTCCTTGATAAAGACTTCAAAGCAACAATCTTAATAATGCTCACTAAATTACAGAAATTAATGCAGGAAAAAAATCAAGAAGGAGAAAGCATGAGAAAATTCAAACAGAAATCAATGAGCCAAAGAATATAATAACTTAACAAAAAATATAATAGAGGGACTCAAAGCAGCATGAAGAAGCTAAAATCTGAATGAGTAAGCTCAAGGATATGGTAGAAAATGCCATCAAAAGTACATGAAAAAAGAATAAATGATTTTAGAAGGAAATGCAAATGTTTATGGACAATATTGAGTACAAAGATAAATAATTGGACTTCCAGAAGAAAAGAAAGAGGTAGAGATTTTATTTGAATGAATAATAACCAAGAACTTTCCCAAAGGAGACCAATATCCAGAGTTAGGAAGCTTAAAAAATTTGAAACAAAATAAACAGACACACCAGGACACATTATAATTATAATTGTAAAAATTCAAAGATAAGGAGAAAATGCTACAATCATTTTGAAAATATGAAAGCAAAGACACTTATATAAGAGAACTCCCTTAGGACTGTAGATTTTTCCATACGGTTTTTGTTTGGTTTTTTGTTGCTTTTTTTTTTAATTAATTTTTATTAGTGAAACACCATGAGGTAGAGTTGTAGACTGACAAATTTTTGTGCTTGGGTTTCGATTACACAATGATCAAATACCCATCCCTCCACCAGTGCCCATTTTCCACCACCATGGATCCCAGTATCCCTCCCACCCCCATCCCCCCATCCCACCCTGCCTCTGTGGGAGGGCATTCCCTTTTGTTCTCTCTCTCCTTTTGGGTGTTGTGGTCTGCAAAAGAGGCATTGAGTGGCAATCATGTTCGGTCCATAGTCTACTTTCAACATGCATCTCCCATCCTGGGAAGATCCTCCCAACACCCTTTATTTGGTGCTTCCTTCTCTATCTGAGCTGCCCTTTCCCCTAGAATGCCCAGCTGGCCTCTAAGTCATGGAGCAATCCTCCTGGTACTGATCTCGGCTATTCTTGGTATCAAAACACTTCCGAACAGTTTCTACAAAGCAAATATTACCCTGATACCAAAAGCACATAGAGATACCACAAAGAAAGAGAATTACAGGCCGATATCCCTGTTGCTTTTGTTTTATTTTTTGTTTTATTTTTTGTTTTGTTTTGTTTTGGGGCAATACCCAACAGTTCTCAGGGCTTACTCCTGGCTCTGTCCTCAAGAACCACTCCTTGTAGGGCATGGGAACCTACATGAGGTGCTGGAAATAGAACCCAGGTAAACAGTATGGAAGGCAAATTCCCTACTAGATGCACTTATCCCTCTGGCTCCAGGGCTGTAGATTTTTCAGCTGAAATTCTACAGGTCAGAAGAGAGTGGCATTATATATTTAAAGATTTAAATGAGAAAGACCTCCAACCAATAGTATACTATTCAGCTAATGTATCACAGAGATTATAAGCAGTGATAAAAAGTTTTTTATGCAAATAATATTTATAGGAATTCATAGCCACTAAGTATACTAAATAATCTTCTACAGAAGGAAAACAAACAATATTTGGAGTAGCAAAATATCTTAAAGACATAAAATGTGGGAAAATAAAACAATATTAGCTTATATTAAAAGGAATTTGAGATTAATTAGCTTCAACTTAAAATGAGGTACAAGCTCAATTACCTAAGTTTAACCCTCATGTTAACCTCAAAGCAAAAATACAAGAAATGAATACAGAAGGGAAATTGTGGGCTGGAGAGAGCAGAGGGGTTAAGTGACTTACCTGGCACTAAAAGGATTCTGATTCAATCCCCTGAACTGTATATGGTTCTATAAGCACTGTCAGCAGTGATTCTTAATCACCAACGTAGGAGTAAGTCCTGAACACTGCTGGATGTCCCTCCACATCCAAAAATAATGAATAACTCAAGTACTTAATGATTCATATTGTATCACTAGACCTGGCCCCACAGATCTTCTGAGTACTGCTTGAAAGCCCCTCACACTCAGCAAAATAAAAACTACAAGAGGAAAATCAATGAAACCCAAAGTTATTAAAAGAAAGGAGATAGAAAAAAAAAGAAAAAGAAATAAAACAGAAAACAAAAAGTTAATATGAAAGATCTATGAAACCAAAAGCTAGTTCTGCAAAAGATTAAACAAAACTGACAAAAACCTTAGCTAAATTCACAAAGAAAAAAGAAAGAAAACTCTAATAAATAAAATCAGAAATGGAAAGGAAAGTTACAACATGTATTGCAGAAATACAAAGCATCATATAAGACTACTACTATGAACCTCTTTATGCAACTAAGTTGGAGAACCTAGAAGAATGAATACTTAAAATCATAAAACTTCCCAAAGCTATAAAAGTAAGAAATAGAAAACTTGAAAAAAGTCAATTACAAGCAGGAAATTGAAACAATGATCAAAAGTTTTCCTCAAAACAAAAGCTAAGGTCCAGATGGTTTCACTAATATATTCTACCAAACCTTTAACATGACCTATTCCTAGTATTCTAAATCTATTCCAAAACATGATGAAAAGGAAAATTTTTCAAACACTTTTTTTATGATGCCAACATTACCCTGGTACCAAAGCAGACATTATTTTAAAAAAGAAAACTGGGGCCAGAGAAATTGCTCAAAGGGCTGGAGCTTGTACTTCGCATGAAGGAGCCCTAAGTTCAGTTCTGGCACATTGTACCCCCAGTACCACAAGGAGAGATTGCTAATACCACCAGATATGAATAAAGATCCTTAATAAACTTAGAAACAACAATTGAGGAGAAATAGTTTTGACAATAAAGATGTGTGTCCCAACCTAAAATTAAAAGAAGAGATCCTTAGCAAAATCTTAAGACATTGTATTCAACAATGTGTTAAGATGATATTAAATCAAGACAGAGATACAAAAATGCTTTAATGAACATTAATTAATGTAGTATACCTCATTAATGGGCTGGAGCGACAGCACAGCAGGTAGGGCATTTGCCTTGCACTCAGCTGACCCGGCCAACTGTGTTTGATTCCTTCTCCCCTCTCAGAGAGCCCAGGAAGCTACAAAGGGTATCTCGCCCACGTGGCAAAGCCTGGCAAGCTACCCGTGACGTATTCAATATGCCAAACACAGTAACAGCAAGTCTCACAATAGAGATGTTACTGGGCCTGCTGGAGCAAATTGATGAACAATGGTAGGACAGTGCTACAGTGTTACCTCATTAACAAAAGACCGTATGACCATCAATAGATAAACAGAAGCTCTTGACTATTATTCAACACAGGTATACTCCACAGGATCTAGATAATCATAGCACTGTAGCACTGTCCTCCCCTGTCCTCCCATTGTTCATCGATTTGCTGGAGTGGGCACCAGTAATGTCTCCATTGTGAGACTTGTTGTTACTGTTTTTGGCGTATTGAATACACTACGGGGAGCTTGCCAGGCTCTGCCATGTGGGCAGGATACTCTCGGTAAATTGCCAGGCTCTCTGAGAGGGACAAAGGAATTGAACCTGGGTCGGCCACGTGCAAGGCAAATGCTGTACCCACTGTGTTATCGCTCCAACCCTAGAGATAACCATAACAAAAATAAGCAATAGGGGTCAAAATTGGAAAAGAAGAACACTATCATTATTTTCAAGTGACGTAGTATGCACAGAAATAGCTATAGACAATACAAAAATTATTAAATCAATAGATAAGTACAGTAAAGTGGCAGGATACAAAACAAACATACACAAATGTTATGCCTTTCTATTTCCAAGACTACTACTATGAACCTCTTTATGCAACTAAGTTGGAGAACCTAGAAGAATGAATACTTAAAATCATAAAACTTCTTTTCTTCTAGAAGAAAAAACATTAAGAAACAAATTCCACTTGCAATTGCATCAGAAGAATTGAGTACCTAGAAATTAACTTAAACCAGAGACAAAGACTTGTAAATGAAAAACCATAAATCATTGTTTAAAAAATATAGAGAAAACACAGTAAATATTCCATACATGGATTGGAAAAACGTCATTACAATGACTGTTCTATCCAAAGCATACAGATTCAATATAATCCCTATCAAAATCCCAATGGCATTTTTCAGTGACATAGAACAAGAATTACAAAAATTGACCTAGAACCACAAAAAACTCTAAATAATCTAAGGAATCATGAGAGGGTCCAGAGATATGGAAGGTATCATGTTCCCAAACTTATGCCTACAAGACTATTGAATAAAAACACTATGGTTCTGGGGCGGGAGCAATAGTACAGAGGACATGGTGCTTGCCTTGCACTGGACGACCCAAGTTCAATATCTGACATCCCATTGGTATATCCTCCAACCCCCATCAGGAGTGATCCCTGAGTTTAAAGCCAAGAGTCAGCCCTGAGCTCTGCAGGGCATGACCCCCAAACAAAACAAGAACAAAAACACTATGGTACTAATATAAAAGTAGATTTTCAGATCAATGAAATAGCATTAACATTCCAGAAATAAATCCTGATAGATGTGACAACTAATTTGTGAGAAAGGAGTCAAGAAAATATAATAGAGAAAGTAAAGTCTTCATCAGATGGTGATGGGAAAAACTGAATAGCCAGCCACATGTGAAAAAATGAAATTGAAATCAGATTTTCATATTATAACACGCCTTTTAAGGTCTAACTCAAAATGAATTTAAAAATTGGATGTTAGACCTTAATCCATAAGACAGATCAAAGAAAACATAAACAGAGCACTCCATGATATTGGGATATTGGCATCCAGGGTATTTTCAGGGATTGACTCTGTCAGCATAGAAAACAAAAGCAAAATTAAAACAACCATCTGAACAATGAAGTAAATTATCATTAAAACAAAAAGCCTGGAGTGAGGAAATTGGGTTTGTTAACTAGCCTCACAGGAACAAGGCCTAGAATATACTGTGCAGGAGTGGGGCAGAGGGAGGAGGGTGGGTGGTGGGGTGGAGAGAACTTTCTGGTATAGCCCTGGTTGGCCCTAGAATGCCAACTGGTGTAGCTGGTGTTCCTCAGAGACTAGGCAGCATTGCATCACTGGAGACAAACATCAAAATATTAGACCTGCACCACTTGGTTTAATGGAGCCAGCAATGGTCTCCAGGACCTTATGGCTGGAAATACTCCACGAAGGGCAAAAATCCATCCTTCTGAATGAGAGAAAATTTTTACACACCATACATATGACAAAGGACTAATTATATAAGATATATATACATATATACACACACAAATATATTTACATACATATTAATCATTCCACCAAATTCAACAACAAAATTAATGTCATCAAAAAATAGAGAAAAGAGTTGAATACATCACCAGAGAAGATACTCAGTGACCAACAGGCATACGAAAACCTGTTCATTATCATTCATAATCACAGAAAAGTGAATTAAAAGGACAAGGAGAATTACTGCATATCAGTGAGAATGTCCTACATCAATAATTCAGAAACAAGGGAGTGGGGGTTGGGGGTAACTACACTGTAAGCAAGAATGTAAATTGGTCTAGACTCTATGGTAAACAGAATGGAGATTTCTCAAAAAATTAAAAATAGAACTGCCATATGACTCAAGAATTCTTCTTTTAGATACTATTTAAAGAAGACAAAAACAGTATATTCCAAACGATATGCACAGCTATGTTCATTGCAATGTTAGTTACAATAACCAAGAACTGGAAACAACACTGCTCAATGATCAGGGAGTGGATTTTAAAAAAAAATGTGGTATATGTACGGAATGGAATACTATTCAACCATTAGAAAAGATGAAATCTTGCCTTTTACTATAACTTGCATGGAAGTGGAGGAGGCTATACTAAATGAACTAAGTTAGAAAGAAAGAAAGATAAATACCAGATGGTCGTAAAGAAGAAATTTATATGTGGAAAGCAGAGGACCAAGTTCCAATAAAAATAAACCCTAGACTCTAACTATAGAACTTTAGTTACTAAAAAGGGATGAGACTAAAAGAAACCAATGGACAGTGATAGAAGTCATAGAGATAATATAGTGGGTAGAGTTTGCCTTACATGCAGGCAACCTGGGTTCAATCCCTGGTACCCCACCCCCACCCCCTGTCACTCCTCGGGCCCCATTAGCAGTGACCCCTGAAGAAGACTGGAGTATTTCTGAGTATGGTCCAAAAACCAAAAAGGGAAAAAATTGTAAATAATAGGGACAGGAGAGAGAGTACAGTGGGTAAAGCACCTGCCTTACACATAGCTGACAAGGGTTCTGTTCCAGCACCCCACAGCACAAAACCAGGAATAAGACCTGAGCACCACTGGATATGACCTCCAAACCAAAAATAAATAGATGCATCAATGGATTGTGATAAAGGGATAAAGAAATTTTAGTATTAGATGTGGCAAGGTAATATTTCACACTAAAACATATAAACATTTAAACTCATAAAAGCAATGTTAGCAGCCGACCTGGCCAACCCAGTTTCGATTCCTCTGCCCCTCTCAGAGAGCCCAGAAAGCTACCGAGAGTATCTTGCCCTCACGGCAAAGCCTGGCAAGTTACCCATGATGTATTCGATATGCCAAACACAGTAACAAGTGTCACAGTGAAGACGGTTACTGGGCCCATTCGAGCAAATTGATGAACAATGGGAAGACAGTGATAGTGACAGTGATTAAAAAAACAAAAACATTTTTTACTTCTAAAACAAATCAAAAAAATCTACTCAATCTAGACTACCAGCTGCCCCAGAGTACCATTGTTAGAATTGTTTTAAATTCCTGATTATTCATTTGATAAAAATTTTCACCAAAAGCCAGAGATAATCAAATACTTTCAGAAATGAAATTAGAGTCCTCCACAATGAAGATTTCCCCTGCCTCATTCAATGACAAAATAGTACAGAAGACTTCTTTGGCAGTGTAAAGAGTCAAGAAGGCACCTCTACCTTTGTTCTTTTTTGAGTCTTACTTTGAAAGATGCACTGTATTTAAAAACCACTGTATTTTAAAAATAATCCAAAAATGAAAGAGGGCAAAAGTCATAGCATACCCAGGCACAAAGATATGTAATTGGAAAGCATTTACAAGTAGGTACCTGCAATTTTTCAAACCACATCAATGAAAGAAGAGGTTACGTGAATGACTCTTGAGTACTGAAACTTCAAGTATGTTCACAAATCTGAAGGTCTATAAAGTAAGTCGAAATCCTTTCTAACATTCCTAGGGTCTCTAGCACATAAGCAGAGATGCTAAAAAGGCATTTACATAAGCAATTCACGTTTGAAGCCAACAGAAGCCTCCTAACAAGGAGAGTATTCCAATTACCAGCAACTCTAAAAACACAGAATAAATCTTAAGATTTCATATCTTTACATCATCTGAAATTTCGCTGACTCTGCTTCAAAATTAATATCCCAGAGAAAAATAAAATTACATAGAATTCCTAATAAAGACTTTAGCACAACAGTTACAAATCTCATATTCACAGTCATTGTTTTGACTATTACACAATTTTGTTCAGGGCGGCTGGAGCGATAGCACAGCGGGTAGGGCGGTCGCCTTACAAGCGGCCAACATGGCCGACCCGAGTTCGATTCCTCCGCCCCTCTAGGAGAGCCCGGCAAGCTACTGAGAGTATTCGATATGCCAGACACAGTAACAACAAAGTCTCCAATGGAGACGGTACTGGGCCCGCTCGAGCAAATCGACGATCAACGGGAGGGCCTTTACCTTTACCTTTACCTTTACCTATACTTAGGGGTGATCATACTTCCTAGTCAGTGCTTGGGGGTCACTCCCAATGATGCTCACGAGACCAGATGATATTGAGATCAAACATGGACCTCCTGTGTGCAAAGTCTGTGCTCCACTCTGTGATCTCTCTCTCTTACTGCTAACACACAACTTTTATATTAACTTATTCACTGCCCAATGTATACGTTTTTTTTCTAACAGAAAGAGGCCAAAATTTATGGTGTGTCTTGAAAGACAATATTCTTAAGACACCAAATTTCAATATACAATGAGTAGGAGGACGTGGGTAACAGCTAAAGCTACACAGAAACAAGAATTTAAAGGCTCTAATGTCCTAGAAAACACTTACAAGAGACAAAGTTATCTCTTTCTCCTTCAAGTTCATGCATTGTATATGTATAACTTTTCTAAGTTGGCATAAATGTAACCACTAGAAGTCTATTTACTTGCAAAAGATAGTTGGAAATAATAAAAACAATGAAAGATAGCCAGATATTACTGAACCGTCAAAATCATGAGGAAAAACATTATATTTTTTCAAATTCAATACATGTTACTTTAAATTTTATATGCCAATCACTAAATGGCTGAGTTCACCTGCATATTTGAGCTAATTTATCAAACAAAGAAAACAGGCTGGTTGCAAAGTCAATGGAAGTCAAATAAAAGGACAAACTAAATAGTTGAGACACCATGCCCTGAAGATCAACAAAAGAAATCATTGTTAGGTGAGTAACTTCAGCAAGGAGAATTTGCTGAGCCCAACACTAGTATAAAGAAAGTTAAGAAACAAATTTCACTGCCAAATTGATGTATATACTGGGTTTTTAATTTATCATACCATATTAGCATTAAATTCCATTGACTTTTCTATGGATTTCTTATGAATATTTTTTAATCTTTTCCCTAAAAGCAGTGCTAGTAAGATATAACCTTTTATTAATAATTCTAATTCAAAAAGACAACGTAACACCAATATAAGATGTAGTAGCAATTATGATCACCAAGATTAATATAATAATGAATAATTTATTTTAATAAAGTTCTCATTTTTGTATCTTTTTCAAAAGTGATCCTCCTTCTTTTAAACACTGGCCAATTTTTGATCAGATGTAGGATACTGAGGAGTTCATATATAATCATGTTGGTCCTTTCTGAGATTTGTAGAAAGAATTTGCATGCACTAAACTTCAAAAGGCACAAAGTTTTCCTCCAGTGCATCCATTAGGATTCTTCCTGCCTGGTTTTATAATTATAAACCTGGAAAGCTCAGGAGATTCAACTGAAAACCTATTTAGCAAAGTAGTGGGGCACAAAATTAATATACAAAAGACAAAGAACAAATAGTGTGAATATATAATTGAAGGAAATAGAAAAATATAAAATGCACAGGAATAAACTCAAAAGAAAATGTTGAGACATTGGAAGATGTACAAGAAACATGAATAAAGGGGAAAGATATTCTTAGTTGGTAGAGTTAACCAAAAATATGTCAATTGTAAAAGACCTGATTTATAATTTCAACATAAGCCAAATTAAAAAATATTTTCAGGTCTGGAAAGATAGAACCAGAGTTATGGCACTTGCCTTGCATGGTGCTGTCATCCATTTGCCAGCTCTGTGTAGGATCCTCTGAGCACCATCAGGGGTTATTCCAGGGCATAGGGCCAAGGATAGCCCTTGAACACCACTGGCTATGGCCTAAACTTACCCTCCTCTGCCCAATTAAAAACATTAATTGACAATAGATTTTTTGAAATCAGAAAACTGAAAATAACTTTTATATGGAAAAATAATAATCCAGAAATAGAAAAAAACTAGGGGAAGGGGTAGGAAATGGATTGAGGAGAAATTAGCACTATCAGATACTAAAACATATAATCTGGGACCACAGAGATGGTACAGCAGGTAAAGTGCTCATCCTCCAACCATAAAAAATAATTTCTGAGTGAAGAACCAAGAGTAAGTCCGGAGCATGGCTCCGAGTATGGCAGGGAAAAAAATAACCCAAAACATAATAAAACATAGAATACGAACTCTTGGAACAGTGTGGTACTTGCTAATCATTAAACATATTGATTTAGAAACTATTATAGAAAATAAGAATTGCAAATGAATACTGCAACTTAATATATGAGAATTTTTTTGTTTTGCTTTGTTTGTTTTGGGGCCACACCTGGCACTGCTCAGGGATTACTCCCAGCTTTGCACTCAGGAATTACTCCTGGCAGTGCTTGGGGGACCAGATGGGATGTTAAAGATCTCACCTGAGTTGGTCACATGCAAGGCAAGGACCCTACCTGCTGTACTATTTCTCCAGCCCCTATATGAAAATTTTAAGAAATATTTCAAATCAGTGGGGGGAAAATTAGCCCTTCCCAAATGATAATAACTACATGAAGAAAGAGATATTGGATTTCTACCTGATTCCATACTCAGTAAAACCAGAATAAATTTCAAATTAACTAAATGTTATATACAAAGTAATGAGGGCCTATGACTATTAGAAGAAAGCACAGGAAGTCATTTTTAAACATTACAGTGGAAAGTCTTCATACTTATGCCTCAAAATTCAGAATCCATAAAAGAAAATGGCATATTTAACAACATAAAAATATAAAAAGGCCCTCCCGTTGATCGTCGATTTGCTCGAGCGGGCCCAGTACCGTCTCCATTGGAGACTTTGTTGTTATTGTGTCTGGCATATCGAATACTCTTGGTAGCTTGCCAGGCTCTCCGAGAGGGGCGGAGGAATCGAACTCGGGTTGGCCATGTTGGCCGCTTGTAAGGCGAACGCCCTACCCACTGTGCTATCGCTCCATTCAAAAGACAAATGACAAAATGAAAAATAGTATATAAATACTAATCTACATAATATATTAAGAGCAACTAGAAACCAATAAAAAACCAACCATAAAATAGAAAAGTAGCAGGAAAAATATTTAAGTCATGAAAAGAAATCCAGAGTGGCTAATAAACATGAGTAGATGATCAAAAGAAATAGATGCTAAGCCAACACAATGCATTATTTTCCAGAAGGACAATCATCTAAGGATCTGATAACACATTTTATTGTGTAGAAAACGACCTTCTCCTTCATTAGGAAGAGGTGTATTTGGTACAACTCTAAGGAAGGAAGTTTTTCAGGGTTTATTGAAAGGGTATCTACCCATCTCATCATAGTTGCACTTTTAGGAATTTGTCCTATAAACATTCCCATTATATCATATGTCTCATTAATCACTTATCACTTAATCACTTAATCCCCGTTATTCATCGATTTATTCTAGCGGGTGCCAGTAACGTCTCCATTCATCCCGGTTGCATGCTAGCGTAGCCCAGTGGTATCTGTTCGTTTTAGGAACATGTAGAGCCTCAAACCGATCATTTAGGGTCTTGACGAAGAAGTCTGACCTTCTTATAGGTGGGCGTCCACGTGATCTTTTGATGTCTCGTGGAATCCAATCAGTAATGGCTCTAGTCCAGCGGTTGTCTGTAAACCTCATTACGTGTCCAGCCCATCTGATTTTTGATGTCTTGGCAAATGAGACAGCGTCCCTGATTCTTGAGCGTTGACGAAGATCAGAACTCCGGATTCTATCTCTCATTTGAGTGAATCGTGATATTCCAAGCATAGTTCTTTCGATTCCTCTTTGAGAGACCCGAATAGTGTTCTCATCCTGTTTTCATAGGGTCCAGGTCTCTGAGGCATATGTTAATGCAGGAAGAATAGTGGAATCAAAGAGATGTGCTCGTAGCTGGAGGTTCTTTGTCCTTTTAGTTATTTCTTCAATGCTCTTGAAGGCATTCCAAGCCGCTCTCTTCCTCCTGCGCAACTCAGGTGCCAGGTCATTCATCATGTTGATTTCTCGACCTAGGTATATATAACTGTTGCATTCGGAGATGGTGGTTCCGTTGAGAGCGAATGGAGCGTCAGGAACAAGGCTGTTTCTCATAAACATTGTCTTCGCAAGATTCAGCTGTAGTCCGACCTTTCCACATTCACGGTCAAAGTCGTTCAGCATTTGTGCCGCTTGGTTGATGTTTGGTGTTATTAGAACGATGTCATCAGCAAAGCAGGGTGGTGTAGTTGCCGACCATCTATCTTCACTCCCATGTTTTCCCATTCCAGTCGTCGCATGATGTTCTCGAGGGTGGCACTGAAGAGTTTTGGTGAAATGGTATCACCCTGCCGAACCCCTCTCTTGATATGGATGATTACTTCCATATTAATAATAAATGTCTCATTATTATTTGAAATTAAAAACTGGAAACAACACGCATACCCAGCAATAAGAAGCTTATTAAAAGGTGACAAGTTACTTACAGAGTGATGTATTTCCTATGTATTTTAATCCCTTTTAAACACTGAAATACATTTCCTATGGCCTTTAATAAAGAACGAGGGAGTTCTAGAGTATTGACCATCAGGATGCATTCTTAAATGCCTCCCCCCCACCCCCGCCCCTAAAAAACTGTGCAGTGCCAAATAATTGTAGGTGATGTGATTTTTAATTTTTTTTTTGTAAAAAGATAGACTATTTATATTGGCCCAGAGAGACAGTACAGAGGAAAGGGTGCTTGCCTTGCTTGCGGCTGATCAAGGTTCAGGTTCTTTTGGTCCCCTGTATCCCATATGGGATTCTGGAGTGCACAGCCAGAGAGAGGGCAAGAGAAGCGCTCTGATGAGTGGAGTAAGTTAGCTCGCCAAGAGGAGCCATTATTTGCTGTTGGGGGAAGATAGGAAGCCAATTGCTATTATCTACTTTCCTTCCAGGAATCTTTTTCCTATTAAAAAGTACACTAAAGTCACACTATGTAAAGAGGAAGAAGATACTTTTCTTTAAACTTATTTTTACTGTTTTGCTTAAGATAAAAGGAGTTATGCCCAAACACAGAGTGCCTTTCTCTATTTTTAAATACTTTTTGGTTTGGTATTTGGGTCTGTTGGTTTTAGAACCACAGTTGCCGGTGTTCAGAGCCTACTCCTGGTTCTGCACTCAGGCGTCACTCCTGGCAGGGTGGGGGTACCATATCTTATGCCAAGAATCCTGGTTGGTGGCATGCAAGACATGCACCTCACCTGCTGTACTATCAGTCTGGCCCTGGGTTTTGTCTTATTTGGGTTGGTTGGGGGTCACACACCCCTTACTCCCACCCCCCCACTCAGTGCTCAAAGGATCATGTAGTTACAGGGACTGAACCAAGGTTCCAGTATGAAAAGTGCACTCTGGCGGGGCTGGAGCGATAGCGCAGCAGGTAGAGCATTTGCCTTGTACGTGGCCGACTCGAGTTCGGTTCTCAGCATCCCTTGAGCACCGCCAGGAGTAATTCCTGAGTGCAGAGGCAGGAATAACCCCTGCGCATCACCAGGTGTGACTCAAAAAGCAAAAAAAGAAAGAAAGAAAGAAAGAAAGAAAGAAAGAAAGAAAGAAAGAAAGAAAGAAAGAAAGAGAAAAATGCATTCAGGCCCATGAGTTATCTCTCTCTTTCCACCTCCCTGCTTTGAGGTGGAGGGCGGGATGGGTGGCATGAGGGTGGTGCTCAGGGAACTATAGACAATGCCAGTGACTGCATGCAAGGCAAGTGTCTTATAAACTGAACTATTTGGTCCATTTAATCCCTTTTAAACACTGAAATACAAAACAAAACATACCCTTCAATTTCCTACATGCAGTCATTTGTTTTAGGCTGTTATACCACATACCACAGACTAGGCAGTTTATAAATCACATAAATTTTGTCTCTCACCTCTGTGGAGGCTAAAAGTCTAAGATCCGAGAGCCCAGGCAGCCTGGTAAGAACCTTCTTCCAGGGGCCTGAGCAATAGCACAATGGATAGGAGGTTTCCTTGCACATTGAGCACCCACATTCCATTCTTGGCCTGGAGCACTGCCAGGAGTGATCCCTGAGTGCAAAGCCAAGAGTAAGCCCTGAGCACCACCACTTTTGGTCTTCTCCCAGGTTGTAGATCTGTTACTGTGCCCTCATGATGTAGAAGGGGTTAGGGGTGCCTTGAAACTTTATAAGGTACTTAAACCATTTATGAGAGTCCCACCCTCCAGAAAGCATTTCTGATACCCACCATTGATAGCATTATCTTTGGGGCTTAAGATTTTAGTATATGAATTAAGGGTAAGGGATATGTACATTCAGACCATAGAATTCATCAGAACACACTTTTATGTCTTGTAAATGTTATGTTGTAAACAGGATTGTGCTCTCCTTTTATTGATTTTGCCATTAATCCTGGACTCTTTTTCAATTTATCTATAGACTCATAAAGTTTTCTGATTCAAATGAACATAATGTTTCAGAACAATTCTGTCAAGTGAAAAAGTCAAGTGTTTTTTCAAACTGAATTCCTGGGATTTTCTTTTCTTTTTCTGGTTTTAGTTTTTGGCCCACATCCAGCATTTCTTGGGGATTACTCCTGGCTGTGCACTCAGGGGCCATTCCTGGTGGGTTCTAGGGACAATATGGGTCTCTGGGGACCATATGAAGCTCTAGAATCTAATCCAGGTGGACTGCATAGAAGGCTGGCGCCCTGCAGGCTGGACTATAAGTCCCACCCAGTTTTGGGGTTTCTTTGTACTTAATTTTCATCTTATATTAGTTGTGTATTTTTTCAAACCCTGTTTTCAAACTATCTACATTACCGTCTTTCAAAGATCTCCTCTCTCTTTCTCTCTCTCTCTCTCTCTCTCTCTCTCTCTCTCTCTCTCTCTGCTTTAGGATATTAGCAAACCACCTAATTCAGCTTCTTATATGTCTAACATTATGCTCTGAATTCTTTTATCCAAGATGTCCATAAAGATAAGAGGAAAGCTATCCTAGTAGCAGGTTTCCACTAATTACCATTTGATTCATCTCATTTAGAAGCACAGTGATGGCTAACTACTCTTAAGTTGTAACTTTGCCAAATTGTTCAATTACCAATAAGTGGTATAAACCAGACCATACTACTTTAGTTCTTTGAAAGCTTCTTGCCTCTTCTGCCCATGCAGCAGCTGTTAATACTTTTTCATAAATAGACATCCTGAGATCCTAACCTGCCTAAATTGAAACTGATTCAATCTTTTGTCCAGAGGTTTCACTGAAGAATACAATGTAGGGTAACTATGACAACACCAGAGTAATGGAAGAAAAGTAAACTCCAATAATCTAAAATTCCCTTGAGCCACTGATACAAAGGAGATTTTATAAAAACACATTGCGTTGTAACTTGCCTTATGTGGTAAAGATAAAATGGAAGAGATATTTTTGAAATTAAAAGTCTCTCTCTCCTCTCTGGGCCTCTCCTCTCTCTCTCTCTCTCTCTCTCTCTCTCTCTCTCTCTCTCTCACACACACACACACACACACACACAAACACACATACACAAACACACTTTTCACCTCTGTGTTCTACTTTGGCTTTAAGACTAGATTTAGAACAAAGAATGCACTAATCATGTGGAACAATAATTCCTCAGAAAATTATGTTAATAAAATGTAGTTACCAAAAATATTTTTTTAAAAAATAGCACAAGAGATTATGTACACCCTGGCCCTAAATGTCAACATCATTGTAAGTACACTACCTTAGCTTTAATACATTTTTAAAAATTTGTGAACAATATAAACAGGGGCTGGAGAGATAGTAAAGCTGGTAGAGTTGTTGCCTTTCATACAGCTCTCCCAAGGTCAATCCCAGGAACCCTGTATAGTCTCCTAAGCCCATCAGGAGTGATTCCTAAGCACAGAGTCAGGAGGAAGCACTACCAAGTGTGTCTCAAAAACGAAAAAGAAAATAACATAAGCAGACTAGATAATTATAGAGGTTGGGTGATGGTTACATGGAATTTCAATTCACTATCCCTCAACATTAGTATAAGCATTTTTCATAGCAAAAAGGATAATAATAATAATAATAACAATAAGTAAACATTAAAGTACATTCTCAATCCCTTTTGTTGTGATGTATCTTATCAGATATACTCTAAATTATTGTTCCTTGATTTCATCCCCCAAACTAAATCTATTTCCAGAGTCAGAAATTAAAGTATAATTCAGATTGGAGGCCACAGGGGTGGTACAGAGGTAAAGGTGCTTCTTTAATCCCTGGTATCACGTAATCCCCCAAGCACCACCAGAGGACCCCCAAAACACAGAGCCCGAACTAGACCATTAGAACTGGTAGTCTTGGCCCAACCCCCTCTAAAAAATATAATTGAGGTAGAATGTGATAATCTTATACAATATTAGTATGATAAGAAAAGTAGTGGGATAATAGCATCCCTGAACACTGGAAGCTGGGGGCTACCTAGGCACCCTGCTGTTGTTGTTGTATATATTTAGAGGAGGAAGGGAAAAAACATGCTAAAAAGTTAACAAAAGGAAGATAAGAGGAATAAGACTTTAAGGAAAATTTGGGTCCATATGATAATATATGCAAGGAGAGACTACGGGCCTGACAGATTACCATGGTAAGGCAATTAATTGTGTAGAGTGCGGCTGACCTGGGGTCCATGCCCAGCATCATATATGGTCCCCAGAGCACTGTCAGGAGTGATTTTTCTCCCCACATCACAAAGTCAGGAATAGTTCCTGAGTCACAGCTGGCTATGGCCATAACTCACCCCAATTCTCACCACAACACCTTCACCAAAAATAATAAACCAAAAACAAAAAAATGCTGTGGTCAAGAACAAACCCAGGAAGGACTGTTAACTAAAGTCTGATCTTGGGCCATCTCCTACTTTTAGTTATATTCATAATAAAAGGGGGAAAGATGATTATGGAGTTTCTATAGGTTAAATTTCAATGATGCTGAATAAAATAAGCCTAAAAGACTTCAGTTTAAGTCCCAAACTAACCCAGGCAAAAAAGGTCAATGCATCTTCAAAGATATGAGCCTCTAAAAGAGTTTAATCAGCCCTATAGCAGAAGTAAACTAGGAAGAAAAAGACAGTGATTTCAAGGTTTTGAACTCAAGGAAAAAGTGGCAAATAACACAATTGAAATACCTTAGGAGAGAGGGTTTATTGTTGTACTAACCTAATGAAGCAATATGCACCGGTAACCCACCTCATCTATCTATAGTTTTTCCCAGAAATTGCCCAAGAGAATAGTAATATTAGTTGTGGAGCTGAATAGTTTGAGTGTACTGTACTTCGGTAGATATCATAAAAATGTGTGCTCCACAGGAGGAAAAAGGTATCAGACCCAGAGAGAAATATTTGGAAGACAAATTTCTCTCTTTTTATACCTTAAAACGACTGAGAAGGTAGGCCTTTTGCTCAAGATAAGGGGCAGAGAAAATTAAACCAAAGTTGCTTTCTATTTGAGATCTGTGAGTGGTGTTTCATCAGCCATTTAGAACTTAATTGCAAAAGCATAAATTTCCCTAACCCCTTATTCTCTTTATAAATAGCACTTTCTCACTTGTGTGCTATTCTTCATTTGCCGGAAAAGCAATTTAAAACTTTCTAGTAGCTATCCACAAGTATATAGCAGTTTTGTAAGCCTGTCTTTCTTTATTGTTCTCATTTATGATTTATTTTAAGAATATACTTTTGAACAAGTCAAAGATACAAAGTTATCTTTGTATCTTTGCCTATTACATGAGAAACAGTTGCCTTCAAAGTCTTCACAAATCTAATGACCTCTGATAGAGATAAATGCCAATTAAATCGCCTGACTTTTTCAAAAGATGCTTGATTTACAGAAACATGATATATAGCAGTTATATGTATCATAAATCAAAAACAGAAAAACCTTTGTTTTGATCATCTATTGACCATGTCTTAGAGTATTGTATTCTAAGACAAATTTTCTGAACTTTCCTGATCCAGGAGTTCAATCATTATGTGAATGTTTAATAAATGACAAAGTAAAGTTTAAGTGGGTTTATTAAATAAAATCAAATAAATTATGGTTAAAACTGTGTTTTGTGGCATTTTAATTCACCTGTCCCCACTTGCCCAAACTCCATGATTGCTGTAAAGCCATCCAAGCAGACAAAGAAAAGCGTTTTGAGTTTTTTGTTGTTGTTGTTGTTGTGTGTATGTGTGTTTAAAAACTCAGTTGTCATTATTCGACCTGTTAAGCGTGTGGAAAATCCCTATTTTAAAAACTTGCTTTATTTCACTTCACCAGAGTTTGCTTAGTGAGAGAAGTTCTAACCTTAAAGCATTGTCTAAAATATTCAGAAGCAATTGTTTAGAATTGCATCTTTCTAAAGCAAAGATACTATTTGATACAAATAAGAAGTCTGCTCCCCCAAATCGAAGCAAAATATAGAAAATCAAAATGTCTCTAGTTGCCTTTGAAAAGTTCCAACACTACCCTGAGATTCTAGAAAGTCTTATGCAGAACTGAGTGCACACCCCAGAAGGACCAGGGAAGGCTGATTTCTCACCTCAAGTGCAACCTTAGTCTCTGATCAAGTAGAATAGAAGGCTAAGACAAATTTGTAAATGCCAGCACAATGAAGACCAAACACACACACATGCAGATCCTATTGATGGAGTCTGGACACTTACTGTTCCAGGGCATTTTAGAAACTCGTCCTACGATCCTTAGCTGACTACTTAACTAACTGAACAGGATCTACAGAGGTAATTTAGAGCTGTCACTGTCACTGTCCTCCCGTTGTTCATCAATTTGCTCAAGCGGGCCCGGTAATGTCTTCATTTTGAGACTTGTTGTTACTGTGTTTGGCATATTAAATATGTCACGGGCAGCTTGCCAGGCTTTGCCGCGTAGGCGAGATACTCTTAGTAGCTTGCCAGGGTCTCCAGAGGGGCAGAGGAGTCGAACCTAGCTCGGCTGGGCTGGCTGTGCACAAGGCAAATGCCCTACCACTGTGCTATCGCTCCAGCCCAATTTAGAGCAACAACACAAAAAGTTGGGGGACCAAGGAGACAGCTCAAAGGGTCAGAGAGCCTGCTTTGCATGCTTAAGGCCCTAAATTCAATCAACTAGATGGCATAAGAATCTACAGTCCCTGCATCTGCATTAGGGTGTAGCCCTGGCAGACTCCTAGTGCCCATGCCATCACCTAGCCTTAGCAATGTACTGCCAGACCTGCACTGCCAAGCCATTTATCTCCAGGGAATAGTTGAACCTCCAGAGAGGGTGGACATCTGAAAAGAAAGAAAAATAATAAGCTGCAGTAAGCAAGAGGCTTACAATCGGTTCCACAGAACAAAGGAGGGCATGTGCCAGACTTCCAGATTCTCATGCTAGAAACTCTTTTTCTGCCATTCAGGACCCTCATTTTGAGCTGAAGCCTAGTGCTTCAAGGTTGAAGGAATCTGATTCACAGCTATCCGTGGACTCACAAGCCTGAATTTTCTGGTCGTTGTTCCCTAAATCCTTTGAAACTGGTAAAAAGGCACTTCTGGTTTCTAGAAACTAGCACTAGGGAAGCTCAACAGTCTTAATAAAACCCGATGCAGAAGTACAATGGGGTGACAAGAACTGTGTTGCATTGGTCATCTTTCTGAGCTGCTGAAATGTAGCACTTAAACATTTGGGGATAGTCATGAATTTGTTCATCCGGCAGGAGTAAAGGCCCATTCTAAATTGGTGCAACAGAATTATCCAAAAAAGCAATAAAAAGTGTGGAATTAGTTTAGGAAAACCACTAAACAAAAAATAATAGCACCTGCAATTAACCCAGGAGGAAGATACTGATTTCTGAAGTTATCACATTATGCAATATAAAATGACTGGCCTTTAATAACAAAACAAAAAAAATTTAGACTTTCTAAGTCATGAGAAAGTGCAGCCCACACAGAGGAAGACAGTCGTTAAACTGTCTGTAGAGAAAGTACAGAAGGTAGGATTGTTGCCTTGCATACATCAGACCTGGGTTTGATTAGACATTCCATATGATCCCCTGAGCCAGCCAGGAGTAAGCCCCACGCAC